>NW_025721617.1:366418-732836 GCF_922984935.1 Meles meles | reverse complement strand
ACTTAAACAATTCATGGAAACTAATGAGAATGAAGACACTTCTGTCCAAACCCTATGGGATACAGCAAAGCTGTCCTAAGGGGGAAATACATAGCCATCCAATGCTCCCCCCAAAACAAACAAACAAACAAACAAACAAACAAAAAACCTTAAAAGTCCAGACTACACCAGTTCTCTTTACACCTTAAGGAACTGGAGAATCAACAACAAATTTAGCCAACTCCACACACAAGAAGGGAAATAATCAAGATTAGAGCAGAGATCAATGAGATAGAAAGTAGACACACAGTAGAATGCATCAATGAAACTAGAAGCTGGTTTTTGGAAGGAATAAGATCAATAAACCATTGTCCAAACTAATCCAAAAGAAAAGAGAGAAGACCCAAATTAATAAAATTATGAATGAAAAGGGAGAGACCACAGTTAACACCAAGGAAATAGAAACAATCATCAGAAATTACTAACAACAGTTATATGCCAATAAGTTAAGCGACTTATAAGAAATGGATGCATTCCTAGACCCTGTAAACTTCCAAAATTGAACCAGGAAAAAATTGACAACATGAATAGATCGATATCTAGTGAATGAGATTCAAGCAGGGATCAAAAACCCCTCAAAAAACAAGAGCCCAGGACCTGTCAGATTCCCTGGGGAATTCTACCAGACTTTCAAAGAAGAAATAATATGTATTCTCCTGTTTCAAAAAATTGAAGCAGAAGGAAAACTTCCAGACTCTCTTTATGAAGCCAGCATTACCCTGATCCCCAAACCAGGCAAAGACACTACTAAAAAGGATTTCAGACCAATATCCCTCATAAATATGGATGCTAAGATTCTCGAGAAGATCCTACCTAATAGGATCCAACAGTACATTAAAAAGATTGTGCACCATGACCAGGTGGGATTTATCCCTGGATTGCAAGGGGGGTTCAACATTCACAAATCAATCAATGTGATAGAACAAATCAATAAGAGAGGAAATCCACACGATCCTCTCAATTGATGCAGATAAAGCATTTGACAAGATAAAGCATCCATTCCTGATTAAAATGCTTCAAAGTGTTTTAATGGGGGAATGTACCCCCATTACTTCATAAAAGCCAACTAAGAAAATCCCACAGTGAATATCATTCTTAATGGGAAAAAGCTGACAGCCTTCCCTTTGAGGAAGGAACATGACATCCTTTGATGTCAGGAACATGACAAGGATGCCCACTCTAGCCACTCTTGTTTAACATACAGTTAGAAGTCCTAGTAAGAGCAGTCAGAAAACAAAGAGAAATGAAATGTATTCAAATTGGCAATGAAGTAGTCAAACTCTCTCTCTTCACAGATGACATGATACTTTATATGGAAAACCCGAAAGACTCCACCCCCAAACTACTAGAATTCATATAGCAATTCAGTAACCTGGAAGGATAGAAAATCAATGTACCAAAATCAGTTGCTTTCTCATACACTAACAATGAAAATACAGAAAGGGAAATTGGAGAATTGATATCATTTACTATAGCACCAAGAACCATAAGATCCCTGGGAGTAAACCTAACCAAAGAGGTAAAGGATTTGTACTCGAGGACTAGAGAACACTCATGAATGAAATTGAAGAAGACACAAAAAGATGGAAGACCATTCCATGTTCATGGATCAGAATAATAAACATTGTTAAAGTGTCTATACTGCCTAGAGCAATCTATATTCTATGCCATTCTGATCAAAATTCCACAGGCATTGTTCAAAGAGCTGAAGCAAACTATCCTAAAATTTGTATGGAATCAGAAGAGAACCTGAATTGATAAGCAAATGTTGAAAAAGAAAAAAACTCTGGGCATCACATTGCCTGATTTCAAGCTTTACTACAGAGCTGTGGTCACCAGGGCAGCATGGTACTGGCACAAACCCAGACATACAGACCGGTGGAACAGAGTAGAGAGTGCAGATATCGACCTTCAACTCTATGGTCGAATAATCTTTGACAATTCAGGAAATACAAAATACACAGTGGAAAAAAGACAGTCTCTTCAATAAATGGTGCTTCAATCAATGGTGTCCAATAATTGGACAGCTAAATGTAGAAGAATGAAACTCGACCATTCTCTTACACCATACACAAAGATACACTCGAAATGGATAAAAGACCTCAACGTGAATCAGGAATCCATCATAATCTTAGAGGGAACATAGGCAGTAACCTCTTCAAGATCGATCACAGAAACTTTTTCAAAACATGTCTCCAAACGCAAAGGAAACAAAAGCAAAAATGAATTTTGGGGACTTCATCAAGATCAAAAGGCCCTGCACAGCAAAGGAAACAGTGAACAAAACAAAGAGGCAACCCACGGAATGGGAGAAAATATTTGCAAATGACAATACAGTCAAAAGGCTGATACCAGGATCTAAAAAGAACTCCTCAAACTCAATACACACAAAACAGATAATCATGTCAGAAAATGGGCAGAAGACACGAATAGACAATTCTCCAATGAAGACATACAAATGGCTAACAGCCATTTGAAAAAATGTTCATCATCACAGGCCATCAGGGAGATCAAATCAGAACCACATTGAGATATCACCTGACACCAGTTAGAATGGCCAAAATTAATAAGACAGGAAACACTGTTTTGGGGAGGTTGTGGAGAAAGGGGAACCCTCTTTCACTGTTGGTGGGAATGCAAGTTGGTACAGCCACTTTGGAAAACAGTGTGGATATTTCTTAAGAAATTAAAAATAGAGCTTACGTATGAGCCTGTATTGCATTACTGGCTGTTTACCCCAAAGATACAGATATTGTGAAAGGTAAGGGCTATCTGTACCCCAGTGTTCACAGCAGCAATAGCCACAGTCCGCAAACTGTGGAGTGAACCAAGATGCCCTTTCAACGGAAGAGTGGATAATGAAGATGTGGTTCATATAGAGTATAGAGTATTATGCATCCATCAGGAAGGATGAATACCCAACTTTTGTAGCAACATGGACGGGACTGGAAGAGATTATGCTGAGTGAAATAAGTCAAGCAGAGAGAGTCAATTATCATATGGTTTCACTTATTTGTGGAGCATAAGAAATAACGTGGAGGACATGGGGAGATGGAGAGGAGAAGGGAGTTGGGGGAAATTGGAAGGGTAGAGGAACCATGAGAGATGGTGGAGTCTGAAAAACAATCTGAGGATTTTGGAGTGGCGGGGGGTAGGATGTTGGGTGAGCCTGGTGGTGGGTATTGTGGAGGGCATGTATTGCATGAAGCACTGGGTGTTTTGCATCAACAATGAATTCTGGAACACTGAAAAGAAATTGAAGAAATTAATGCAAGTGTAAAAAGGAAAGTTTACCTCATCGAATATTCATGGTTTTAATTGGAAATAGTTATTTCTGGGGCCACCTGGGTGGTACAGTCTGTTAAGCATCAGACTCTCGGTTTCAGCTCAGGTTATGATTTTGGGCTCATGAGATTGAGCCCCTGTGTGCTCTGTGCTTAGCGTGAGTCCGCTTGAAATTCTCTCACTGCCTTTCCCTCTCTACCCCCTCCCCTACTCAATTGCACTCTCTCTCAGAAAAATAAATAAATAAATAAAATCTTTTAAAAATAAAAAAAAAATAGTTAATTTTGAAGTAATTTATACCTGAAGGCAATCATAGAAGGATGAGAAATCAGTAGCAATGTCAAGAAAATTTCCCAGGAGTAAGCGTCTTAGAAAGTTGAAGCAGATGTCAGCGATCTGAGCTGGAAAGAGGGACTCGATAAAGGGGTCGAGGAGGAATGGAAAAGAGTTGAGGTGATTGATATTCCCAGGGGACCTTTTCATTTGTGTTTGTTTCAGAGGCTTTTTCCGGAGTCATAGCTAATGACTGGATTGAAGGTCTCTGTCTTGCTATGTTGTTTGTGAGCAGACTGCAAACAAAGAGTAAGTCAAGAGGAACTGAAGGAGAGTTAACCCACCCTTTTCTACTGTCTGTATATATGCTTCCGACAGAGTATCTGAAGGTGAAAAATGAGTCATTTAATATAGTTTATATATATAACATAGAAATAGCTGAAGTCTTTTTACTTCACAGACTTTTTGAAAAAGATTTATTTATTTGACAGATTGAGAGAGGAAATGTAAGGAGGGGGAGAAGCAGGTCTCCCCCTGAGCAGGGAGCCTGATGCAAGATCAATCCCAGAGCCTTAGAATCATAACCTGAGCTGAAGGCAGATCCTTAATGACTGAGTCATCCTGGTGCCCCCCTCTTTACAGATATTTCTCAAATGCCTTAAGACCTCCTTCCAGGTGTTCTTCCATATGAGATGGTAGTCGAAAACCCAAGATTTCTGCACTGAGGCTTACTGTTTGAAGAGCTCTGAAAATGTGAGCTTACGTCTGGAATGCAGAGATCTGGAGTCACCTTCCAGCCCTACTATCTTCCAGCTTTGGGACTACATACATCATAGATGACTACATAGATGACTACATAGGTTTAATACTGTCTCCCCTTTCATAAATGGGAGATTATAAACCCTATCTCAGGTCTGGCTAGGCAAGGATTCAATGAATAAGTGCTTCGTAGACACTTTTATTGAATGAATGTATATAAAGCCCTTAAAACATAAGGCACTTAGTAAGTACTAAATAACAGTAAATCGTCACTTGCCTTGTTAAAGGGAATGTACTTGAGACCCCATAAGCCTGGTAACTCAGAGCCATCCTGCTGGGAATTAGTTATCATTTTGTATTGTAGCAGAGCCTCGAGCCTCCTCTGTTGCTGGAATACATTCATTCGGACAGTCTGTGTGTTAGCCTACGTGCACACCCACACCTACCCGGTGGCATTTTGAAACTTTTCCGTGATTATTCTTTCATGCATGTGGTTTGCTTTTGTCAGTGTTTTTGTGTCCATCTTTTCATTCTTCTATTTTGCTGCTTATAAGCTGCTGTTAGCTTGGAAGCCATATTAAGAGATTTGCTATAAATATGGATGAGCTGAGAAGAACCATTTTACAGGAAGGAGGCAAGGGGTTCACTTATTATTCAAGTGGGTGAGGGTTTTGGTCCAGGAGACATTGATTTGATCTTGCCTGTGGCCTTTTAAAATAACTAATTCTTGGGTTTCACCAACATGGTAGCCAAGTGAAGTGCAATGAGAACGTTTCATTTTCTCACTGCTAGTGAAATGAATATCATATACTGAATTTGAAAATTCTTCATTGTATTTCATTATGAAAAACTGCAAGTTTAATTACAGAAGATAAATTAGCATTGAGGTTAAAATTTCTTTTGGTTTGCAATTTATTTCATATGACTACTGTACTCCATTTGTGCTTCAGTCCTCTTAGTTTCATTCTTACTTAGGAAATGTATTGGGAAAAGAATATAGTTTTTTCTTATCAGGTCTGTAGAGTAGTACCTTTAAAAGGGTTTGGGGGTTGGAACTTGAAGATCTGAATCAACCATTTCCATAGAAAACTAACCATTTTAGTGTAGTTTTTTCTGCAGAAATGGACTGTTTTCTGCATTTTTGGACTCGAACTATTACTTTTGATCAAGATTCAGCCTCGCTGAAAATAATTTCTTAAGGATTTGTAGGGCAGAAGGGGAAATTAAATCTGCTTTTGAATCCACAAGTACTTATTAACATGTCAACTATATGCCACCATGAGACAGTGTTGTTAGCGCTTTACAAATATTAACGCATTGAATCTTACAATAAGAGCCCTTTGAGGTAGATACTATTATTGAGCCCACTTTACAGGTGAGAAAATTGCAGCCCAGAGAGGTTAAGTAATTTGGCAAAGGTCACACAGCTCATAAATGGCAAAAGGGGGTTTGAATCCAGACAGTCTAACCCAGTCCATGCACCCCAGTCCATGCACTTAATCAGGCCTAAGAATTATCTGCACAGCCAAGCAAATTGAAGAGCTCTTATCTTCCACATGCTCTAATCTTAGTCTAAAGAAGTTCCCTTATTTTTTTAAATACTTCTAATATTAAATATGTTCACCTGTTTTGAAAATGAGGTGTTTATTTTATATACATCACATTAAGGGAAAAAAGCATAGATGACTACATTTATTTGTGTATGTGTGTACAATTATAAACCAAATGAAGTGGAGATTTTGTTTATTTTCATATAGATCATAGGTTTAAATCTTGTATCTCTAATTATTTTGTCATTTCTTATGAAAATGTTGAAGTTACTTGAGTTAGCAGTTCTTTTTTTTTTTTTAAGATTTTATTTATTTATTTGACAGAGAGAGAGATCACAAGTAGGCAGAGAGACAGGCAGAGAGAGAGGAGGAAGCAGGCTCCCCGCGGAGCAGAGAGTCCGACGCGGGGCTCGATCCCAGGACCCTGAGATCATGACCTGAGCCGAAGGCAGCAGCTTAATCCACTGAGCCACCCAGGCGCCCCACTTGAGTTAGCAGTTCTAACAAAAATGTATCCTGGATTCATTTCCTTCTTCCTCTTGCTGTGTTATTTTCTGGTAGTTTTATGTATTTGTCAGGCGCTAGCAGTGGCGGCAAAGAAAATGGTCAAACAGAATTAGTCATTTTTGACAAAACAGTAGAATTGGTGAAAGATTCTTTATTGTGAGGTAGAAACCACTGGAAAATATTTTGTTTTGAATTCTCTTCTCCAGGTGAAAGTATAAATTAGAATTTATTTTGTTTTGGGCTTCTGGGTGGCTTAGTCATTAAGCAGCTGTCTTTGGCTCAGGTCATGATCCCAGAGTCCTTGGACGGAGCCCCACATTGGGCTTCCTGCTCAGTGGGAAGCCTTCTTCTCCCTCTCCCTCTCCCCTTCTTTGTGTTCCCTCTCTCTCTGTGTCTCTCTCTGTCTGAGTAAATAAATTATTTTGTTTCCCCTTGCCATATGTTTGTGCGCGCGTGTGTGTGTGTGGGAGAGAGAGAAAGGGATATGTTTTAATTTTGACAGTATTTATAACTTTAGATAATAATGTGATCACTTCAAAAAATGAAGTGCTTTAATTTTTCAAATAGCCGGAGAACGATACGGCGTACTGACTTGTAACGATTCTCGTGTGTTTCCTTTCTGCTTAGCATTTTCACTAATTTGGCATATATATATATATATATATATATGTATATATATATATATATGAATGATAATGGGCTCTGTGTCAGTTTGAAACTTCTTGTTCTGGGCATGCCATTTATTTTGCGAAGCTTATAGCACTGAAGAATATTAATAAAAGCATAACTTATTCTAACGCGACAGCCTGGACCCAGGAAACTTGCCTTTCTCTTGCCACTGAGAGAAGAAAGTATTACTCAAGGCAAAATTAAAGGTAGTGAGCAGAGAGGAAAGGATTGATGCTGAGATGGGTGGTCGTCTCTGTCCTCAGAGAGAAATGATGGAAAGACCTAGAGGGGAAAGGAAGCTTGGGCCTCAAAGGAAGCTTGCATTCACGCAGAAGTGGGAACTATAGATTAATGCCCAGGGCAAACCCATGTGGTACGGAAGCTGGGACCTCAGGTTTGCCAGGTTTGCTCAGCTGTCTTCTGAGAGTCAGTCCCGCAGGGTAGGGTCTGTACACTGGGCGTCTTGTCTGAGTTAGCTTACGTTGGTGCATTTCCCCATCTCTCCTTGGAGTTCCACATTGGTAAATTGCAGATACTCTAAGATTTGCCACAGATATTTCTTAAATTCTTCAAGATCTTTCATGAAGGCTCCTTTGTTCCTAGGTTAGAACTGAGTTGGTGGGTCTCTTGCGATTTCTTCTAGGTCTATCAGTCTCCATAAACTCAAGGTAAACTTTTCATTTTTTTACTTAAATACTTCTGATGATCAGCGATATTTCTTTTCAAAAATTGAATATCACTTTTTACTACTTTCTTGTATACCTTAAATATTTTATCAATTTCCAATTTATATATAATGCATGGATAGATGGGATTTATTTATAATCTCCAAAAGCTATAAAATCCCCTTGAGTTTATATTATACCAAAAGTCATTGTAAACACTGAATTCTTTAATAAAAGAAAGAAAAAAGAAGAAAATAAACTGAAGATAATTAGCTAGCACTTTAATTAAATGGTCCTCCTTGATTGAATCTCTCTTTGCTCTCAAGCACACACACAACTCCTAGCAAAATCATTTCCCAGCTCATTGTAGGAGATCTTTTTACATTTCTCTATCTCCAAGTATTTATATAAATGAGAAAAATATTTTTGAAATAAAACTCTGGGGATACAAATGCTTAACATTTTTCTAGTACTAATCTTGCCAGATACGTCTCACATTGCCAGAAACTTCAGAGAAATTAAGAAGCCTTATAGACTACATTTTTTATCATAAACTAATTTATCTCCATCAGTGCAAATATCACCATAGTAATAACTGGATTGCAAGGCACTTGGCTTTAAGGACTTATTTATCCACTGCCATTTGATTGTTTAGTTAAGACAAAGTAAAAATAAATTCCCTAGTATTGAAAAATAATCATTTAGCCTGATATTAAAAGATTTGTATTGCATAATGATGTTCCTGGATGTTCCCGGAGTCACTTTTCATCAGCACCTGTATTTCAAAGAATTTTATCTGCCAAGGAACCTTGGATGACTGAAGAACTTACTTTGCCAATTATTTGCCAATATAATTGTAAAAAATATAAGGAATGGTGTTTCTGCACATTAATGAATCAAAAAGTTTTGTTTTGTTTTTCCCTTAGAGGTTCCTTTTATTATTCATTCATTGAGAAATAAAAATTTGGATTAAAAAGGTATTTTACTAAAATATGAAACTTATAAAAATAAAATATATGCCTGCTTCAAATACCTGTTTTTAGTAAGTGGTCAATATGAAAAAGAAGATACTTATTAGAATTCTTCCAAATTTAGGAAGCCGTTCACAAGATTCAGAATCCAAATTTCAAAATAATTATTTTTTTTAAGATTTTATTTATTTATTTGACAGACAGAGATCACGAGTAGGCAGAGAGTCAGGCATAGAGAGAGAGGGGGAAGCAGACTGCCTACTGAGCAGAGAGCACAATGCAGGGCTTGATCCCAGGACCCTGAGATCATGGCCTGAGCTGACGGCAGAGGCTTAACCCACTGAGCCACCCAGGCGCCCCTCAAAATAATTCCTATAAGCCAAACTCCATGGGTTTCTGAATGGTAGTGGTATCTAGGGAGGATCTTATAAAATACAACTGTGACTAATATTGAGAATTGAATAATTTATACACATGTCTCCCAAATATGCAGTGTATACAGTGCCTATTAACAAGTTGTGGGTATTTATGCTCATGAAACGAAGAATATTATTTAGGCTCTATTATAGTAGGTAATCATTATTGCTTTCATTTATATTAACTATTTTATCTCAAATGTCTCCCCAATGGGAGAAAAATTTATTTGGTAGAAAATAGGATTGCTTTTTATTTTGATTCCTAATAAACTCATGGTATAATAGATACATAATTATGTGCCCTTATATCCAAAATATGCACTTTATATTTGGTTTGAATGATTTGGGGTTACACTAAATCTAGTGCTAATTTTTTTATTACTAATTGTGTGACTTCAGGCAAATTAATTAGCATCCTAACATTAGTGTGTTCATCTATAAAATGAGATATTTAAGGAACTTCTTAATAGGATTGTATCAAGATTTAAATGAAATAATCCACGAAAAACATCAAGTAGAGCTTGGTACACAGTTATGTTTATTAAGTGTTAACCATTCTATCACTATTACCATTGCCATCATTACTTTTGTAAACATAAAAATATTACCAGGAAACAAACTGAGTGTTGCTGGAAGGGAGGGAAGTGGGAGGGATGGGGTGACTGGGTGATGGACATTGGAGAGGGTATGTGCTATGGTGAATGCTAATGTATTGTGTAAGGCTGTTGAGTGACAGACCTGTACCCCTGAAGTAAGTAATATATGTCAAAAAATATTTTTGGTAAATATTACATGTGTAAATATTTTTCTTTTGGTTAAAGATAATGCTATTTTATTTTTTCTAGGTCCCAAATTTCCCTTAATTTCCATGACATAAAATTTATATTTAGTGGTGGTTCCTTCATCAATACATACCTTCCTTATGTGCTCATAAGAATTTTTAATTGATAATCACACACTTCAATTTCAAATCAATCTGTACTGTTCATCAGGGTCTTTGACACTTTCCTCTCATTCTATGCCAAATTCTAGTTGGGACCATTTCTTGGTTATCTGTAGCAGTGGATCAGATCTCTGCAATTGGGATATCTACAAAAAGGGAACAAATCCTTTTTCAAATGTGCTAAGAAGAGAGATCTGACAATAATCAGGTCTCTGTGATTGGAATGAGTGTATTGGCACTTTTAAAGGCCCCTGTGTTATAGGGAGCATGAGGATTTCACAGAATTGCAAATTCCAGCAAAGCTGATCCCCAGCTGATAATCGGGGAACTAAAGGGGGATCAAAAATGACCCTAGAAAATATCATAAATGCTTTAATCTTAAGCATTTAAGAGAGTAGCAGGAACCCATTGTTTTGAGTAGTGATGTGGCAAAGTGAGATTTTCTATTTAGGAGAGTCATTTTGGCTGCAACTAGATACTGAACTAAAAGGTGCAAGATCCCCTGTGGGGACCATACAATCATCTGCATGAGAAGTGATGAAGGCCTAGATTAATGTGGTAAGGAGTAAAGACGGATGTGAGGGTGCAGAGAAGTGAGGCTTACTAACTGGTTAGCATAGTTGTATCTGGAGTGAAGTGGATGTGGTGGGTTTAGATGCTGTCAGGTTTCTGGCTTGGTTGTCATGGGGGTATGTCCTTTACATGAGAGGAAAGAGGAAATAGGACAAATTGGAACTGGAAAGAGGAGATGAACACGTTGGTTTTGGACATCTTGTGTCTCATATTTCAGATCAAAACTATATTCTTGTGGTTCCTAGGTGGCTCAGTGGGTTAAGAATCTAACTCTTGATTTTGGCTCAGGTCATGATCTCAGGGTCATGAGATCAAGCCCCACATTGCTTGATTTTGGGGGCCCAGCTCTGTGTTGGGTGTGGAGACCACTTTAGATTCTCTCTCTCCCTCTGCCCGTTCACCTGCACGTTCTCTCTCTCTCTCTCTCTCTTAAAACAAAACCAAAACCAAACCAAACCAAAGCAAAACAAAACAATGGTGTGTTCTCTTGTACAACTTCTGTGAATAGTATTAATCTTATATTTTTACACAGCCTGATAGTTTTCAAACTGCTTCCACATGCCCTACGTCATCTCCCCTGTGAGGTACTATGTGTAGAAAAGGAGAGATGTTCTCTATCCCCTTATAGACACCACGGCTCAGAGTTCAAACACATACAACTTGACATGTCTAGACCTGAAGTCAAGGTAATTGTATTAGAGTCCTATAAGAATCTTTTTGGGTCAAGAAGAAAGCTTACTGGAAGAGAAGGTAGCAGGATTTACAAGGAACTTCTCCTGTCTTTATAGAAAAGAAAAATATGTCTCCACTTAAAAAATGTGCTAGTCTTGCTGAGAAACCCAAAGGGCATTTTCCATCAAAAAGCAGTGCATAGTGGGTAAATGCTAGGATGATATTTGCTTAAAGAGTTTAAAATTTGTAAAAGGAGGCTCACACCAGGATCTTACATGTCAGTTTTCCACATGTGTTTTCTAAGTTAGAAAGGCTCTAAATAGTGTAGTTTGTAATGAATAACTGACAGTGTTGTCTTCACTATGTGAAACCAAACTCAGGAAAATGCTTTTAAAAAAATATATTATGATTACAGTTCAGTAAATTATTTTATGCTCATCAGTTGGAATTCATATTTATGTGGCAATGGGGATTTTTAAATGCAATTACTAAATTTAAAATCTATAAAAATTCCAGTGGTCTATTTACTAAAGAACATTGAGAAGTATAATTTATGCTAAAGAGAAATGAATGAAATAAGGAAATAACCTTGAATTTGGCACTTAACAAAAATGCATTGAATGACAAATTTAAAATCATTGTATCAAATGACATATAGAGTATACATACTGTCACAGAACTGGGTGGGGGATTAGGCAGATTGGAAGAATAGGCAGTGGGGCAGGTAGCCTTTTGCATCTGGCAGATGCAGTCTTCGGCTCAAATCCCAGATCATCTGTTTTCTGGTTGTTATCCTTGGCACATAGCTGACTTTTGCTGGTCTTCCTTTCTTTACCTGTACACCTAAGTCCTAAGGTAGTAATACTTCATATGGTGTTAAGAAGACTAAATTAAAAAAAATGCATGCAATCTATCTATCTATGTATCTATCTATATCAATATCTATATCTAGACAACTTTATGCTAAGCACTACTTTATTTTTTTATTATTTTATTTATTTTATTTATTTTTTAAGATTTTATTTGGTGAGCAGGGAGCCTGAGACAGGGCTCTATCTCAGGACTCTGGGATCATGACCTAAGCTAAAGCAGATGCTTAACCACCTCAGCCAACCAGGTGCCCCTGTTTTATTTTATTTTCATTGAAATAAGTATGTTCTTATTCCCCATACCCTTTTTAACCCATACTGCCACTCACCTTTCCTCTGATAAACGTCAGTTTGTTCTTCATACTCCGTCTCCTGGTTTGTCTCTATTTTTCTCTCTCTCTCTCGGTCTCTCTCTCTCTGTTTTTTTTTTCCTTTGTGCCTTTTTTATTTCTTAAATTTCACATATGAGTGAGTCTTTCTCTGACCGAATTATTTCACTTAGCATTATACCCTCTAACTCTATCCATGTCATTGCAAATGGCAAGATTTCATTCTTTTTAATGGATGAGTAATATTCTGCTGTATATGTAAACATCACTTTATCTTTATTCATTCATCTGTGGATGGACACTGGGCTGCTTCCATAATTTGACTATTGTAGATAATGCTGAATAAATCTAGAGGTGCATGTATCCCTTTGAATTAGTGCTTTTGTATTTTGAGGGTAAATACCAAATTGTACAATTACTAGATTGTAGGGTATTTCTGTTTGAATTTTGGGGGGAACTGCCCTACTGTTTCATACAGTTGCTGCAACAGTTCACATTCTCACCAACAGTGCCCAAGAGTTCCTTTTTCTCGACATCCTTGCCAACACTTGTTTCTTGTAGTTTTGATTTTAGCCCTTCTGACAGGTGTGAGGTGATAGCTTGTTGTAGTTTTGATTTGCATGTACCTGATAAGTGATATTGAGCATCATTTCATATGTCTGCTGGCCATTTGGATGTCTTCTTTGGAGAAATATCTGTTCATGTCTTCTATTTTTTTTGTAATATTTGTTTTTTGGGGTAATGAGTTGTATGGGTTCCTTACATATTTTTGATAAGAACCCTTTATCAGATATGTCATTTGCAAATATCTTCTCCCTTTCAATTGGTGGCCTTTTATTTTTATTTGATCATTCCTTTGTTATGCAAATGCTTTGTATTTTGATGAGACCCCAATAGTGTATTTTTGCCTTTTTTTTTCCCTTGTCTCCAGAGATATATCCAGTAAGAAGTTGCTATAGCAGCTCTTTGCTCTTCTCTAGGATTTTCATGGTTTCATGTCATATTTAGGTCTTTAATCCATTTGGAGTTTATTTTTCTATATGGTAAAAGAAAATGGTCCCATTTCATTCATTTGCATGTAGATGTACAGTTTTCCCAATACCATTGTTTGAAGAGACTGTCTTTTTTTTCCATTACATATTCATCTTCCTTTGCCAAAGATTAACTGTCCAGATAATCATTGCTTTGTTTCTGGCTTTTCTATTCTAATCCATTATCTGTGTGTCTATTTTCATGCCAGTACCAAACTGGATTAATTTCTACTGCTTTATAACTTTAAATCTGAATTGTGATTCCTCCACTTTTATTTTCTCTTTTTCAAGATAGCTTTGCTATTTGAGGTCTTTGGGGTTCCGTACACATTTTAGGATCATTTGTCCCATTTCTGTGAAAAATGCTGTTGGTATTTTGATAGAGATTGCATTAAATCTGTAAATTTCTTGGACTAGTATATACATTTTAATGGTATACATTCTTCCAACCCATGAGCGTGGAATGCCTTTCAATTTCTTTGTGTTGCTTGGATTTCTTTTGCCAGTGCTTGATAATTTTCAGAGTATATATCTTTCACCTCTTGGTTATGTTTAATTCCTAGATATTTTATTGTTTTTGGTGCAGTTGTAAATGGGACCATTTTCTTAATTTATTTTCTGCTGCTTCATTATGATTGTATAGGAAGGCAACAGTTTTCTGTACATGGGTTTTTATATCCTGCAACTTTACTGGATTCATTTATCAGTTATAGCAGTTTTGGGTGGTGTCCTTAGGGTTTTCTACATATAGATTACCACACTACATCTGCAAATACCAAGAGTTTTACTTCTTCCTTACCAGTTTGGATGCCTTTTATTTCTTTATGTTGTCTAATTGCTATGGCTGAGACATCTAGTACTATATTAAATAAAAGTGGTGAGAGTGGACATCATTTTCTTGTTCTTGGCCTTAACAGAAAAGCTCTCAGTTTTTGAGTATGATGCTGGCTGTGAGTTTTTAATGTAAGGCCTTTATTATTTTGAGATGTGTTCTCTCTAGTCTTACTTTGCAAAAGATTTTTATCATGAATGAACGTTGTGCTTTGTCAAGTGCTTTTTCTGCATCTGTTGAAATGATTATATGGTTTCTGTCCTTCTCTCATTGATGTGATGTACTATATTGGTTGTTTTTCAAATGTTGAACCACCTTTGCATTCCAGGAATAAATCCCACTTGATTGTGGTGTATTTTTTAATGTATTGTTGGGTTCAGTTTGCTATATTTTTGCTGAGGATTTGTGCATCATAGTAATGTAGTTTTTTGTTGTTTTGTTTGTTTCTTTTTTGTCATGCCTTTATCTGGTTCTGGTATCAGGGCGATCCTGGCCTCAGAGAAAGAATTTGAAAGTTTTCCTTCCTTTTGTATTTTTTGGAATGGTTTGAGAAGAAGGAGTGTTAGCCTCTCTAAATGTTTGGTAGAATTTTCTTGTGAAGCCATCTGGTCCTGGACTTTTGTTTTTTGGAAATTTGTGGATTACTGATTCAGTTTTATTGCTGGTAATTGGTCTGTTCATATTTTCTGTTTCTTCATTTCTTCCTGCTTTCATTTTGGTTAGTTATGTGTTTCTAAGAATTTATCCATTCTAAGGTATCCAATTTGTTATCATTAAGGTTTTCGTAATTTAATATTTATAATATCTGTGTTCTTGGTTTTTATTTCTCCTTTTTCATTAGTGAGTTTGAGTCCTCTTTTTTTTAATGAGTCTTGCTAGAGGTTTATCAACTTTATTTTTTCAAAGAATCAGCTCCTTGTTTTATTGATCCGTTCCATTGTATTGGTTGTTATTTAATTTCTATATCATTTATTTCCACTCTAATTCTTTATTATTTCTGTCCTTTTGCTGGATTTGGCTTTTTTTTGTTTTGTTTTTGTAGTTCCCTTAGAGTAAGGTTATTAGGTTGTTTGAGAATTTTCTTGCTACTCGAGGTAGGCCTGTATTGCTATAAACCTCCCTCTTAGAACCACTTTTATTGAATCCCAAAGAATTTCAACTATTCTGTTTTCATTTTCATTCTTTGCCATGTAACTTTTTATTTTTCCTTGATTTCTTGGTTGACCCATTCATTGTTTGGAGCATGGTATTTAACCCCTGTGTATTTGTGTTATTTCCAGATTTTTTTCTTGTGGTTGATTTTTAGTTTCTTATCATTGTGACCAGAGAAGATACATGATATGACAGATTTTTCTAAATTGTTGAGACTTGTTTTGTGGCCTAATGTGTAGTCTATTCTGGAGAATGTTCTGTGTGCATTTGAAAAGCTACTGTTTTAGGATGGAATGTTCTAAATATGTCTGTTAAATCCATGTGGTCCAGTGTGTCATTCAAGGCCACTGTTTCCTTGTTGATTTTATGTTTGGATTATCTGTCCATAAATGTAAGTAGGGTGTTAGAATCCCCTTCTATTATTATTATCAATTATTTCCTTTATGCCTTGTATTAGCAGCATTATATATTTTGCTCCCCCATGGTGTGCACACAAATATTTCCCATTGCTATATCCTCTTATTGGACTGTCCTCTTTATTATTATATAGTGTTCTTCTTTGAAACTTGTTACAGTCTTTGTTTTAAAGTCTGCTTTGTCTGATATAAGTATTGCTACTCTGCTCTTCTTTTGACACCCATTTGCATGACAAATGTTTTTCCATCCCCTCATTTTCAATCTGCAAGGTTGGTTTTGTTTGTTTGTTTTTGTTTTTCCCTGAAATTAGCCTCTTGGAGGCAGCATATAGGTGGGTGTTGTGTTGTTGTTGTTGTTTTTTAAATCCACTCTGTCACCTGGTATATTTTAATTGGAGTGTTTAGTGCATTTACATGTGAAGTAATTATTGATAGGTATGTATTTATTGCCATTTTGTTACTTGTTTTGTGTTTGTTTCTATGGATTTTCTCTGCTCCTTTCGTCCCTTGGTCTCTCTTTTATGATTTCTTGGCTGTAGGTGATGTGCTTGGATTCCTTTCTCTTTTTTCTTTGCATATTTCTTGTTAGTTTTTGATTTGTGGTTACCATTAGGTTTATATATAACATCTTCTGCATATAACAGTCTATATTAACTTGATATATCATTGCTGAAGTTGAAACCTATTTTTTAGTTCCTCTCCCCCCAAGTCCACATTTTAGATGTGTGGTGCCATGTTTTGCATCTTTTATTTTATGAATCCCTTGACTGGTTTTTACAGAAATACTTATGTTCACTTATTTTGTGTTTTGTTTTTGTTTTGTTTTGTTTTGTTTTATGCTCTCGTTTATGGTCTTTCCTTTCCATTCAAAGAATCCTCTTTAATATGTCTTATAGGGATTGCTTAATAGTCATGAAGTTTTTAGTTTTATCTGTCTGAAAATCTCTTTACCTTTCCTTCAATTTTGAATGATAGCCTTGCTGGATAGAGTATTCTTGGCTGAAGATATTTCCCTTTTGGCACTTTGAATATATCATGCCATTCTGTTTTGGCCTGCAAAATTTCTGATGAAAAATTGACTGATGGCCTTATGGGGTTTCTCTTATATATAACAGCCTTCTTTTCTCTTACAGCTTTTACATTGTTGTTGTTGTTGTTATTTATTGCTACCTATTGCCGTTTTGATTCCTGTGTCTCTTGGTGTGGACCCCCTTGGGTTAGATTTTTAGGGGGATTTTTATATGTCCTGGATCTGTATCTCTGTTTCCTTCCCCAGATTAGGAAAATTTTTACCTACTATTTCTTCAAAAACATTGCCTGCCCCCTTTTCTCCCTTCTTCTGGGACACCTATAATGCGAGTGTTATTATACTTGATGGAATCACTGAGTCCCCTAAGACTATTCACAATTTGCTTAAGTTTCTTTCCTTTTCTCTGCTCAGCTTGATTACTCATCATTTTTCTGTCTTCCAGGTCATGCGTTCATTTCTCTGCTTCATATAGTCTGCTGTTTATTCTGTGAATTGTATTGCATTTTTTGTGTTCTTGATCTCTGATTGGTTCTTTTTTATCTTTATGTTAAGGGCTCATTGATGTCTTCTACTCTTTTCTCAAGTCCAGTGAGTATCTTCATGATCATTTTTCTGAAATTAGCCTCTTGAAGGCAGTGTATAGGTGGGGTATGACCATTACGTTAAATTCTCTACTGGGCATATTACTTATAACTGTTTTGCTTTGGCCCCTTGCCATAGTTTGGCTCCGTTCCTTCATTTGGGAGCTATTTCTCTGTCTGCTCCTCTTGTCTGACTTTCTGTTTCTGTTTTGTTTTGTTTTGTTTTTTAGGGAATTCAGCTATTTCTCTTGTCCTTAATGATAACAGCCTTATGAAGAAGGAGTCCTGTAGTGCCCTGCAGAGCAGTGTAGCCTGTTCTCCAGGGCCTGGCACTTCAGGGAGCATCTCCTATGTCTTATGTCTGCTCTCCTGTTGAGTCTTGGTCTATTTTTCCTTTCCAGTTGTCTGAAGAGGCTCTCTTTGCCTCTCATGGGCAATGTCTGGTCCTGAGCAGGGGTGGTGGGGTGCATTTTAACAAGTTGTGTGGTGCTCTGCTTGCTAAAGGAGACCTAGCACCCCCAAAAGTAAAGTCCCACAAAACACAAGGGTCAGGACATATGTTGGCAGGGTTTGCATTGCTCTCCTGAGGGTGGGATCTGCAGCACCAGGACTAAGGGGAGCATGACTGTGAAAGCCTTGGTGGGGAGGGGGGCCGGCTTGGTGCAAGTCAGTTAGATAATGAGTGTTGTGGTTAATTCCTGGAGTTGGTGGTTGTTTATGATGAGGGTGGGGAAAATGGCAACTGCCAGCTCCTTTGCTCCTGAAGGGCTCTCTCTGTGATCCTTCTTTCTCTGGGCCATGCTCTAAGATGAGCAAATCCCTCTCCCTCCCATCTGCTGCCTTCTCCCTGCCCCTGCCCCAACCCCCAGCATTTTTCAAACTGCTGCTTATAGGCTGTATCTGCATAGGTTATTTGTCCTACTATGTCTTTAAGGGCAGGGACTCTGCTTAGTAATGTCCTCTGAGCTCCCCAGGAACCCACAATTTGGCCCCTCCTGTTTTCACAGGCAAATATCACTGGGATTCATCCTCTCTGTGTGCTCCGCAGTGTGAAAGATTCTCTTCTGCCCTCCATCACACCAGTGGTTTCCTCCCCACATAAAAATCCTGCATACTCTATTTATCTTGAATACCTTGACCAAATTAGCATACCTTGTTAACAGTGGTAGACATGAGTAGTTGGCATACAACTGACCACCTGTTGGGGAAAATGTTTTAGCTACAGTCTGAGAACATAACACAGATGAGAACGTCAGTTAACACTCTGAAGATTGTATTATAGAGAAATCTACTGAATTGAAATATCCCCATGGAATCCAAAACTGTACAGCTTAAGTATTCACCACAATTATTAGGAAGTTTATATTATTCACATTCTCATTTTTACTTTTAGGATTTCCTTCAGGATCAGCCTTTTTTGGGAGCATCCTTATAAATAGCTGTAGTAAAGGACATGAGTAACATGAAATTGTCCAAGGTCTATATGGCACATAATGTGTCTTGCAGAAAAATAAATTCAGTTATTTGCAGAAGACAGTGTTTTGGATGTCTCTGCTACAAAGATAGCAAATCAAAACATTGACAAGTAGCTCAACTTGGGAAATGGAAAACTGACATGATTCTGAAGGCAGTCTTTATCAGTCACTAGTTCACTAATCCACTTAGCAATTTGGTCACTAAAAAGGTTTTCATTGTTCTTAAAAAAGGATGTATCTAGCTTTCACCTGCTCAATATAGTCCTCTTCAGTACCATTGCATTCTGTAGCAATAGTGGAACCTGAACGAAAGAGAAATCTAGAAAATACTCATTGAATTTAATGATGTGAGCAAAATCCATAGGAAGAAAACAATGTTGATTGGCTTCATAAGATACTGAGTTGATTTACATATGATCCATGTGTTGCCATTGATTTCTGTTTAGAAAAAGTGTCTGGTAGGATTTCTTTGCTGAAATCTTCTGAGCTCACCTGTACAATATTCTCAAGCTCATAAAATTTAAGTACCTGGATACATAGTCTATATTATATATTAGTGTTAGGAAAGTTCATTTTCATGACTTCATTTTAGTACAAAAGTGTGAAATGTTGCTATAGGGTATTGCCTGTGGGACCTTTGCAAATATTTAACTTTTTGAATAATCTCTACTTCTTCAAGAAATGCTTTGTAAAATTATGGTGAAAATGGTTGAAGTTAACTATGATATAATAATTTTGATTGAATATAAAACAAAGTCAATCACCATTGGGTTGATATATCATCTGTTCCAGTCCTTATTTCTTTTGAAATTGAACACTTGTGTTAGTTACTCTCAACTTAATTAGTAACGTGTACCATGCTTGATTAAATTAAGTGCAATGCACAGTTGTAGCTTACTTCTTCAAAATGGGCTATTTATAATTAATGATATGAATTACTTTGTATTCACCACTGATTACCCATGCTAATGCAGAGGCACAGAATTCATTGAAGCCATTATATTATTTTTTTGAAGTGCACAGTATGCTTTTATGTTGAATATTAGGAGATATGTAAATTGCTTCATTATCTGGGCCCTTATTTGGCCTTTCCCCTTGTATCATTTAGCGTCTACTAACTCAGTTGACAGTAGAGGATTCCTGCTGGTAGACACTGATAGCTTCTTTCTTTTAGTTTCTTTTGTCTTTATAATCTGTCTCTTACTACTACTTCTTTCATTTTCTTTCTCAGCCTTACCTTTTAAACCCCAAACCCTATGTTCTACCTTATTAGAGCATGGCCACTTCACCAATCGACCACATGTTTCCACTCATGCCCTTGGTTAGGTGGTTCCCTCTCCCTAGAGTGTATTTCTGCTTTCATTTGCAGACAACCAAATCAAGACACAGGACTAATGTAGAACTCTGCAAAAAATTCCCTAACTGTCCATCTGTCTTCCCTAGAAAGAAAAGGTTCAACTTTATTCTGGGTTTCCATAGGACTTTAGTCGTACAATTTAGCACATCCTGTGATAATATGTAGGATACATTAGGTGGTTATTGTCAGACACTGGCATTATCTTGGCTAATTCTCGAAACCACCTAATACAGTAAATACTCTTACCCCTCAGTTCATGGATGAACAAACTCAAGTACAGAGTTTATGTAAGCTTCTCAGTCTTACCCAGCTAGGGAGGTGGCCTGAGTTATCGTTCAAACTTAAGAATTCACTTTCAGAATCTTCCTTCTTAACCAGTTTGCTATTGTACATGTGTAGACTGAATTATAAGTAGTCGCATGTGTATATTCCATTATACCTTTCTTTTCCCATCTCAATATTGGTTTTCTTAAGAGACTGTATTTATATCCATGGTATTCAAAATACCATTTAATAGATACTTTGTAAATACTTGCAGAATCATTGTGGAGTAACAAGTTACAAGTGTGTCATTTCTTATGGAAGTTCTTTTGTAGTGTTGTTTTGAGACGGTTGGAAAAAAAATTTGCTCTTGTCTTCAGCTCTTCTAACATAACCTTGTTTTAGAACCTTAAGCTAAAGTCACAGTTGTCATAGGGAGACAGAGAAAGGTCAGAGAATCTCTAATATGAAAGAAAATTCCTTCAGGATATTAAATCCTAATGACAAAAATTATTATTGTGTGTGTGTGTCTGTGTGTGTATTTATGTGTATAAACTCTGGCTAAAATTGTTTTGATATAATCAAATAATAGTTATAGGATGTTATAACATATCTTGTATAAATTAATCGAGTTTTCACCCTGTTCTGAATGGTCTGAAAATTGTCTGCGTAGAGACAAGAGTCAGATGAAGTGACAATTGCCATAGTGATTGATACCAGAGCCTCTAAGTCAGTGTACATCTATCTAAGTCTAAGCTCTGTGGTATATTCAGAAAGTTACTTAAGTTCTATGAGCTAATAAAAGAAAATTCTGAGAGCTTGGACCTGCTGCTTAATAACTATTCTACTTACTTAAATTGTATTCATCTCAGTGAAACAAGAGGAAAACATAACCTACCTCTGTTGTTTGTTTTGTGACGCTTATGTCACAGAACACTCAAAGTGCTCAGAATGTTGCCTGTACATACAACTTTCTGAACAATAATAACTGAGTATATTTACCTATAAAATATGAAGAAAAATATGTAGCATTTCACAGAGTTGTTTGAAGTATTAAGTGATGTAACAAACGTAGGATGTATACCACTAGGCCTGGCATGGAGTAAGCTATAAATAAATTGTAGTCATAAGCCATTGTATTATCAGAAAAACATCCAGAAATTCTTCCAGTTGCACACTCCTTTAAATCTAAGTTGTAACAATTTAATAGCCTATTAAATTTTAAATGCTTTTGAATTGGAATTTAGTATAGCGCATTACTGTGATTGTTGATATGCTCTATGTAGTAAACTCGAGGTAAAAAGACTAACCAATTGAATGTGAAATAAACATTGACTTGATTTGAAATGAAGCCTAAGTACTGACACCACATTTTAATCTGACAAAATGAAGGAGTAACCCAAGGCTACAAATGAAGAAGGTTATTAAAGCAGCATAGTCACTTGAGATCATACCTGGAAAATGTAAAATATGATGGCAATAATCTTCCTTTAATGTCATAGTCTAATTTACCCATATGTTTATAGATACGTGTGTATATCAAAATAGTGTGAATGTTTGAGTCAGAGGAGATTTGAGGAAACTAAAATTCTTAGTAAAACTAACTAGAACATGGTAAAAACTGAGTTTCAAAAAGACAGTCTCTAAACTTTGGCTTTTCGTTAATGACAATGGAGAATTAGAAAATATTTTTTCCTAGAAAGTGGCTGAGTGGAACAGAATATCATTATCAAGAACCCAGCTGGAGCTTGTTTCCTGACACCCCCCACCCCCAACTATGTTGTCTCTGGCACTTCAGCCTCATGGCAGTAATCCGTTTACTGTCAGGGTGCTGCTTCTCTAAGATAATGCTTATTACATCACATTGACCCCCATTTTTACATGCATTGAAGTCCATCTTTTCTACCTTTTGTACTTTCATACCCTTATTCTTTGTTGCCCACATTGCAGCCAAATCTCAGTCTCCTTTTCCTTTTCACCAGGGACTTTCTGCAGTCAACAACCTCACGTCCAGACTCATTGAGGGCATCATATTCCCTCCCAGCTAATGGGGTCCCCATCTTTGCATTTTAATTTTCCTAGTGCTTTGTGCTTTGTTAATCTTAACTTTCATTGTCTTTTGCTTTTTAAACAGTTTAGTCTTCTTGGTGTCTGCATGCCATAGGTATGCCCTTTCACCTTAATCTGTTACTGGTTTTTTTTTTAAGATTTTATTTATTTATTTGACAGACAGAGATCACAGGTAGGCAGAGAGGCAGGCAGAGAGAGAGGAGGAAGCAGGCTCTCCACGGAGCAGAGAGCCCGATGCGGGGCTCGATCCCAGGACCCTGAGATCATGACCTGAGCTGAAGGCAGAGGCTTTAACCCACTGAGCCACCCAGGCGCCCCTCACTATAGACTTCTGTCATGACATAACTAACTCAAGCTTACATTAATTAACTTTTGAGTAACCATGAGGAAGTTTAATTAACCTCTTTTGGTCTCACTTCTTTCCTGATGTGGTTGGAGGATATATAAACTCCTTTCTAGCTCTCAAGTTTGAGCCTATTTAGATAAATTTTTTTCTTAAAAAAAAAATTCATTCTTTATGTGGACTTCATCTCAGTCCTACCAGACTATGATAGGCTTACCAGAGTTCAGTTATCAAGAACTAGAGAAATTGGAGAAAAAATATCACCTGAATAGGGCTGATCTCAGTAGATATAAAAATATTAACCATTTCTATATCATCAATCTCTATTGTCTTCACCACTTTGGCTTGATTAAAGATTTCCCCCCCAAATGAGTTTTCTTTTCTTTCTATTTAATCCACTTAAATTTGCATCATTTTTTTTTATCATCACTGATTGAGGCTTCCTGCCAGTGTGAATTTTAAAGTCTTATAGTTCCTAATTCTTATCTGCTTAAATGTTATAAATGTTGTGCAGATCTTAGCTGTGTGATTTCCTCCTGGCACTTTTTTTTTCCCCAAAGCTTACTTAACAACATTGAACTACCCCCCCATCAAGTCTATAAGCTCAATTTTGATTGGGTATATATGTTAATGGAAAGCTGGATAGATACCAGGTTAGAAAAAAGACATGTGAAGTCCCAGAACAAAAAGAATTCAGTCCCTATGCAGTTTTGGATGAGCAGCTTAGTATAATGATGCTGTCAAGATAATGGGGGTAAAGTAGTTTAAGAGTATGGGCTCTAGAACCATACTCCTAGGATTGTGTCCAGGATCCACTACTTCCTAGGCCTTTGGCATTGAGCAGGATTAACCTTTACTTTATGGGGTTGTTTTGGTTGTTAAATGAAGTAATTATGGGAAAGTAACTAGAGGAGTTCCTGGTACCTGTTCCTGGTACAGCCTTCAACATGTGTTAGTTGTTGTTACTAGTGTATTCAAAAGTTTTTAGAGTGGTATTTTCATGGACAGTAGAAGGAAGATAGTATTCTTCCCCTAGATTCAGAAATCTGTATACTTTGGTATACCTGTCTAATATGAGTTTAAATAAATGAAGTTTCATAGAAAACCCATTGTTCTAGGAAAAAAATAATAAGATGGGAATATTGATTGTATTATTTCTCTTAATATAAGCACCCTAAAGAATAGGGACATACTAAACTTTAAAAAGGAGACTGTTAGAGCTACTAAGCACAACAGCAGCCTCGTTCCTGCTACGTTGTGCAAGCTATCTCATGGAACTCAGCAGAGAGAACATTGAGGAAAACCAATACATTGAACATCATCTCTTTTCTTCATATTTTTATTGTCTAAAAGAAATTAATTGAAATAAAGAAATCAGTGTTTATGTGATTGTGAGGGCTTGACTTTAACTGGCAAGTCATTTGATATATGGAATGGGGTTTTTGTGTTTCTCATGCTTTGTCCTGTTTGGACAGAAATGTAGTCTTTCATGTGGTACTTAATACCAACACAGCCTTATGAGACATTTCTCTTTTCCTCTTCTGAATAGTTACAGGATGTCTAACACTCTACCACTTAACACTCTGTCAGAGAACTAGAGACTTTTGTCTAGTTGTTTCATATATTTAAGGTTCTTTACCTCATATAGATTAAAAATCGAGGATTAGCCCAGGACCCGCGGGCTGCCTCACCTGCCGTCCCGCCTCGCGACCGCCATGCTCTCCGTCCCTGTCCCGCTCACCACCATCATGGACCCCTAGCAGCAGCAGCAGCAGCTCCAGCTCTCGCCCCTCAAGGGGCTCAGCCTGGCGGACAAGGAGAACATGCCCCCGAGTCTTAGCGGGACCCGCGTTCTGGCCAGCAAGACCGCCAGGAGGATCTTCCAGGAGCCCGCAGAGCCGAAAACTGAGGTACTTGGCCCCAGCATGGAGGACAAGCCACTGCTGCGAGAAAACCCTCGTCGCTTTGTCATCTTCCCTATTGAGGACCATGATATTTGGCAGATGTGTAAGAAAGCTGCGGCTTCCTTTTGGACCACCGAAGAGGTGGATCTCTCCAAGGACACTGAGCACTGGGACTCCCTGAAGCCTGAGGAGAGATACTTTATATCCCATGTTCTGGCTTTCTTTGCCGCCAGTGATGGCATAGTCAATGAAAACTTGGTGGAGCGCTTTAGCCCAGAAGTTCAGATCACAGAAGCCCGCTGTTTCTGTGGCTTCCAAATTGCCATGGAAAACATCCATTCCAAGATGTACAGTCTCCTCATTGACACTTACATTGAAGATTCCAAAGAAAGGAAATTTCTCTTCAACGCCATCAAGACAATGCCTGGTGTAAAGAAGAAGGCAGATTGGGCCTTGCATTGGATTGGGGACAAAGAGGCAACCTATGGAAAATGGGTTGTGGCCTTCGCCACTGTGGAAGGAATCTTCTTCACGGGTTCTTTTGCGTCAATATTCTGGCTCAAGATACATGGCCTGATGCCTGGCCTCACGTTTTCCAATGAACTTATCAGCAGAGATGAGGGTTTACACTGTGACTTTGCCTGCCTGATGTTCAGACACCTGGTCCATAAACCTTCCAAGCAGAGAGTGAGAGAAATAATCATCAATGCCATTCGGATAAAGCAGGAGTTCCTCACGGAGGCCCTGCCCGTGAGCTCATTGGGATGAACTGCATGTTAATGAAGCAGTACATTGAGTTCGTGGCAGACCAGCTTATGCTGGAGCTGGGTTTTGGCAAGGTTTTCCGAGTAGAAAATCCATTTGACTTTATGGAGAATATTTCACTGGAAGGGAAGACTAACTTCTTTGACAAGAGTAGGTGAGTATCAGAGGATGGGAGTGATGTCCAGTCCAACAGAGAATTCTTTTACCTTGGATGCTGACTTCTAAGTGAATGAAGATGTGCTCTTATTTTGCTGACACCCCACCCCCCTTTCTCATAAAAAAAAAAAAATCAGCCACTTGAAGTGTATCAAACCGGCTACACCATGAATTATCCATAATGTTCATCAATAGTGTTGTTAAAACTGTGTAGCTACCTCATAGGCAAGCCTGTTGATTAGTGATGCTAGTCATCTCACCTAGAAAGCAGCTTAGACAGAAGCTACTCGGATTGGTAGGAAAGACCGTGGCCGTGTTTGGCGTTTGCAGGCAGGCTGCCATCCGTGAGTGCACCGTGGCTCCCGGCGGCAGTCGGGGCCCAAAGTTCGGGGCCCTGGAGTGAGTCAGACCCCGCAGGATGGGTCAGTTACTCCGAGGTCCTCCGGAGGCTTCAGTCTCGGTGCTTCAAAGCAGATATTAAAGTTTACTTACTGATTTGTATATAAAACTGGCACTTTACACACAAATAAACGGAGTTTGTACTGTTGAAATAAAGGCCTGATTTCACCTGAAAAAAAAAAAAAATCGAGGATTAAAACCTGCTATGTCCTTGAATTCTTATTTCTTATCCCAATTCTCAAGTACTTTTTAGTTAATATTTGAAGTAGAAAAAAATGGCCTGGTAATTGTGTTCTTATTGATTCTTACTGTCCAGGAATTGTCTTTGCATTGGTTCTGAGGACAATCATGAGATAAAAAAAATCTACAGAACTCTACATGTTAGGTTTTTCTACTTTTTATTTTTTTTTTTGATGACTAAGAAAGAGAGAAAGCAGGTGAAAAAAGATCAAAGATCAGATTTGAGAGCCTTCTTAGAATTTCAGGTTTAATTGGGCAGGAACCATTGGAACTGTTTTCCAGTCACATAATTAAATGTCTCTGGGCCCCTCATCCCCTAATAGGTATACCGATGTCATCATGAGGGATTCACCTTCATGAAGTTATTCAAATGCAATTACTTCTCAAAGACTCAGTCTCTAAATTATATCATATTGAGGGATTTGGGGCTCCAACATATGAATTTTAGGGTACACAAGCATTTAGTCATAGTGTCAGCTTTATTTTTTTATTTTTTATTTTTTTTATTTATTTATTTGACAGAGAGAGAGATCACAAGTATGCAGAGAGGCAGGCAGAGAGAGAGGAGGAAGCAGGCTCCCTGCGGAGCAGAGAGCCCGATGCGGGGCTCGATCCCAGGACCCTGAGATCATGACCTGAGCCGAAGGCAGTGGCTTAATCCACTGAGCCACCCAGGCGCCCCTAGTGTCAGCTTTATTATAATAAATGTACTACTTTTTAATAATAAATGTAGTACTTCAAATGTAGTCTCAGGTGATCAGTGTGGTTGAAAAGTTGCTGACTTGTATAATGTCATGTCAACACAACAGTTCCATAAAGAGTTATTAGAGGGCACCTGGGTGGCTCAGTGGGTTAAAGCCTCTGCTTTCAGCTCAGGTCATGATTCCAGGGTCCTGGGATCGAGCCCCACATTGGGCTCTCTGCTCAGTGGGGAGCCTGCTTCCCTTCCTCTCTCTCTGCCTACCTCTCTCCCTACTTGTGATCTCTGTCTGTCAAATAAATAAATAAAAAGTCTTTTAAAAAAAGAGTTATTACAGGGTAGAAACATGTTGACTAGATGATTTTGAACTACTTAACATGTTTAAATGGATTGATATGTCATTTTGAACATTATTTAATCTAATTCTACAAATATTGGGTGTTTTCCTTGCCTCAGGCATACACCTTGGAATGAGACCTATGTACATTCCAGTTGATAAGGAGCCTACATCTAATCTTATGATGCATTCTGAATCCAAATAAGGCTTATGATTCTGATTTAAAAATGTGTACATAGCATGCATTTATTCAGTATTTAAATGTTCATTTAATTACATTATAAAATATGTATATCACCTTTCAAAAGTCTATATGTATAGACATTTAATCAGAAAGTGGATTTTGCTCTTCTTTGAAGCTTAATTTTTTTTCCCTTTTTATTAATTTTTTCAGCATAACAGTATTCATTCTTTTTGCACAACACCCAGTGCTCCATGCAAAACGTGCCCTCCCCATCACCCACCACCTGTTCCCCCAACCTCCCACCCCTGACCCTTCAAAACCCTCAGGTTGTTTTTCAGAGTCCATAGTCTCTTATGGTTCGCCTCCCCTCCCCAATGTCCATAGCCCGCTCCCCCTCTCCCAATCCCACCTCCCCCCAGCAACCCCCAGTTTGTTTTGTAAGATTAAGAGTGAAGCTTAATTTTTTTAAAAGATTTTATTTATTTACTTGACAGGCAGAGATCACAAGTAGGCAGAGAAGCAGGCAGAGAGAGAGAGGAAGAAGCAGGCTCCCTGTTGAGTAGAGAGCCCGATGCTGCGCTAGATCCCAGAACCCTGGGATCCTGACCTGAGCCGAAAGCAGAGGCTTTAATCCACTGAGACACCCAGGCGCCCCATGAAGCTTAATTTTAATATGATATGTATTCAAGTTATACACAGATATATTTCATAGTCTACATAATTCTGCTGGAAATCCTAGGCTTAAAACTTTTGTCATGCTGTATTCCACTTACCTCAGTAATTATACAACCCCATATGAGATAAACACAATGAATATACATTAAATATCTTCCTGTGGCCTTTTTTTATTTTATTGCTTTGTAATGTAATATGAAGTGATCCTATTCTTTCAATAAGCTGGTTTGCATTCAACATCAAGCTTACTCATTCCCCCGGATACTGTTGGACAACTGCGCTTATGGTTGGAAATCAAAATCTGGGTGTACCCTCTACGTATCCATGCATGAAAATGATGGTGTGTAATAGAACATCCCTGGGTCCAGGGATCCCTTTGCCCTGACTGATTGGGGAGAATATCTTATTAACCTAGGAAGTTCAGGCAAATGATTTCTCTGTGAGCAAGGAGCAGAGAAAGAAAAGGAAAACTTTGGAACAAGAAAACATTGATCTAATGAAGTGAATAATAGTTTTAACATGAACAAGTCATGGCAGCATCTGTTCTGCTGGCCTGCTTGATTACAAGAACTGTGGTGAAATATGACAACTACAGGATTTTCGTTGCATTTCCTATAACGGGAACTCTCCAAAATATTGTACGAGATGGCCTCACATGATCAATCAAATGGTAATGTCGAAGAATAGCTCTTTTCTCCTCTTCCTTTAGCTTGTTGAAATATGTCTGGCCATCTGTGGCCTAATTAGGAAAGTTCCCTCTCAAAGTGATACATCCCTGAAAACCATGCTGCTTTGATGTTTTAATGAACAAACCCATGAGTAGCTCACAAACCTCTCTGTTCTGGGACCTTCACTCCTCACATGTAGGTGCCCAGTGAATGCATGACCAGCTACCTGCCAGGTGACTAACTAACAAATACAAATCTGTGCAAAAATCTCTTGATTTCCATTATATACCTAGGATGTAATACCAGAAAAAAAAATCACAAGAAAAGAGTAATTTAAAAAAATACTTTGGAAAAACAAGAGTTAGCTAATCTTTAACATCCTGGAACTTCTTTTTGTCTCTTGATATCAAGCAATTGATAAGAAAAACAATCTCATATTGATTTCTGAGATTGGACAGTAATGCATTAAAGTGAGAAGCCTCTCATTTTCTGATAATGACTTAGTGTCCTAGTTGTGGTATAAGTGAAAGTTGACCTGTTGACTAAATACCCCCTAATAGCAGGGACTGAGTACTTCAGCCTGTGTTATCCTAATCTGGGTATAGCTTATGACTCAAAAACACTTAAAACTGTGAGGAGATGCCATTGCATTTTAAGACAAAACAGATTGCCTAATCAATGTTAAGAGGTTTTGAGAGAGAGAAGTCTAAGATTTGATTTTGGATTATTGGATTGTCTAGTTCTCATGATGCAGCATACAGATTCATCAATATCACTGGCCACTGAGGAGGAACAGTCACAGCCTTCCACGTGCACTACTTTATTGCTATCTTTCAACTTTGGAGGATGTAGCTATTGATGTTAACATACTTGCGTGGCCTGAAAATGTCCACAGTGTATTGGATTTTTTTAAAATAATGGAATCTATTAATCTCATTTTTATTTATTTCTAATTCCAAGAAGGATGGATTCAATTAAAATACTGCACTGGAAAATGAACTTTATTTTTGTGTATAGTTGGGAAAGGAACGACTTTGTAGCATCTCCATTTATTTGTCAATAGATGCAACTTCATTGTCTTTATTTCAGATATCTCAACAAATCATATATTTTTAATTTTATTTTTAGGGATTATATAATTATTTCATTTCCCATTACAAAGCAGTATTAATGGAAAAGTGTTAATGGAAACTTGAATCATCTAAAGTATCCAGAATTTCAAAATAATAAATCTGTTATTTACTGAGAATAATAGTCTTGCAGTTTTAATAAAGTTACTTTATTTTTCTATTGTAATCATTCAGCCTTCTTCTTTGCATGCTAGAAGGGGAGACAAATGTTAACTAAGCCAAGAATGTGGATTTTCAAAGATGCCTTCTATTTGGTTCTATGTGTAGGCTCATTTCTTGCCTTGTTAATAATATCAAGAAACAGAACTGAACTAATTTTTAGTTGTGTGTCTTTGTATTAGATTTTTTTTTCCTTTTTCTTCTATTTGCTTATACATTACTGTATGTTTTAGTAAACATTGTTCTTCCAAGTCAGGACATGCAGGGGATCTTGTCATTTGCAATAACATGGAAACACCTAGAGGATATATGCTAAGTGAAATTAGTCAGACAGAGAAAGACAGATACCATATGATCTCACTTGTGCATGGAAAGTAAAAAAAAAGTAAAACAAAGGAACAAACAAAATGAAAACACTCATAGCTACAGAGAACAATCTGGTGTTTGCCAGAGGAGAGGACGGTAGGGAGAGAGTCAAACAGGGAGTGGGGACTAAAAGGTACAAACATTCAGTAATAAATAAGACAGGGTTCTGAAATATACAACATGGGGAATACAGTTAATATTATAACAACTTTGGTGACAGATGGTACCTAGATTTATCATGGTGATTATTGCATAATGTTGAATCACTGTATTGTACATGTGGAACCAATACAATATGTCAGCTATGCTTCAATTTAAAGAATACATAAAGATTATATTTGCTTTGGAAGTCTTATGGAGGTGAAGGTTAATGGGCCTAGGTCCTTTTATCATTGTCTAGAGTTTGTTTTTCTCTTCATTGCTGCCCCCATTTTTCTCTGGACTTCCATCCAGAGAAATAGACCTAATATCATGTAGTCAGTTTCTCTACTATTCAAGTAACAGATGATGGGCATCCTGTATCTATTCTGTTACTAAAACATCTTTTTCACTTAGATTGATCTTTGAGACTAGGATTCTTTTTTTTAAGGTTTTATTTATTTGAGAGAGGGAGAAAGAGAGAGAGAGAGAACCTGAGACAGGAGAAGGTCAGAGGGAGAAGCACACTCCCTGCTGAACAGGGAGCGTGATGCCTGACTTAATCCTGAGATTCCAGGATCATGACCTGAGCCGAAGGCAGTTGCTGAACAAACAGAGCCACCCAGGTGCTCTGAGACTAGAATTCTCTACTTATTTCACCATCATCGATTGCTAAGTCATTCCATATTTTACCTATAAAAAAGTTTTACTGCTATATTGTCAATTCTAAGTATTCTTAAACATCAGTATAGTATATAGAAAAGGTCCTTTCCATAAAGAGACAAATTACATACAAAAGTGTGTTTGGGGAGCACCTGGGTGGCTCAGTGGATTAAGCCTCTGCCTTCGGCTCAGGTCATGATCTCAGGGTCCTGGGTCGAGCCTCGCATCGGCCTCGCATGAGGCTCTCTGCTCAGCAGATTGATCACCTACTTGTGATCTGTCTGTCAAATAAATTTTTTTAAAAGTGTGTTTGGTTATTTTATAAAGGTTTTATAACAGTGTTTTACGACTGAGTCACAACTCAGTGTTCTCTTGCATGCACACATATACATATACACTGTGTATGGATTATTTCATTTTGCCTACATGATAGCATTACCTACAGTGGCCTTTCTTTGTTTTGCTTTTATTTTCTTCTATAAATCTCAAATTACTCTTTAGTATCTATTTAGGAGCTATCAATTTTTATCCCTTCCATAGACAAACACAGTTAAGTCAAGATGACTAATGGATTTGTGGGGAGAAGTATAGATTGATAAAAAATAGGGAACAAACAATTCCCTTTCAGAGCCATCCTTTTTAAATAGTCAGTTATTACTAATAAAAAGCAAGATTATTAAACATTTATTTTAATTAAATTTCGTAATAGAGATACTTAATCGTCTACCTTCTGAGTCTTATGTTCTCTATGGCAGGCTTTTGTAGGCGTTCAGAATTTGAGAGAGTTTTTGAGTGCTGAAAACTTTTATAGGAAGGAATAGGAATCTTTATGGGAATCTTATTTTATATACTTTAAAGTATTAGATACAATTTTTGCCCAAAACAAAAAAAGACAATCAATCATTACAAAATCTGTTTTTATCCTCTGCAGGGAACTTTCTTTCCCCTTCTTATTCTCCTCTGACAGTTCTCTAGTCCATTCTGTTTCTTACTTATTCAGAAGACTTACATGATTTGTTTTTTTTTTTTCTTCAAATTTCAACCATCTCTTCCTCTGTCTACTCTCTTTCTGGCCAACTTGGCTCTTGGCTTACTGAGGGAACTGGGGCTGTCACCAACTTCCAGGAACTTTCATCATCATGTTTAGCACCTATCTCAGATTAAACTGAATGTACTATTGTTGAATTGTTCATGCTGTTCTGGAAGGCCCCTCCCTCCAAATGTCTTCTAGAACCTATCTTCCTTCCTCAAGAATAGTGGTCTAGCAATTATTATTCTGTCCCCCATTATAATAGACAAGTGCAGTACAATGCAATGTTACTTCTTAAAAATCAAGATATATTTACTGTGGAGGATGATTTAAGATATGTTTTCAAGGTAGAGGAGTATGCGTGCTCTATATATGATAGACGATGCACATGTCATATAGTAAAATTCTGTATTACGTGTTACAGACATTCTTTAGTAGTAGATATATGATAACTCTTCATAAATGGCTTCAAGAAGGTAAGACTTTATCTGGAAATTTATGAATGGAACAATTTGAATATATGAAGAAAGTATTAGAGAAGCCATTCCAGACAGGAGACCGAACATGAGCAAATGAGCAAATGTGCAGAAGTGCAAATGAACATGGTATAATCAGGGTTTGGAAAGGAAGCCTGAGTAGAGTAGAGGCTTCACGAAAGAGCTCAGAAAGAGACATGATAAAGGAAGACTGGATGCTGCTTCATGATGCCCTTGAATTCCAGGATGTGTTCAACAGAGATGATAGTAGAATGTCCACATGAAAAAATCTACTGATGAATTTTGTATTTTTTGAACTGAGATTTTATAATAGGATATACATAGACTAATGTTTCTTTTGATTTCCTGTTTAGTTCCTTCCAAACTGAGTTCACATGTCCTATTTCAGGATCAAGGGAGAATATTTATCTTGGGGCATTGATGCCACCTATTGGCAAACGGGGGTAGAAGCTTGAGCACATCAAAGTTACTCCCTCATTGAGCTGTCTGAAGAACAGACTTGGTTGGCATAGAAGGTTTTCCCTGTGAACAGGTCCAGAGTCCAGCTGGGTTTACATATCAGTCTACCTGAGCTTCAGGGGCCCAGGATGAGACAGCAGGCCACATGAGAAGGGACTAGGTCTTTTAAAAGAGGAGGTTGATGGTTGCCATTTCGTGTGATGACAGGGCAGAGACTTGGAAATCATTATTTACCTAAGAAACCATGTCCCTTACCTCTCTGACTCTGTCACTAGCATCGTGATCTCATAGTATAGAGCACTGATGTCTACTAGAACTTTTTCTGATGATGAAAATATTCTATGATATGTGTGGCCATTGAGCCCTGGAAATGTGGCTAATGAAACATTTCAGTTTTTTAATTTGAATCTGAATTGTCCCACATGGCTAGTGGTTATGGAATAGTATATGGCAACTATAGAATCAAACTAGCTTTTAGTGAGCATGTATCATGTGCCTGACCTAATCTAAGAACTTCACATATACTAACTCACTTAGTCCCCATGAGAATCATAAGGAGCAGGCATTTTTCTTTTCCTTTCCTAGTACAGAAATGAGAGAACTGGGGCAGAGAGGCTTAGCATAGGGAGGAAGTGACAAATGTGGGATTTAAACCTCGGCGCTATATCCATTTAGCTTAAACAACTGTGTTGTCTCATATTTAAACCCTACATTAATCTTGTACTCCTTTTCTTGCTCACATTCATTTTTGTATGTTATTACCATAAAGAGAAACTATTGTACGCATAAAATAGATCAGCCATTCCTCATGAGGCTTTATCTGTTCTAAGATTCATGCAGCAGTTGCCATCTGTTACCCACCAGGAAAAATCTGGTCACAAAGCTATTGTGATCACAATAATACTTGAAATAAAATCAAATTTCATTTTTTATGAATAGTATACCTTCATTTTCCACAGATCCCACCAATCCATTTGGTTTTATAGATATTTCCTTAGACATTTGCATCCTTTCCCTGTCAGACTTTTAAGTTTGCTATTCCAGATGTAGGACCACATAACTCATCTATTGTTTTTTCCTTCCTCAAAGTAACTTTTGTTTTCATATTGGCTGTCTTGATATGGCGATGATGATAGCATTCGTCATGTTTAGGCTTACATGATTTTTAGTCTCTGAATTTCAGTGAAAAGATTTTTTTTTTCCCAGTAGACCTAGCAAAGGTCCATGATTAATCCTGATGGGCCCTGATTTAGTCATGTGATCACCTTCTCTGGACCACAACACCGGAGATGAACCCAAACCATGTTTTGAACTGTATCCTTGATAATGTTGTCCTTTTTACCTGAAATACAGTGACAAGGTACTTATCAGTCTAAGAGGTTTATTAGTAAATAAACTGTCGACCATTCATTGTAAGCTTCAAAAGCTCCATTCCTAAAAAATGTTACAGCCCCTACTTGAAATTAATGTTCCTTACCTTTTAAACTAGTAGGATATTCTATTAAAATCTTTCATGTGTGCTAGATCTAAAAAAAGTTTTATATATTTGCTCTCTTTCCCCTATATTTCCAGGCATATGTAAATAGTAATCATTCTAATGTATTGCTACATAATATAGATAGGCTAACTGAATTAAATATTTGCATTCCTTTTTCATTTTTTTAAAATTTTATTTATTTGACAGATAGAGGGAGAGAGATCACAAGGAGGCAGAGCAGCAGGGAGAGAGAGAGGGGGAAGCAGGCTCCCCGCTGAGCAGAGAGCCCGATGTAGGGCTTGATCCCAGGACCCTGGATTCATGACCCAAGCCGAAAGCAGAGGCCTAACCCACTGAGCCACCCAGGTGCCCCATGATCACAGCTTTGTATAACTAGCTTTAAGTCAGGCATTGTGATGTCCCCAACTTTTGTTCTCTTGTTCAGCGATCCCCTGGCTATTTGGGGTAGGTCCTTTCTGGCTACATGCAAATTTTAGGATTATTTGTTTTAGGGCTGTGAATAATTTTGAGGGTATTTTGATAGGGATTGTGTTGAATAGGTAGAGTGCTCTGGACAACATATGCATTTTTACGATGTTTATTCTTCCAATCCAGGAGCATGGAATGTTTTTCCATTTCTTTGCATTTTCCTACAAGTCCTTCCTCGGTGTTCTGTAGTTTACAGTAGAGATCATTTACCTCTTTGGTTAGGTTTATTCCTAGGCATCTTATGGGTTTGGGTGCTATGGTTAATGGAATTGACACCTTCATTTCTCTTTCAACATTCACATTGTTAGTGTATAGAGAAGCCAGAGATTTCTTGGCTTTGATTTTGGAATCCTGCACATTGCTGAATTGCTGTATGAGTTCAAGTAATTTAGGGGTGGAGGCTTTTGGGGTTTTCACAAAAAGTATATTGTCATATGCCGAGAGAGACGGTTTGACTTCTTCTATGACAACTTGAATCCCTTTTATTTGTTATTGTTGTCCAAATGCTGAGGCTAGAACTTCTAATGCTTTGTTCAAGAAAAGTGGTGAGAGTGGGCATCCCTGTCCTGTTCCTGACCTTAAGGGAAAAGCTGTCAGTTTTTCCTTATTGAGAATAATGTTTGCTGTGGGCTCTTCATAGATGGTTTTTATAATATATGTTCCATCTATCCCTATATTTTGAGGAGGTTTAAACATGAGAGGATGTTGTAATTTGCCAAATGTTTTTTTCTGCATCAAATGAGAGGATGATATGGTCCTCATCTTTCTTTTGTTTATATGACCTTTGCCAAATGTTTTTTTCTGCATCAAATGAGAGGATGATATGGTCCTCGTCTTTCTTTTGTTTATATGACCTATCACATCAGTTGATTTGTGAATGTTGAACCTGCCTTATATCCCAGGAATAAACCTCACCTGGTGATGTTGAACAACACTTTCAATGTACCTTATAATCCTGCTGGCTTGTATATGTATATTGTTGAATAATTTGGTATTAGTGCTCACCAGGGTTCTTCATCTGTAATTCTCCTTTCTCTTGGGGTCTTTGTCTGCTTGGGAATCAAGGTAATGCTCGAGCTCAGAAAATGAGTTTGGAAGCTTTCCTTTCAGTTGCCTTTTTTTTTTTTTTTTGAAATAGCTTCTGTAGAATAGGAATGATTTATTCTTAAAATGTTTGGTAGAATTCCCCTGGGAAGGTATTGGGCCCTGGACTCTTGTTTTGTGGGGAGGTTTCTGGTTCCTGATTCAATTTCCTTGCTGGTAATTGGTTTGTTCAGATTGCCTTTTTCTTCCTGTTTCAGACTTGGTAGATTACAAGCTTCTAGGAATGCATCTCTTTCTTCCAGATGGCCTAATTTGTTGGCATATACTTGCTGATAATATGTTCTAACAGTTCCATTTCTTTTGCATTGGTCATGATCTCTCCCGTATCCTTCCTGATTTTATTAACTTAGGTTCTTTATCTTCTGTTTTGGCTACATCTGGCCAGAGGTTTATTGATCTCCTTAATTCATTCTGAGAACCAGCTGCTAGATTTATTGGTGGGCTCTGCTGTTCTACTAGTGTCTTATTTCATTGATTTCTGCTCTAATCTTTATTCTTTCGCTTGGTTTCAGCTCTATTTGCTATGCTATTTCCAGGGCTCAGTTTAGCTTGTGCATGTGAGAATTTTCTAAGTTTTTGAGAGAGCCTCAGATGGCTACATAATTCCCTCTGAAGACCAGCTTTTCAGTATCCCATAGTTTCTGAAGCAGTGTGTTTTCGTTTTCATTATTTTCAATGACTTGTTTAAGTTCTTCTTTAATTTCCTGGTTGGCACAATCATTCCTTGGCAGGATGCTCTTTGACCTTCAAATGTTTGAATTCCTTCCAAAATTCCTCTTCTGATCAGGCTCCAGTTTCAAAGCATTATTGTCTGAAAAAATGCAGGGGAAAAATCTCAGAATTTTGTTACTGGTTTAGACCTGATTTGTTATGCAGTATGTCATTTGTTTATTTATTTATTATGTATTTATTAATATTTGAGTGTGTTATGTAAGTCACCAAACAGTGCAGCATTATTTTTTGATGTAGAGTTCTTAGATTCATGGTTTAAATATAACAACCAGTGTTCCATTCAGTACATGACCTCCTTAACAACCACCACCAGCCTCAACAATCTCCCCAACCCCTTTCCCTCTAAAACCCTCTGCTTCTTTAGTTTTACATTTTGTTGTGGTTCTCTCCCTTTGCAATTCCCCCACCATCTTTTTCCCCTTCCTACTCCTAATGTGCTCCATGTGATTCCTTCCGTCCCAAAGTAAGTGAAACCATATGATAATTGACTTTCTCATTGCCTGACTTCAAGGTTTATGACAAAGCCATGATCAACCAGTATGTGATCTGTTTTGGAGAAAGTTACGTTTGTACTTGATAACAGTGGCATTCTATGGTTTTATGACTGAATATTCTGTTTATAACTTTGAAGTCCAACTCTTCTAAGGTGTCATTCAAAGCTCTTTTTTCTTTTTGAAAAATCTTCTCCTTAGGTGATCTATTTCTGTGAGTGGCGTGTTGAGATCTCTACCTATTCATGTATCATTATTAATAGGATTCTTTATTTTGATTTAAAGTTGGCTTATGTAGTTGGCTGCACCCATGTTGGGGGCATAAGATATTTACAGCTGCTAGATTTTGTTGTTGGATAGACCCTTGAGGTATGATATTGTATCCCTCTACAGCTCTTATTACAGTCTTTGGTTTAAAATCTAACTTGTCTGATATGAGAATTGCTACTTTAGTTTTCTTTTGAGGTCCTTCGGAATGAAGAATAGTTCTCCATCTCCTCACTTTCAGTCTGGAGATGTCTTTAGGTTCAAAATGAATGTCTTCTATACAGCATATGGATGGATCCTGTCTTCTTCTTTAAATCGGGAACACTATGACATTTCATGGGAGCATGTCCTGTTTGTGTTTTCAGTAACTATTGAGAGATCGGACTTTCTTACCATCATGTTGCCTGTGAAGTCCCTGTTTTTAGAGATTGCTTCTGTAAATGTCTGGTCTGTATTACTCTTCGGGTCTTTCATCGTTCTTAGAATCCCCATTAACATTTCTTGCAGGGCTGGTTTGTTGTTCAGATATTCTTTCAGTTTCTATGAGTCCTGGAAGGTCCTTGTCTCTCCATCCATTCTGAATGGCAGCCTTGATGGATAACATAGTTTTGGTTGCATGTTCTTCTCCTATAGTACCTTGAATAAACCTTGCCAGCCCTTTCTGACTTGTCAGGTTTCTGTGGATGGGTCTGATGTTTTTCTAATGTTCCTCACACTGTACATAATACATCTCTTCTCTCTAGCAGCTATCAAGATAGTTTCTTTGGCTCTAATATTTGCAGGTTTCACTATTATATACCAGAATGTTGGTCTATTTTGATTGATCTTTAGAGGGGACCCCTTTGCCTCATGGAGAGGAGTACTTGTTTCCTTCTCCAACAAGAAAAAGAGAGAAATGGGGACAGAAAATTTATCTGTGAGTGGGGCATCTGGGTGGTGCCGTGTTTTAAGCCTTTGCATTTGGCCCAAGTCATGATCTCCGGGTCCTGGGATCAAGCCCTGCATTGGGCTCTCTGATCGGCAGGGAGCCTGCTTCCCCCTCCCCCACTGCCTGCCTTTTTCTCTACTTGTGATCTCTCTCTCTGGGAAATAAATAAAATCCTAAAAAAGATAATTATTTGAGGAAATGATGGCTGAAAAATGCCTTAACCTGAGGAAGGAAGCAGACATCCAAAGAAAGGAGCCACATAAAACTCTCCAAAAAATAAAATATTACTACTAATAATAGCAATTGAAAAGATTAACAAAACCAGCTAACACCAATACATACTGCAATACAATTTGCAAAATTTAGTGATAATAAAAAAAGACTTAAAAAAGGAAAAAAAAAAGGGGGGCGCCTGGGTGGCTCAGTGGGTTAAAGCCTCTGCCTTCGGCTCAGGTCATGATCCTGGGATCCTGGGATCCAGCCCCGCGTGGGGCTCTCTGCTTAGCAGGGAGCATGCTTCCCCGTCTCTCTCTGCCTACTTGTGATCTCTCTCTGTCATAATAAAATCTTAAAAAAAAAAAGTCTTAACATCAGAAACACAGAAATTCTTAAATTACAAGGAAAGATCCATAAGGCAAGCTGCAGATTTCTCAAAAGGAACTTGGCAAGGCGGAAGGAAGAAGCATGATACATTCAAAGTGATGAATGGGAAAAATCTGACGTCAAAAATATTGTACCCAGCAAGCATATTTTTCAGAATAGAAGGAAAGATTATTTCCCAGACAACTAAAGCTGTAAGAGTTCATCGCCACTAATGCAGCTATGCAGAAAATATTAAAGGAGACTTCCTGAACAGAAGGGAAAGACCAGAATGAAAGACATAAAAGAACAGACAAAATCTCCACATACAATGACAAAACAACTAATAAAATGGCACTAAATACATATCTATCAATAAATAGTCTGCATGTAAATAAACTAGGGAGTCAGAATGGAAAAAAATAAAAATAAACCAAAAAATAAGCCCTCCTATATTGTGTCTTGAAGAGACTAATTTTAGACCTGAAGACACTTACTGGTCAAAAGTGGGAGCATGGGAAATTATTTATTATGCAAATTGATGTCAAAGTATAGCCAGAGTAGCAATACTTACATCTGGCATACTAGACTTTAAAACCAAGACTGTAACAAGAGACAAAGAAGTCACTATATGCTCTAAATGGGACACCACCACAAGAATATCAAACAGTTTTAAATATTTATACACCCAATATGGAAGCACCCAAATATATATAACAAAGAATAATAAACATAAAGGAACTCATTGATAATAATAAAATAATAATATAGGACTTTAATAAAGCACCACTTATATCAATGGAGAGATCATCTAAAGAGAAAATCAACATGAAAAATAGGACTTTGAAGGACACATTGGTCCAGAAGGACTTAACAGATAAATTTAGAAGATTCTATGCTAAAATAGGAAAATACATGTTTGTTCTTTTTAAGTACATGTGATATATCTGGTAGCTCAAATATTAGGATACATATCAGGCCTCAAAAAGTACAAAAAGATTGATACCATACCGTGCATATGTTCTGAACACAATGCTATGAAAATTGAAATGAACCACAAGGAAAAAAAATGGAAAGACCACAAATACTAGAAGGTTAGACAACATGCTATTAGACAATGAATGGATAAATGAAATCAGAGGAGAAATTAAAAAAAAATACATGGAAACAAATGAAAATGAAAACACAAGGGTCCAAAACAATTGATATGTAGCCTATAATGGTCCTAAGAGGGAAATAAATAGGAATACAGATTAACTTAAGAAGCAAGAAAATGTTCAGATAAACAACCTAAACTTACACCTAAAGGAGTTTGAAAATTAAACCTAAAGCCAGCAGAAGGAAGGTGGTGATAAGTATTAGAACAAAAATAAATTTTAAAAAACCTAAAAAATAATAATCAATACTACAGATCAATAAAAGCAGGAGTTGGTTCTTTGGGAAAATTAATGAAATTAATAAACCCCTAATCAAATGTAACAAATAAAAGAAGAAAACACCCCCCCAAAAAGACACAAATGAGAGAGGAGTAAAACTTATCTACAAAAATACAAGTATAAGAGAATTTTATGGAAAATTATATGTCAACAAACTGGATAACTTGGGAGAAATGGTAAACTATTAGGACCATATGAATAACCAAAATTGAAACAGAAAGAAATATAATGCTGGAACAGACTGATACCAGGAAGGAAATTGAGTCAGCAATCACAAGGCTCCCAACAACAACAACAACAAAATGTCCAGGTCCAAATGGCTTCACAGATGAATTCTACCATATGTAAAGAAGAGTTAATACCTATTCTACTGAAACTATTCCAGAAAAATACAGCAGTAAGGAAAGCTTCGAAATTCATTCTATGAGGCCACCATTATTACCCTGATACCAAAACTCAATAAAGACAGCACTAAAAAAGATAACTGGAGGCAATATCCTCATAGAGGTGGATGCAGAAATTCTCAGGAAAATACTGAATCCAACACTACATTCAAAGAACCATTCACTACAACAAAGTGGAATTCATTCTTGCATTGCAAGGTTGGATCAATATTTGCAACTCAATGAACATGATACACTACATTAATAAACACAAGGATGAGGACTATATGAGTCTTTAAATAAATGTAGAAAATGTTATTGACAAAGTACAACATGAACATAATATACCACATTAATAAACACAAGGACAAGAACCATATGTATCTTTCAATGTAGAAATCTTAATTGGCAAAGTATGACATCCACCAATGATAAAACATACTCAACAAACTAGATTTAGAGGGAAAACACTGCAACATAATATATCTCATATATGAAAATCCACAACTAATACCATACTCAAGGGAGAACAAGTGAGAGCTTTTTTTTTTTTTTCCCTATGATCAGAAACAAGAGAGCGATGCCCATGCCCCCACTGTTATTTAACATAGTATTGCAAGTCTTACCCACAGCAATCAGAAAACACAAAGAAACACAAGGCATCCAAATAGTGAAAGAAGAAGTAAAATTTTCAATGTTGGCACAAGACATAGTACTCTATGTAGAATACCCAAAAGGCGCCACCAAAAAATTGCTGGAAATGATACACAAATTCAGTAAAGAAACAGGATACAAAAATCAACATATAGCAAAATTTGCATTTCTATATACATCAATAGTGAAGCAACAGCAAGGTAAATCAAGGAACAAGTCCCATTTACAATTACATCAGAAACATTAAGATACCTAAAAATACATGTTACCCAAAGAGGTAAAAGACCTGTACTATGAAAAGTATAAAATGCTGGTGAAAGAAGTTGAAGATGGCAAAAAGAAACAGAAAAACATTTCATGCTCATGGATTAGAAGAACAAATATAATTAAAATATCTGAATCATCCAAAGTAATCTACATATTTAATGCAATCCCTATCAAAATATGCCAGAAGTTTTTCATAGAGATAGAATAAACATCCTAAAATTTGTATGGAGCCACAGAAGACCATGAATAGTAAAGCAAACTTGAAAAGAAAAGCCCTGGGGATCTAATGCATGCTAAGATTCAGGATATTGTATTGTGTACTTGAAAGTTGCTAAGAGAGTATACCTTCCATGTTCTCAACAATAAAAAAACTGTTGAAATTTTGTGAAAATTCCGTGAAAAGAAAAAAAAGAAAATTAAGGGCAGGGAGTTACCACGTTCCAGACTTCCAGTTATTTTACAAATTGTAGTGATGAAGACCGTGTGTATAGTACTGGCACAGAAACAGGCACATAGATCAACGGAACATAATAGAAACCCAGAAACGAACCCAAAACTATATAGTCAGCTGATCTTTGACAAAGCAGGAAAGAATACCCAGTGGGGGGGTGGTGGTGGCAGGCAGTATTTCAATAAATGTGGTTGGGAAACTGGAAAGTAACATGAAAAAGAACGAAACTGGACAACTTCCATACACCATAGACAAAAATGAATTCAAAACCGATTAAAGACCTTTATGTGACACAGGAAACTATAGAAGTCCTAGAAGAATACAAGGCAGTAATCTCTTTGATGTCAGACTTAGCAACATCTTACATACCTATGTCTCCTAAGGCAAGGGATGCAAAGGCAAAAGTAAATAATTGGCATTTCATTAAAACAAAAAGGTTCTGCACAACTAAGGAAACAATCAACAATAGTAAAAGCAAACTATGGAATTGGAGGACATCATTGAAAATGACTTATTTGATGAAGAGTTAGTATCCAAAAATATAATGAACTTATAAACCTGAATACCCGTTAAAGAATAACTTACTTAAAAATGGGCAGACTTACCCCCGCCCCAAGGAAGACATCCAGAGGGCCAATAGACATGAAAAGATGCTCGACATCACTCATCATTAGGGAAACACAAATGAAAATCAAGATGAGATGTCCCCTCAGGAATCTGAAAAATACATATTTGGTTCCGTACTAAACTAACTCTTAATACATCCCTGCAAACTTGTAAATAAATTATAAGAACTCCTTTCCAATCTTGCCCTGGTACCATATTGAACTATTAGTGACTTATATTACAATAGTCAAGTCTCTGCGGACTTTCCCAGGTGAGCACACACATAAGAGAAGTCTAACCTTTACTCTCTAGGAAATGAAGAACTGCCACATCCAAAACGCTTCGGCTGGAGCCCATTGAAAATGTTTTCATTGGCCTGGCAGTGTGCAAGTATTCAGGACAGGTGCCAGCACAAATTCCAAGTAACTCCTTCCCTGAGACAAGGAATGATAATGACACAGGTAAGGTAGCCTGATAACGGGTACCTCAGCACTGGGCTGGTTACATAGAGTTGATCCGACTACAGGCCCCACCCACTAATGAAAGCTTCTCAGGGGACAATGCGGGGAAATTGCCCTGTAGTTTGGTGTTACTTCATCTCTGAGAAATGTCTCATATATGTCAATTCAAGCCCAAGGAAGACCCACACTTGGCCACTAACAACAGAGGGACCAAACAGTGCCCACAACTGGAAAGGGATCCAATTCAGACAACTGAATCCGAAAGGACAACTGGTTTAGCCACAACACCAGGTGCACACAACACACACAGGGGACACGTCTGAAGGATCAGCTGATGGTGAAATGGCCAAATTGCACTTCAAGACAGGACAGAAGCTCTTTTTTATAAGGCCACTAATTGCAAGAAGAGGAGACATAGATGACAGTCTTAACACGCAGAAAGAGACACAGAGAATTGAGCAAAATGAGAAGACAAAGAAATACATCCCGAATGAAAATCAGAAAAGAATCAGCCAGACACCACAATGAATGAAACAAGGTCAACTAATATGCCTGATAAATAAGTTAAAGTAGTGATCATATTGATATTCATGACCCTTGAGAGAAGAGTAGAGGATATCAGTAAGATCCTCAACAAACAGAGAGAGAAACAGATAAAGAGGAATTACTTAGTGATAAAGAACACAATAAATGAAATTTAAAATACAATAGATGTAATAAATAGCGGGCAAGAGGAAGCAGAAAAATGAATCAAATGACCTGGAGGACAGAAGAATAGAAATTAAACTGAGCAGCTGAGAGTAAAAAATACAAAATGACAACAGACTTAGGGGCTCCTGGGTGGCTCCGTCCAGTAAGCATTCAAATCTTGATTTCATCTCAGGTCCTAATCTCAGAGTCCTGGGATCAAGCTCCAAGTTGGGTTCCCTGCTCAGTGAGGAATCTGCTTCTCTCCTTCTTCCTCCTTTTGTCCCTCCCCTGCTTGCCCTCTCTCTCTCTGTCAGTGGGTTAAGCGTCTGCCTTCGGCTCAGGTCATGATCCCAGGGTCCTGGGATCCAGCCCCACATCGGGCTCTCTGCTCAGCCGGGAGCCTGCTTCCCCTTCTCTCTCTCTGCCTGCCTCTCTGCCTACTTGTGATCTCTGTATGTCAAATAAATAAATAAAATCTTAAAAAAAAAGAATAGACTTAGGGATCTCAGCAATATAAAGTGTAATAACGTCTTCATTTTGGGGAACTCAGAAGAACATAAAGAAGTGGCAGAAAATGTATTTGATGAAATAATGGGTAACAATTTCCAAAATAAGGGGAAGGAAACAAATCCAGATGCAGGAGACACAGAAAGCATCCAACAAAATCATCTGCAAAAAGTCCACTTTAAGATATATGTATTAAAATGGGAAAAATACTAAAAAATAATTCATAATTAATTAAAATGTCAAAAAGTAGTGATAGAGAACTTTAAACACAATAAGCACTGGGTGTTGTATATGTAAGTGATGATGCACTAAATCATATTAATGAAATCGATATTACATTGTACATTAACCAACTAAAATTTAGGCAAAAATTTGAAGCAAACCATAAATAAGTAGAACAAATAAATAAATAAATAGCAGTAAGAAGAAAGAAAGCAGTTACATACAGGAGACACCGCATCGGGCTATCAGCTAATATTTCAGCAGAAAAATTGTCCAGAGGGGAATGGCCCAATATATTCAAAGAGCAGAAAGGAGGAAATATATAGCCAAGATTACTGTAACCATGAAGGGTATCACTGAGATTATAAGGAGAGATAAATAGTTCCCAGACATGCAAATTTAAAGGAATCAGTGACCCCTGAAATAACCCTACCAGAATAGTTCATGGGAACCTACTGAATGGGAATGAAAAAGTGTAATTAAAAGTGAGAAAATCAGAAAGCACAAAGACATGAAAAAATAAGTGTATTTCAAAATATCAGTCAGCAGTCACAGAAAATTAAAGGATATAAAACATGACCCCATACAACTAACCTGTAAGTGGAATGGAAGTAAAAATGTATTTACCTGCATTACCTCACCTTCATATGGACTGTTATATGCTGAACAAGTTAGAGAAAAAAAAATGGTAACCACATATAAAAGACAATAATCGATATGCCAAATATAAAGAAAATGAATTCACTGAAGAAAGCCAGCAAACTGTGAAAAGAGCAAAAGAAAAAGATAAGACAAGGTGCCAGTTTCCCAGGGAAACAAAAAGATAACTATAAAATCATCATAAATACCCCAGAAATAGATCCAAGGACTGAGAAAACAAACTCCATGTCTGAAAGGACAGAAGAAACATCAGACGGTGTTTGGTGGAGAAGTGGATCCTGGCTGAAAGGGAGGAGCAGGACCTATGATCATAAAAAAAGGTGAGAGAGGACTCACAGGATAACTCATAGAAATATTATCCCCACGGGTCTGGCTTACAAAATGAGACAGACTGAATATCTTGATTTCTTTTAACCAGGGAGACGTACTGCCTGGAGTTTTAAACGTCAGTGGTCTTGGCTGGGATGGAGCCTTGAGAGCACTGGGCTGCCCCTCGAAGGAAGGAAGGCAAACAGCCTAGGACAAACAGACTGAGAGGCAACATTCACAGAGATGACTCTCCAGGAACAAAGGAGACAGCTGACACCACTCCCATATCAACAGAGAGCACCAGCAGGAAGCAGTGCAGCCCCAAAACAGGCTGCCTAACTTGCTTACACCAAGCTCCATACCCTTGTGTTCTACGTTGCTGCCCATCTCTGTCATGCTTTTCTCAGTTCCAGCATCATTGCCCCTCAAGCAGAAAACAAGCACATGGCCCTGCCCCACACCATGTTTCTTTACAAGAGAGCTCCTCAGGTCCTCAGTTTTTTAAAGAAGTGGTTTCAGTTCTCATCTCACAAGTGGACAAGAGCACACCTAGTTAAAACTCACCACATTCAGGGGTACCTGGGTGGCTCGGTGGGTTGAGTCTCTGGTCATGATCAGCTCAGCTCAGGTCATGATCTCAAGAGTCCTGGGATTGACCCCACATCCAGCTCTCTGCTCAGCAGGGAGCCTGCTTCCCCCTCTCTCTCTGCCTGCTGCTCTGTCTACTTGTGATCTCTCACTCTCTGTCAAATCAAATAAAAAAAAAACAAAAACAAAAACAAAAACCTTCAAAACAAAACAACTCACCACATTCAGGCTCAGTAACAAACACTGCCCACAGCAGACAAGGAGCTCCTCTGGATGACTGGTGGGAAGGATGGATCAGCCAAAACAAAAGAGCAGAGTTCGCGAAGCACACAACTATTTAGAATAGCACCAAAAACTATGATACAAACAGGAATAACCTTAACTGACAGGGTGAAATACCTGTACTCTGAAAACTACAAAACACAGATGAATGAAATTGAAGAAAATGCAAAGAAGTGGAAAGATAATTCCATGCTCATTGTTAGGAAGCACTGCAATTCATTTTTCTTTCTCAAGTTTTTATTGAAATTCTAGTTACTTAACATATAGTATAATATTGGTTTTAAGAGTAGAATTTATTTATTTTTAAAGAGTTTATTTATTTATTTAACAGCGAGAGATACCACAAGTAGGTGAAGAGGCAGACAGAGAGAGAGGAGGAAGTAGGCTCCCTGCCGAGCAGAGCCCAATGCGGGCTCGATCCCAGGACCCCCGGATCATGACCTGAGCCGAAGGCAGAGGCTTTAACCCACTGAGCCACCCAGGCGCCCCAAGAGTAGAATTTATTAATTCATCCATTATATTTTACACCCAGTGCTCATCCCAACAAGCACCCTCCTAATACCCCATTATACACTTAGCACATGTCCTGTCCACCTCCTCTCCAGAAACCCTCAGTATGTTCTCTATAGTTAAGAGTCTCTCTCTCTTTTTTAAACTCCTGTCCCTGTATTCATCTCTTTTCTATCTTAAATTCAAATTATGAATGAGATCCTATGTATTTGTCTTTCTATTTTACTTTGCATAATGCATTCTAGCTACATGCACATTGCTGCAAGTGGCATGATTTGATTTGATTTCTTGATGGCTGAGTAACATTATATTGTGGACATATACAACACATCTTCCTTATCGATTCATCAGTTGAAGGATATTGGGGCTTTCTCCATAATTTGGCTATTGTCGATAATGCTGCTATAAACATCAGGGTACATGGACACCTTTGAATGTGCATTTTTGTATCCCTGGGTAAATACCTAGTAGTACAATTTTTGGGTTGCAGGGTAGTCCTATTTTTAACTGTCTGAGGAAACTTTGTACTATTCTCCAGAGTGGAAAAACCACTTTGCATTCATACCAACAGAGTAAGATGGTTCCTTTTTCTCTGCATCCTTGCCAACATCTGTTGTTTATTATGTCATTTGTTTTTGCCATTCTGACAGGTGTGACATAGTATCTCATTGTGGTTTTCATTTATATTTCCCTGCTAATGAGTGATATTGAGTATCTTTTCGTGGGTCTTAAGACATCTGGATGTCTTCTTAGGAAAAATGTCTGTTCATGTCCTCTGCCCATTTCTCACCTAGATTATTTTGGGGGGACTGTTGAGTTTTATAAGTTCTTTATAGATTGTGGATACTAACCCTTTATGAGATATGTCATTTGAAAATATCTTCTCCCATTCCATAGAGTGCCATGTAGTTTTGTTGATGGTTTCCTTTGCTGTACAAAAGCATTTTTTCCCCTGATGAACATATATGGATATGTGAGTGTATACACATACATACATACACACACATACATACATATAGACAGACATACACACTGATATATGGAGAGATATTTGATTTATCAGTATATACTTTGCGTTTGTATTCTGATGGAAGTGAAGTTTATTTTGCTTTATTGAAAAACATGCTGCAGACGTTTGGAGCCAATGCTAAATCTCATGCTCGCAGTTTCTTACTAGAAATGTAAACTTGAATTAGTGAATTCACTCTCTGAGCCCTTACCTCATAAGCACAGCAGATCAGAATCATGAGATGCGATCTCACACTTCTTAAAATGGATGTTATCAATAATTGAAAAAAATAATGTGTATTGGAGAGAATGTGAACAAAAGGCAACACTTGAGCACTACTGATAGGAATATAAATTAGTACAGCCATGATGGAAAATAGTATAGAAATTCTTCAAAAAGTTAAAAGTAAAACTATCCTATATTCCAACAATCCCCCTTCTGGATATATATGCAAAGGAAATAAAATGATATGAAATCAAATTTGAAGCTACACTTTACACTCGTAGTTATTATTGCAGTGTGACTCACAATAGATAAAATATGGAAATTAATTTTACATATGCATTCACAAATGAGTGGAAAAATGAAATAACAGTGGAATGAATGAACCTGGAGGCCATTGAGAGAAGTGAAATAAGCCAGAGACAGAATGACAAACACTTTATAATTACAATTGTATATGAAATCTAATAGTCAATCTTTAGAAGTAAAGAGTAGAATGAATGGCAATTATCAGTGACTAAAGGCAGGGAGAAATGGGAAGATGTGGGCCAAATGCTAAGTTTTTTAGGATATATGTTGAACGATATATGTTGAATAAGATCTATTTACAGCAATTTATATATAATCAACAACATTGTATATTTGGAATTTTCTGTTACTGTAGATCTCACCAGTTGGTAGTATTCGTACACACACAGACAGACAGACAGACAGACAGACTCACCAGTTGGTAGTATTCGTACACACACAGACAGACATACAGACAGACAGACAGACACACACACACACACACACACACACACACAAGCTAAGTGAATTGGTGGATATACACTTTGATTGTAGTGATTATTGTAAAGTGCAGATATCTTAAATGATGCTGTGCTCCTTAAATATATAAAATTTTTCTCAATTATACCTAAATAAATCTGAAGAATAAACAAAAAAGACAAAATTGAATGGCATAAATTTTACTGGAAATGTCAAATCTGAGTGGCATGAATGACCCATGCACAGTAGCTGTGACATTTTTTACCATCATCACCACTCCCACTAAAATCAGCATAGTTACCATCATATATTTTTATCCATATGCATGTCATCCTTGGATTTCTCAGGGATACTGTTTCTAAAAAGTTGGAAAACACTCACTGATTGTCACAAAGCATCCCACTTTGCTATCACAGATCTAAATATTAATGCACTGGAGAGTTGGTGACAGGCAAAGAAATTTTCATTGCATTTTTTTATTTTCATGTAAGTTAACTTAAAAAAATGATTGTGTTTATTTATTTGACAGAAAGCACAAGCAAAGGGAGCAGGAGAGGGTTACGTGGGCAGGGAGCCAGATGCAGGGCTTACTATCAGGATTCTGGTTTCATGACCTAAGCCTAAGGCAGAAGTTTAACTGACTTAGCCACCCAGGCACCCCAAAGTCAATTTTTTTTTTGTATTTGTTTTTGTAAACTTGGAAAAAACCAGTGAAGTAATTTGGTTCAAGGACATTCCTAGTTGAATGTTTTTAATTATGTATTCAACCTCCTTACTAGTTATAGATGAACTCAAATTTTATATTTCTTCATGACTCGGTCTTGGTAGTATGTTGTTTCTAGGAATTTGTCCATTTGTTCTTAGTTATCCAACATGTTAATGTCTGTTTATTAACATTGCATTCATAATTTTTGTATTTATAAAACTTAAAATAATGTACCCACTCTCACTGCTAATATTGATATTTTGAGGTTTCATTCCTTTATTTTTTTCTTGGTTAATATAGCTAAAGTTTTGTTAACTTTCAAAGAATCCTGCTTTAGTTTTGATGTATTTCTTTGACAAGCTTTTTCTATACTATTATTAGTTTTAGTTATCTCTGTTCTGATCTTTATTATTGCTTCCCTTTCATTAGCTTTAGATTTAACTTTTTTCTTTTTCTAGTTGATCAAGTTACAACATTTTATTGTTGATTTGAGAAATTTTTTAATTTAAATGTTTACTGCAATTAATTCTTCCTTCGCACTGTTTTATTTGGACTTCAAATGTTTCAGTATCTTTTTATTTTATTTATTTGTCAGAGAGAGAGAGAGCGAGCACAGGCAGACAGAGTGGCAGGCAGAGGCAGAGGGAGAAGCAGACTCCCTGCCGAGCAAGGAGCACAATGTGGGACTCGATCCCAGGACGTTGGGATCATGACCCGAGCGGAAGGCAGCCAGCCGCCCAACCAATTGAGCCACCCAGGCGTCCCTGTTTCAGTATCTTTATTTCTGCTTGCCTATGCTTCAAGTTGTTTCTTTTAAATATCCTTTGTGATTCCTTAAGCCTCTTATTTTTTAATAGTGTATTGTTTAATGTCCATATAATTGAGTTCTAATTTTTCTTCTGTTATTCTTTGCTAAGCTTCATTACTTTTTTATCAGAAAAGATCTTTTATATGTTTCAATATTTTAATGCTTATTACAACTTATCTCCTGGCCTAACATATGTTCAATCTTGGAGACTGGTCCAGATGTATTAAGAATATTGCAAATTCAGATTTTGTTTAGGGAAGTGTTTTGTATATATCTGTTAAGGCTGATTAGTCTATAATATTCTAAAAGACCTACCTCCTTTTTGAATGTAACCACTGTCTATCTGTTCAATCCATTATTGAAAGAGCAATACTGAAGTTTCCAACTATTATTGTAAAATAGTCTCCAACTAGTTTTCCATTCAGATATTCCAATATTTGCTTTCCATATATTGGAAATTTGATATTTGGTGCATATATGCTTATAATTGTTATATATTCTTAGTTCAAATTCAACTATAAGTGGCGCCTGTGTTGCCCAGTGGGTTAAAGCCTCTGCCTTTGGCTCAAGTCATGATCCCAGGGTCCTGGGATCGAGCCCTCCATTGGGCCCTCTGCACAGTGGGGAGCCTGCTTCCTCCTCTCTCCCTGCTTACCTCTCTGACTACTTGTGCTGTCTATCAAATAAATAACTAAAATCTTAAAAAATATATATATACCTAATACATATTGTCTGTTTATGTCTTAAGAAGTTCTGACTTAAAGTTCACTTTGTCGGATATTGATATAACTCCATATTTTTCTGTATATGTTTTGCATGGATTATGTATTTTTTCCCAACCTTTCATTTTCTTGGTACTGAGCCTTTATAAATATAAATTGAATGTCTTATACGGAGTATATATATCCATTCTGACAATGTTTGGCAGAACTGGGGTCCTTAATCCACTTATATTTATAGTAATTTCTGATGAATACATAATATATTTTGCCATTTGTTTTCTGCATGTCTTATAGTTTATTTGTTTCCTTATTCCCCCAGCGCTGATTTGTCTGTGTGTGTATGTAATTGATCTTACTTTGTAGTGGCATTCTCAAATTCCCTTTCATTTCCTTTTGTATATACAGAGATTTTCTTTAAGGTTATAATGGGGATTACATATTATATATTAAAGATTTAAAATTTAATTTGAACTATTACTTAAATTTTTTGATATGTTCCAAGTATTTATTTAAATTTTAGTTCATTAGTATATAGGGTAATATTGGTCTCAGGAGTAGAATTTAGTGATTCATCTCTTATATATAACATCTAGTGCCCATCACAAGTGTCCGCCTTAATTCCCATTATCCATTTAGCCCATTCCCCACTCACTTTTCTCCATCAGCCCTCAGTTTGTTAACTATAATAAGAGACTCTTTTTTTTTTAAGATTTTTATTTATTTGATAGAGATCACAAGTAGGCAGAGAGGCAGGCAGAGAGAGAAGGGGGAAGCAGGCTCCCTGCTGAGCAAAGAGCCCGATGCTGGACTTGATCCCAGGACCCTGAGATCATGACCTGAGCTGAAGGCAGAGGCTTAACCCACTGAGCCACCCAGGCGCACCTATAGTTAAGAGACTCATGATTTGCTTCCCTCTCTCTCTTTTTTCCCCTTCTCCTATATTCATCTGTTTTTTCCTTAATTTAATCATATATAAAGTCTATTAATATACATAATTCTTCCTCATTTTAGATACTAATATCATGAATTAACTCTTTACATTTCATGTACAGACCAATAATATTCTCAGACACATGTCTTCTAATTTCTTTAGGGGATTAAAGTTAAGTTTACAAATCCATATTACAACATTATTTTTTTTCAACCTGAAGGTCTCCCTTTGACATTTCCTATAAGACAGGTCTAGTAATAATAAACTTTTACTATATTTATGTAACCAAAAATGTGTTGGAGTCTTTCCAGTTATAATATTTTCAGCACCCCAACATATAATAGTGAAATTTGCAAATCGCTGTGGCAAGGAGAGTCTTTACTCATGGAGGGAGGAACATCGGATTAACACCAGACCTGTCCACAGAAATCTGGCGGACTAAAAAGGCTGGCAAGATGTATCCAGGATACTAAATGAGAAGAACATACAGTCAGGACTGCTCTATCCAGTAGGTTGTCTTTCAGCATGGAAGGAGAGATAAAGAGTTTCTAGGACAGACAAAAACTGAATATGTTATGACCAAGTCATCCCTGCAAGAAATCTTAAGAGAGATTCTTTAAGCAATGAGACCCCAAGAGTAACATACACCAGAATGTCACAGAGACAATCTACAGAAACAGGGACTTTGCAGGCAATACAATGGCAGCAAATTCATACCTTTCAATAATTACTTTGAATGTTAATGGGCTCAATGCTTCAAGCAGAAGACACAGGATATCACATAAGATAAGATATATCACATAGGTCTCATCCATATGTTGTCTACAGGAGACTCATTTTAGACCAAAATATACCTCCAGACTCAAAGTATGGGGATGAAGAACCACTCACCACAATAATGGATCTCAAAAGAAAGGTGAAGTACCAATCTTCATATCATACGTATTAGGTTTTAAACCAAATACTGTAATAAGAGATGACAAGAGACAATATATCATACTTAGAGTTCTGTCCAACAAGAAGATCTAACAATTTTAAATATCTATGCCCCCCAAATGGCAGCAGCCAATTAATAAAGAAACATACTTGTGATCATACATTTATACTAGGAAAATCCACACTTCACTCAGAGAAGTGGACAGTGCATCCAAGCAGAAGATCGATCCAAAAGAAAAAGTTTTGAATGACACCCTAGAACATATGGACTTCAAAGATATAAAGAGAACATTTAATCCTAAAACAAAAAAAATTACCCATTCTTCTGAATTGCATGTAGAACTTTATCCAAAATAGATCGAATACTGTGTCACAAATCCGTTCCTCAGCAATACCAAAAGTTTGAGATTTTACCCTGCATTCATTCAGACAATAATGCTTTGAGACTAGAACCCAACCAGAAGAGGAATTTTGGAAGGAATTCAAACACTACTAGGTTAAGGAGCATCCTGCTAAAGCATGATGGGTCAACCAGGAAAACCAGGAAACCAAAAAAGAACTTAAGAAAATCATTGAAACTAATGAAAGTGAAAACACATCATTTCAAAACCTATGGGATAGAGAAAAGGTGGTCCTTACAGGGCATTACATAGTCATCCAAGACTCTTTCAATTAGAAAAATCCCAAATGCACAAGCTAATCTTACACCTAAAGGACCTAATTAAAGAACAGCAAGTGGAGTTGAAACCAAGCAGTATAAGAGAAAGAATAAAGATCAGAGCAGAAATCAATGAAGTAGTAACTAGAAGAAGAACAGAGCAGATCACCAAAAGTAGAAGCTGGTCCTCTGAATGAATTAAAAGATCGATAAACCTCTGGCCAGATGTAGCCAAAAGAAAAGAAAAAGGACCCAAATTAAGAAAATCAGGAAAGAAAGGGGAGAGATCATGACCAATGCAAATGAAACAGAGAATTGTTAGAACATATTATCAGGAACTATATGCCAACAAGTTAGGCCATCTGGAAAAAAATGGATGCACTCCTATAAACATATAAACTACTAAATCTGAAACAAAGAGAGAGAGACAATCTCAACAGACCCATAACCAGGAAGGAAATTGAAGCAGTAATCAAAAACTTCCCCCAAAAAACAAGAGTCCAGGGCCAGATAGCTCCCCAGGGGAATTCTACCAAACATTTAAAGAACAACTTATACTTACTCTCCTGAAGTTGTTTCCAAAAAATCGAAATGGGGGGAAAGAATGCAAACTCAGTTCATGAGGCCCAAATTATCTTGATTCCAAAAGCAGACAGAGACCCCATCACAAAGAATTACAGACCAATCACCCTTATGAATTCAAATGCCAAATTACACTGCAAGATACTAGCCAATAGGATTGAGTGGTTGATTAAAACTCCTCAAAATTTAAAAATAGAGCTTCCCTATGACCCTGCAATTGCACTACTGGGTAATTATCCCAAACATACAGATGTAGTGAAAAGAAGGGCCATCTATACACCAATGTTCATAGCAGCAACGCACACAGTCTCCAAACCATGGAAAGAACCAAGATGTCCTTCAACGGACAAATGGATAAAGAAGATGTGGTCCATATATACTATTCAGGTCCATATATATATTCCATATATACTATTCAGAAAGGATGAATACCCAACTTTTGTATCAGCATGGACGGGGATGGAAGAGATTATGCTGAGTGAAGTAAGTCAAGCAGAGAGAGTCAATTATCATATGCTTTTGCTTACTTGTGGAGCATAAGGAATAACATGGAGGACATGGGGAGATGGAAAGAAGGGAGTTGGGGGAAATTGGAGGGGGAGATGAACCATGAGAAACTGTGGACTCTGAGGAATTAACTGAGCGTTTTTGAGGGGGAGTGGGAGGTTGGGTGAGCCTGGTGGTGGGTATTGTGGAGGCCACATATTGCATGGAGCACTGGGTGTGGTACATTAACAATGAATTCTGAACACTGAAAAACAAAAGTAAAAAATAAAATAAAATATAGTGATAGAGGGAACATATCCCATATCATAAAAGCCATTTATGAAAAGCCCACAACAAATATTCTCAATGGGGAAAAACTGAGAGCTTTCTCATTAAGGTCAGGATAATGACAGGGATGGCCACTCTCACTAGTTTTGTTCAACATAGTACCAGAAGTCCTAGCCTCAGCATTCAGACAACAATAGCGAAGAAGCCAAACTGTCTCTCTTTGCTTATGACAATATGCTTTATGTGGAAAACACAAAAGACTCCACCCCTAAATTACTTGAACTCACACAGCAATTCAGCAATGCAGCATGGTACAAAATCAATGCACAAAAATCAGTTGCTTTTCTATACGTCAACAATGTGACTGGAGAAAGTGAAATTAAGCAGTTGATTCCATTTAAAATAGCGCCAAATACCATATGATACGTAGGAATATACCTAACCAAAGAGGTAAAGAGTCTCCACTGTATAAACCACAGAATACTTATGAAGGAAATTGAAGAAGACACAAAGAGATGGAAAAACATTACTTGCTCACGGACTGGAAGAATGAACATTGTGAAAATGTCTGTGTTGTCCAGAGCAACCTACACGTCCATTGCCATCCCTATCAAAATATCATCACCTTTTGTCAGAGAGCTAAAACAATCCCAAAAATTGTGTGGAAGCAGAAAAGAACCTGAATTGCCAGGGGATTGTTGAAAAAGAACACCAAAGCTGGGAGCATCACAATGCCTAACTTCAAGATATATTAAAGACCTTTAATCACCAAGATAGTATGGTATTGGCACAAAAACAGTCCCATAGCTTAATGGAACAGAACAGAGACCCCTGAAGTTGACCCTCATCTCTATGGTCAACTAATGTTTGGAAAAGCAGGAAAAAATATCCAATGGAAAAAAAAGACAGTCACTTTGATAAATGGTGCTGGGCAAATTGGAAAGTCATAGGCAGAGGGATGACACTGGACCACTCTCTTATACCATACACAAGGATAAACTCAACATGGATGAAATACTTCAATGTGATGCAGAAATTCTTACAAACTCTAGAGGAGGATCCAGGCAGTCACCCATGAGACATTGGACACAGTGATTTCTTTCAAGGCATGTCTCTAAAGGCAAGGGAAACAAAAGCAAAAGTGAAATTTTAGGACTTCATCAAGACAAAAAGCTTCTGCACAGTAAAGGAAATAGCAAAACTAAGAGGCAACCCATGGGATGGAAGAAGATGGTTGTACATGGCATTATGGATAAAGGACCAGTATCCAAGTTCTATACAGAATTGCTCACACTCAATACCCCAATAAATAATAGTAATCCTGTCAAAAAATGGGCAGAGTGATGAACAGACACTTCTCCAACGAAAGCATACACATGACTAACAGATACATGAAAAAAATGCTCCACATCACTAACCATTAGGGAAGTCCAACTCAAAACCCTAGTTCTATGACAAGGTCTTCCATTCTTGTCCTTCTTGTATACCAAATTAAAAAGTAGATTTTTAAATTTTTATTTTTTAATGATTTTATTTACCTATTTATTTGAAAGAGAGGTGGAGAGCACAAATAGGCAGGTGGCAGTCAGAGGTCGAGGGAGAAGCAGGCTCTTAACTGAGCAGGGAGCCCAACCCAGGGCATGATACCAGGACCCTGATATGAGGATCTGAGCCTAAGGCAGCCACTTAACTGACTGAGCCACTCAGGTACCCCCCAAAGGAGATTCTTTGAAACTTTGATGTTCTCCCACAAACATTGTGAAGCAATTCATTAGCTTAAACTCTTTCTTGCAGGGTTATTTATTACTCTTCTTCCTTGTATAAAAGAAGTTTGTATGAATTTGAGGTTTCCACCCAATTCTCTTAAAGTTTTATCTGTGGCTTTAATTCCATGGACAACTCTTCTAGCTGCTGATCTTCTTCTTGTCTTTAGCCTTGGCATCATTTGCTCACATAGGAGAGACTTTCTAAAATGGTAAATGCTCCCCCAGTGATGTTACAGTGAAACCAGTCTGAAGTCAGTCCTGGGATAGAGGCCTGCAGGCCATGGAACCACCAGCACCTGGGCACAGTGACCCAACATGGGTAATCCCCTCCACATGGCTGCAAGCACCAGCTGGGTCTTGGCATCCAGCCACAATCCTCTGACATTTGGGAATAAGCCCCCATCAGAAGGAATAGCCTTTACCTCCACAGATATCCCACACTTTGACCCTCTACTGGAGACGGGGATTTGTGTCTGAGTAGTAACCTCAAATTTCTCATGTCTGGGTCAAATGTGCCACATTTCTGGTTTGGTTTGTTCTTCCTGCTCTGTGTCCTGACCTTCCCTGTGTCTTACAGAGTCAGTGAATGTATTGGGGTGGAAGGATCCATGGGGACAGTTCTTCCTTGTCTGGAAATGGGGGCACTACTAGGGAGGCAAGTGGTGCCCCCATGGTGAGTTTCCAGGAAGCACTGGGAGGTTTTTGAGGCCCGTGCACAGTCTGCATCATTTGGGCTCACATTTTTGAATTCCGCGTTGGGTGGGGTGCACGGGGACTGTTGTCTGAGGTTTCCTGCCAGCTCACCTGGACCAAGCAGAGATGCTGAGTTCCAGAAGCAGAGGAGGTCTTTGAGAACAGCAAGGAAAAGCCAGGATGCAGGTGGGTGTCAGAGGGTGGGCAGTGGGGTTGGAAAGTGACTTTTGCTTTGTGGAGCATCTGCATAGGCACAGAGGAGTGTGTGGCCCTCCCTGTGGGCCACAAGTTCCCCGTTGCTGAACAGGATGTCTAGTGTGCAAACCGTGGATTAGAGAAAGGAGGTGGGTTGGCATGCATGGCTGTCTGAGGGAGGTTGGGGGCTGGTCCTTGCTGCAGGCACTGTCATGTACCAAGGCATGGGGACGGGAGCCGACATGGAACCCTCACTGTCCCTATAGAATGCTGGGCACCTGGTCATTGTAAATGCCTGCACCATGGCCCCTAAGTCATGACAGGTCCCGTGGCCAATCACCAGTGGGCTCTCCCAGCCCTTCACCCATTGGGAAATTATCAGTCGGCTAACCCCACCCCTCACTCCCTGGCCAAACAAGAGTGAGGTGTACGTGCACCTGTCTTACTGGCCAATGACAAAATGGCTATCCCCCTCCCCCCATTTTCTGGCCAATCACCAGTCAGCTGTCAGAATTCCTATCTTACTGGCCAATCACCAGGAGGATGACCCCGACCTTCATTCCCTGGTCAGTTGCCAGTCAGCTGTCCCTGCCCTTGTCTTAATGGCCAATCAAAAGACATCTCTCCCCACCCTTCATACCATGTCCAATCACTAGGCATCTATCCCAGCCCTTCACCCACTGGCCAATCACTAGTTGGCTGTCCCCGCCCCCTCACTCCCTGGCCAATCAAAAGTCGGCTGGCTCTGCTCATCTATTACTGGCCAATCACCATTCAAGTGTCCCCACACCACATTTCCTGACCAATCACCAATGGTCTGTCCATGTCCCTCATTCTCTGGCCAATTACAAGATGGCTGTCCCCACCCCTCTCTTACTGGCCAATCTCCAAGTGGCACTCAGCTGTTGTCTCGCTCCTGTGGCCAATCACCAGGCAGCAGGACCAGCCAGTCAGCAAGCAGCTCTCACCTCTGGCCTCCTGCCCTCCCCCACCAGTGGCCATCTTGGTCCCACAAGATGTTGCATGGTGTCAGTTGCTGGTCTTTTCTGGGACAGAACCTGTCTGCATCTTCTCTCCAGCCCAGCTGTCCTGTCCCAAGTGAGAAACAAGAAGGGGTTGGTGACCTGACTCTCACAGTTCCTGGGATCTGAGAACCATTGAGAACCATTGTGGGCCTGCCCTTCTGGAACTCTGGCAGCGTTTTCCCTGCCAGTCCTGAGGGAGCCAGGGTTCTGAGCACAGGGTGCCGGGGTTGGCTGCAGCTGGACTGGGTGGGAATGGGAGAGAAGAGGAAGGGTCTGCCCATCATGGGTCCTCAGCCCCAAACACACGGGGCTTCCCACGTGTGAGTGTGCTGGTGCAGCTCCCAGGCGGCGCCACATCCTCCCAAATGTCCTCGGCCTGTGGGGAACCACCCTTGTGCCTCCCACTCGGATGTCAGGGCACCCTGGAGCAGCCCCACCAGGAAGTGTGGGGGAATCCAGTCTTGTTGCTTGTAAGCCCAGGAATGACACGGCTTCTGGGCTGGTCCTCAGTTTTTTGGGGTGTAGGTGGAGGCCGAGGGCTCCTGGGCTCATTCTTTTTTGGTGACTTAGGACGTGGGAGAATTTCAAGCACAGAAAGAGAAAATCAAGTGGACCAAATGGTCAGTCATGAAAACCCACCAAGATTCTATAAAACAAAGGATCCTCAGGGTGGGGAGGCAGCCTGGAGGTCTAGCTGATTGGCCATGAATGTGTTTACTGGGGCAGCCACTCTGAAAGAAGAGTGTGGAAGTTCCCCAAAGAGTGGGAAGATAGAAGTACTGCGAGAACCAGCCATAGCACTAGTCCGTGTTTATCCGAAGGAGGCACACTGAGAGATTCCAAGGGGTAGCTGCACCTTAGTGTGCACCGCAGACATGTCTGCAATAGCTAAGGCATGGGAAGAGCCCAGGTGCCTGTGGAAAGATGAATGGCTGTGACCACGTGGATGGAACTGGAGGGCATCATGCCAAGTGAAATAAGGCAATCGGAGAAAGACAATGATGATTCACTCACATGTGGAAATAAGAAACAAAACAGATGCACATACAGGGGAGGGAGAATAAAATAAAGAAATCTGGGAGGGAGACAACACATAAGAGACTCTTAATGCTGGGCACCATCAGAGGGGTGCTGGAGGTGGAGGATGGGTTAAGTGGGTGATGGGAATTAAGGAGGCTGGTGATGGAATGAGCACTGGGTGTTATATGCAACGGATGCATCACTGAAGTCTATCTCTGAAACTTAAAAAAGTGCTAGTGTGGTTTACAATACATAGGGTTAGAATCTGACATCCACATATTTATGTTATGAATCATAATTTTCTCTAAATTTACCACCACTAATAATAAATGAATTTATCACCCCATATATAGTTTGAAGGCATCAGATGTCACCATTGTCACAATGCCAATCTCTGTCATATCTGATCTGCTTGTCAGGGCTGAGGACCTCTGGGCTCTACCCAGTTCTACTGTGTCAGTCTCTACCAATTAGGGACATTCTTTTTCACAAATGTAGGGATATTGGTACAAATGAAAGGTTATTTCTGAGTTCTTATTTGATTGTAACAACTAGAATGAGAAATATTAACCACTAAATTACTCACCTAACTTCCAAGCATAACCAAATAGAGATTAATTGGTTTTCAGATTAAAGCTAGTGTCAGTACACTTTGGCCATTTATTTCTGTAAGTAGTCGCCAGAAGAGCTGTTCATCGTGAAGGCTGTTTTATACCAGCTGTGTGGGGAGACTTTTTTTTCCCCCATTTTATTTATTTTTTTCAGCATAACAGTATTCATTGTTTTTGCACAACACCCAGTGCTCCATGCAAAACGTGCCCTCCCTATTACCCACCACCTGTTCCCCCAACCTCCCACCCCTGACCCTTCAAAACCCTCAGGTTGTTTTTCAGAGTCCATAGTCTCTTATGGTTCGCCTCCCCTCCCCAATGTCCATAGCCCCCTCCCCCTCTCCCAATCCCACCTCTCCCCAGCAACCCCCAGTTTGTTTTGTGAGATTAAGAGTCATTTATGGTTTGTCTCCCTCCCAATCACTTTTTGCAAGGTATTTCAGATGTGCTTTTTGTTTTGATTTGTTTTGTTTTTAACATTCAATTGCCAGCATATAGTACATCATTAGTATCAGATGTAGTGTTCAATGATTCACTAGCTGTTTATAACACCCAGTGCTCATCCCATCATCTGCCTCCTTCACACCCTAACCTCCTTAACTTCCAGTCACCCCAGGCCCTAACTGATCCCCTCTGCAACCTTTAGTCTGTTTCCTGGAGTCCAGAGTCTCCCATGGTTTGTCCCTCTCTCTGATTCCTTCCCATTCAGTTTCCCTCCCTTCCCTTATGGTCCTCTGAGATATTTCTTACATTCCAGATATGAGTGAAACCATATGATAATTGTCTTTCTCTACTTGATTTATTGCACCTAACGTTATCCCCTCCATTTCCATCTATGGCGATGCAAATGCTGGGTATTCATCCTTTGTGATGGCTGAGTAATATTCCATTTTCTATATGGGTCACGTCTTTATCTATTCTTCTCTTAAAGGAAATCTTGGCTCCTTCCAGATTTTGGCTGTTGTGGACATTGCTGCTGTGAACATGGGGGAGCATGTGCCCTTCCTACTCATTACATCTATATCTTTGGGGTGAACAGCTAGTAAGTAGTACAGTGGATGTGTCATGGGATACCTCCACTTTTAATGTCTTGAGGAACCTCCAAACTGTTTTCTAGACTGGCTGCCCAAGCTTGAATCCAAACAACAGTGTAAGAGGGTTCTCCTTGCTCCATGTCCTCTCCAAAACTTGTTTCCTGTCTTGTTAATTTTAGCCATTCTAGCTGGTGTAAGGTGGTATCTCATTGTGTTTTGATTTGAATTTCCCAGATGGCTAGTGATGTGGAGCATTTTTTCATGTGCCTATTACCATTTTTATGTCTCCTTTGAAGAAGTGTCTGATCATGTCTTCCGCCTGTTTCTTTTTTTTTTTTTTAAAGATTTTATTTATTTATTTGACAGAGAGAGATCACAAGCAGGCAGAGAGGCAGGCAGAGAGAGAGGAGGAAGCAGGCTCCCTGCGGAGCAGAGAGCCCGATGCGGGGCTCGATCCCAGGACCCTGAGATCATGACCTGAGCCGAAGGCAGCAGTTTAATCCACTGAGCCACCCAGGCGCCCCTTCCACCTGTTTCTTGATTGGATTATGAGTTTTCTGGGGTTGAGTTTAATATGTTCTTTATGGATCTTGGATATAAGCCCCTTATCAATTATTTCATTTACAAATATCCTCTCCCAATCCTTGGATTGCCTTTTAGTTGTGTTGATTGTTCCCTATGCTGTGCAAAAGCTTTTTATCTTGAGAAACAGTAGTTCGGTTTTGCTTTTGTTTTCCTTGCCTTTACAGATGTGTGTTGCAAGAAGTTGCTGTGGCTGAGGTTGAAGAGGTTGCTGCCTGGGTTCTCCTCTAGGATTTTGAAGGATTCCAATCTCACCTTGAGGTATTTCATCCATTTTGAATTTATTGTTTCATATGGTGTAGGAGAATAGACCAGTCTCATCCTTCTCTATGTGACTGTACAATTTTTCCAGCACCATTTATTGAAGACCCTGTCTATTCTTTCCTTTATTGAAGATTAGTTGATCATAGACATGAAGGTCCATGTCTGGTCTGTATTCTGTTCCATTGAGTGATGGGTCTGTTTTTGTGTCACTACCATGCTGTCTTGGTGATCACAGCTGTGTAAACTAGCTTGAAGTCAGGCATTGTGATTCAGGGTCTTTTCTGGTCCATGCAAATTTCAGAATTTTTTTATTGTCTGTGAAAAATATTGGTGGTATTTTGCTAGTTATTGCGCTGACTGTGTAGGTAGCTCTGGTTAGCACAGACAGTTTCACAATGTTTTTTCTTCCAGTCTATGAGCATTGAATGGTTTTCCATCTCTTTCTGTCTTCCTCAGTTTCCCTCATAAGTGTTCTGTAGTTTCTACAGTAGAGATCTTTTACATCTTTTAGGGGTCAAGTCTTTTGTGTTTTCCACATAAAGTAGATTGTCATATGCAAGGGAAAAGAGTATGACTTCTTCTTTGCCAATTCAAATCCCTCTTTGTTATTGTTGTTCAAATGCTGAGGCTAGGATTTCTAGTACTATGCTGAACCACAGTAGTGAGAGTGGGAAAGTTTTCAGTTTTTCCCCATTACTAGTGATATTTGCTGTGGGCTTTTCATAGATGGCTTTTATGATATGAGATATGTTCCCTCTACCCCTCTATTTTGAGAAGTTTTAATCAGGAAAGGATGTTGTATTTTGCCAAATGATTTTTCTGCATCAGTTGAGAGGATGGTATGGTTCCCGTCTTTCCTTTGTTTATATGATAGATCACATTTGACTTGTTGAACTACCTTTGTTCCCAAAGGAACTACCTTTGTGTCCCAGGAATCAACCTTACATGGTCGTTGTGAATAACTTATTTATTTATTTAACTTTATTTTATTCTTTCAGTGTTCCAAGATTCATTGTTTATGCTAACTCTTTTACTGTTCCTTGGGATGGATGTGAGGGCGATTTGGCTGCAACATCTGTCACCCCATTGATCGCCAGGGTTGATTCGGCTGATCTGGCTGGGTAGGCAGGTGTCCCCTTCCTCCCTCACTGCTCCATGCACATCCCTCCCTAAGCTGCACGCTCGGTCGAAGAGGACCACTTCCCTGATAGAGGAGACCATTCTTTGGTGAAGGGTATACAAATAGCTGTGCTCCCCTGCTAGAACCTCCAAACAAGCTCTCAAGGTCCATTAATGTACCTTGGGATATTATTGGCTAGTATCTTCCTGAATATGTTGGTGTTCAAAAGGTTATTCGTTCATAATTCTCCTTTTGATGGGGTCTTTTTCTGCTTTTGGGAACAATGTAAAGCCTCTTAAAATGAGTTTGGAAGCCATCCATCTATTTCTATTTTTTGGAAACAGCTTCAGTAGAATAGGTATGAATATATATATTTTTCAATATTTGATAAAATTCTCCTGGAAGCTATCTGGCCATGGACTTTTGTTTTGTTTTGTTTTGTTTGGAAGTTTTTGGTTGCTGTTTCAATCTCCTCTCTGGCTATTCATCTGTTCAGATTGTCTGTTTCTTCCTGTTTCAGACTTGGTAGATTATAAGTTTCCAGGAATGCATCTATTGCTTCCAAATGGCCTAATTTGTTCGCATATATTTGCTGATAATATGCTCTAACAATTCTCTACTTCTTTTGCATTAGTCATGATCTCTCCCTTTTCCTTTCTGATTTTATTAATTTGAGTCCTTTATCTTTTCTTCTGGCTACATCTGGCCAGAGGTTTATTGATCTTATTAATTCGTTCAGAGAACCAGTTTCTACTTTTGGTATCTGCTCTGCTGTTCTTCTAGTTTCTATTTCATTGACATCTGCTCTAATCTTTATTCTTTCTCTTATACTGCTTGGTTTCAGCTCCATTTGCTGTTTTTTCTCTAGGTCCTGTAGGTGTAACGTCAGCTTGTGCACTTTGGATTTTTCTAATTTTTTTTTTTTTTTTTTGAGAGAGCCTTGAATAGCCATGTAATTCCCTCTAAGGATCACCTTTTCAGTATCCCATATGTTTTGAACCAATGTGCTTTTATGTTCATTATAAATTCTTCTTTAATTTCCTGGTTGACCCAGTCATTCCTTTTTAGGATGCTCTTTAACCTCCAAATGTTTGAATTCCTTCCAAATTTCCTCTTCTGATTGATTGGGTTCCAGTTTGAAAGTATTATTTTCTGAAAAAAAATGCCAGGGAAAATCTCAAACTTTTGGTATTGGTTGAGAACTGATTTGTGACCCAGTATGTGATCTTTTTTTTAAAAAGTTTTTATTATGTTATGTTAGTCGCCATATAGTACATCATTATTTTTTGATGTAGTGTTCCAAGATTCATGGTTTACATATAACACCAATTGCTCCATGCAATATGTATTCTCCTTAATATCCACCACCAAGCTCTCCCATCACCCTAACCCCCTCCACTCTAAAACCCTCATTTTGTTTCTCAGAGTCATAGTCCCTCATGGTTCATCTCCCCATCTGATTGCCTACCTCACTTTTCCCTTCCCTCTTCTACTGTCCTCCATGTTATTCCTTATCTTCCAAAAGTAAGGGAAACCAAGTAACAATTGACTTTCTCTGTTTGACTTTTTTCTCTCAGCATAATCTCCCCCAGTCCTATTCATGTTGATGCAAAATTGGGTATTTATCCTTTCTGATGGCTGACTAATATCCCATTGTCTATATGGACCACATCTTCTTTATCCATTCATGTGTCGTGGGGCATCTCATCAATTTCCACAGTTTGGCTATTGTGGACATTCCTGCTATGAACAATGAACAATGGAGTGCATGTGGCCACTACATTTCTATCTTTGGGGTAAATACCTAGTAGTGCAATTGGTAGTCCATAGGGTAGTTCTGTTTTTAATGTTTTGAGGAATCGCCACAGTTTTCCAAAGCGGGTACACCAACTGGCATTCCAGACAAGGTAAAGAGGGTTCCCCTTCTCCGCATCCTCTCCAACATTTGATGTTTCTTGCCATGTTGATTTTTGCCATTCTAACTCTTGTAAGGTGGTATCTCAATGTAGTTTTGATTTGAACTTCCCTGATGACTAATGATAATGAATATGTTTTCATGAGTCTGTTAGCCATTCATGTCTTCATTGGAGAGGTGTCTGTTCATGTCTTCTGCCCATATTTTGGATTCATTATCTGTTTTGTGGGTGTTGAGTTTGAGAAGTTCTTTATATATCTTTGATAACAGCCCTTTGTAGTGTCATTTGTAAATATGTTCTCCCATTCCTGGGTTGCCTATTAGTTTTGTTGACTGTTTCCTTTGTTGTGCAGAAGCCTTTTATCTTGGTGAAGTCCCAAACCTTCCTTTTCACTTTTTTTTCCCCCTTGCCTTTGCAGACATGTCTTGAAAGAAGCGGCTCTGGCTGATGTCAGAGTGGTTACTGCCTATGTTCTCTTCTAGGTATTTGATGGTTCCTGTTTCACATTGAGGTCTTTCAGCCATTTTGAGTGTATCTTGGTGTATGGTGTAAGAGATGGTCAAATTTCATTCTTCTGTACATGTTGTCCAATTTATCGAGGAGATTTTTTTTCCAGATATTTTTTCTTCGTTTGTCAGAGATTATTTGATCATAGAGTTGAGGGTCCATATCTGGGTTCCTGACACTGTTCATTTGGTCTATGTGTCTGGTTTTATGCCAGAACCGTACTGTCTTGGTGATCACAGCTATGTAATAACTTGGAATAAACATAACCAAAGAGTAAAGGATCTGTACTTGAACTACCAAACACTCATGAAAGAAACTGAAGAAGCCACAAAAGGATGGGAAAATATCATATGTTCATGGATCAGAATATTTAACATTGTTAAAATGTCCATGCTGCCCGGAATAATCTATACTTTCAGTGTCATCCCAATCAAAATACCATCTGCATTTTTCAAGGTGCAGGCACATGTAATCTAAAATGTGCATGGATCCAGTAAAGACCTCAAATTGCCAAAGAAATTTTGAAAAAGAAAACAAATATGGGGCATCACATTGCATTTTTTCCAGCTTATTACAAAGCTGTGGTCAACCCGTATGTGACATATTTTGGGAGAAAGATCTGTGTACACTCAATCAGAATGGCATTTTGTGCTTTTAGGGTTGAATGTTTTCTTTATATCTTGGAAGTACATCTCTTTCATTGTGTCATTCAATGCTCATTTTTTTAAACAGTTCACTACTTAGATGATCTATTTCTGTGAGTGGGGTATTGAGGTCTCCAACTATTAATATATGATGATGATGATGGTGGTGGTGGTGATGACTCTTTTTTTTTTTTTTTTTTTGATTAACAGTTGGCTTATGGAGTTGGCTGCTCCCATTTTTGGGACTCAGATATTTACAGTTGCTAGATTTTGCTGTTGGATAGACCCTTGAAGTATGATACGGTATCCCTCTACATCTCTTACTAGAGTTTTTGGTTTAAAATCTAATTTGTCTGATACAACTATTGCTACCCCAGTTTGTTTGTTTGTTTGTTTGTATTTCTTTAGGTCCTTTAGAATGAAGAATAGTTGTCTATCCCCTCACTTTCAGTCTGGTGGTGTCTTTAGGCTCAAAATGAGACTCTTGTATATAGCATATGCATGGGCCCTGTCTTGTCTTTTTATTCATGGGAGCATGTAGCCTGTCCACGTTTTGAGTAACTATTGAAAGTTACGATTCTATTGACATCATGTTGCCTGTGAAGTCCCTGCTTGTATAGATTGTCTCTGTAAATTTCCGGTCTATATTACTCTTGGGGTCTCCCTGCTTTTATAAAATTCCCCTTACTATTTCCTTCAGGGCTGCCTTGGTGGTCACATATTCTTTCACTTTTATTGTGTCCTGGAAGCTCCTTGTCTCTTCATCCATTCTGAATGATATCCTTGCTGGATAACATATTTTTAGCTCCATGTTCTTCTCATACAGTATCCTAATTATGTCCTCCCGGTCTTGTCTGGCTTATCAGCTCTCTGTGGACAGGTCTGATGTTATTCTCATGTTCCCCTCTCTGTACATAATAAATATCATCCCCCAAGAAGCTATCAAAAAACCTTCTTTGGCTCTGATATTTGCAGGTTTCACTATTATGTACCTAGGGATTTTGTCTATTTTTATTGATCTTGGGTGGGGTCCACTCTTCCTCATGGGCATGAATGCTTGTCTCCTTCCCCAGATTAGGGCAGTTCTGTGCTAGATTTGACGTTGTCTTGAATGCTTTCCTCAAACCTAGCTATTGACTTCATGATTGCTACCCTGAAGTCCATCTCTGAGATTTTTGTTTATATCAATACCCATTAGATCCGTGGCCGGGACCACTGTCTCTTGTTCTTTTCCTTGTTGGGCATTCTTCCCCCTAGTCATCCTCTTGAGGTATTCTTGAGGGAACATACAAACTCCAAAATATCAACCACAACCCAAGTAAAATGCACCTAAGAAAAAAATCTGAAAGGGTCAAAATCTATCACAGATAAACTATCAAAACTAAGATGATCCAAAACAATTAAAAAGGAAGAACAAAGGAAAGAGGGGAAGAAACAAGAGGGGGCTGGGGTGGAAATAGCAGGATGATCTCCCTGTTCTTGCTTGATTTTTGGTGTTAGAAAGCACTGTATCCCAAAATTGTAAAGAAGTCAGAACTTACAAATATAGCACAATAAAATTGTATTGGGTGAAATATAGGGTGGTGTAGGGTATAAACCTATAAAACGTAATGATAAAAGAAAATAAAAGTTAAGAAGAGACCTCAAAACATAGGTTGGGAAATGTGAATCTATTTTAAATGGGATCAGGGTTAAAAATAAAAGAATTTAAAAAATAAGTAAGAAAAGAAACTGAACAGAAATGTAAAATTATAGCCTGAAGTATAAGTGAGTCCTGAGGGATCACCTAGAGCTCCCTTTATTATTTTCCCTTGGTGCTGGAGTTTTATAGGTCTGTGGGATATAAGCTTATCATTTATCTGTGCTTCCTGTCTGTCTTCTGGGAGAGGGGCCTGCTGCTTGCCTTCTCAGATGTCTTTGCCTTGGTGGAGTTGCCTACCCCTTGTTAGACCGATGGGATTAATGTGAGCTGATTGGCTGCTCAGCTATTTTTCTGTGGCATCTTTCTGCTTCTCTTTAGAGGGTCAGAGGAAACCTGGCGGTGCAGAAATTCCCAGCCCAGAGCAGCAGCCACACAGTCTGTCCCCACTTTTGCAATAAATCCTGCAGGTCAATCTTTGTCCACCAGAGGTGTCACGGGGAGCTGTGAAGGTCTCTGAGATGTGTGGCTTTGCGATTGCTAGTGGTTGTGGGCTCACACTTGTACCCTTCCTATGCAGTTCCTAGGTGACAGTGAGGGGGGCACTGCAGCATCTCCTCGTGGGCTACACTGCTTGAGGTCTGTCCCTGTTACAGGCACTAACATCCCTTAGGATGTTAGACAGTTCGCAACTTCTTGTCTTTTCAGGGTGGTCAGGCAGAGGGCAGTCTCACTACCAACTCGGCTAATAGTTTATTGTGTCTGGAACTGAAAAGTCCGGTCTGGGCTCAGTGACCATAACCAGTCTCCCTGCTCCACTGCTTGGGGACTCTATCGGCTGGGGCTCCCCCATTCCTTCTGAATCTCCTGGAATCCTTAGACCACAATGATCCCACTAGAGTTCTGCCCTACTTGTCCCCTGTGCCCTTTTCAGAAGGGGGTATCTCTAACTTGAGCAGATTTCCAATGTCTCCATTTGTATTCTCCTGTGTTACATCACTTTCCGGTGGCCAGCTTTTGGGGCGCCCCAGCCTTCCATTTATCTTCAGTCATTTCCCCAGAAGACTCCACTTTCCATACCTAATTCTCTGCTTGTGGAGATCCAGGTAAATATTCCATCTCAGGCTGAATTTGTGTGTGTTCAGAATGGCTTGATAGATATCCAGCTAACTTTGAGGAACCAGATTAAACGACCTCCCTACTCAGCAGCCCTCTTGCCCAAGAAACAATGTTTTCTAATGTAAGTCCTCTGCAAATGTCCACACTGTACATAGACGTGAGCATAGGGTGATTTTTTTTTCCTTTTGGATTTTCTTTTTAATTGAATATTTTTTTTTGTCTTCAAAAAGTTTTATAGTTACTATATAATAAACACTTCATTACATTATTATTTTTCCCAAAACAACATGATTTCTTTAAAATTTCTTTTCAGCGTTCCAGAGTTCATTGTGTATGCACCACCCCCAGTGCTCCATGCAATGCGTGCTCTCCACATACCCACCACCAGGCTCTCCCAGCCTCCCAAACCCCCTTCTCTCCAAAATCCTCAGTTAGTTCCTCAATTGAAATTTAAGAAATCTTATTATGTAAAACAAATAGATAAGTGGAAAAAGAAAAATTGGTATATATTCACAATGGAAAATTAGGCATAAAAAAAAAAGGATGAAATTTTTTGCCATTTGGAACATGGATGGACCCAGAAGCTGTGCACTTAAATGAAATAGGTAAGACTGAAAAGACAAATACTATAGGATTTCACTCCTGTATGGATTCTGAAAAGCAAAACAAATGAATAAACAACCAATCCAAAAGCAAAATCAGAATGTAAATATAGAGAACAAACGACAGTTCTCAGAGGGGTAGTGAGGGGTGTGGGAGAAATGGGTGAAGGCATGTAGGACACACAGACTTCCCGTTGTGGGATGATTAAGTCTCAGGGATGAAAGGCACAGCATAGGGTATATGGTCAATGGTATTCTAATGCTGTATCTGGTGACGGATGGTAGCTCTACTTGTGTTCCTAATAGTATAAGGTGAAAAGTTGTCCAATCATTATAACGTTCACCTGATGTGAACAAAATATTGTGTGTCAACTGTGCTTCAAAAAATGAGTCAGAATGTACATGAATATAACAGACATAGGTTTGTCTGAGAGGGACAGAAACCAAAGGCAATCCAGGTGCAATTCTCCTCAGTCTGCCGGTCTCGGGGCCAAAGGTAACTGGTCTCGTGGGGAGAGCCCACTCTTCACTTTTGTGGTAATTTTACTTCTTCTAGTTCTCCTCTTTGCAGATTTCCATTTCGGCATCCTGGGACAGTGTTTTCCTGTGTGCCCCTTTAGTTGATGTTCACTCCTAGGCCACATGTAATTCTTCTCTTTACGGTCCACACCAGGAAGCCTGTCTCTCCCTTGTTTTCAGAGAACACATCTCTGCTCTTAATCTTCACTCCCCTGAGCTGTAGGGCCTTTGTATCTGCTCAGGGACAAGACAGCTCCATCTGAAGCTTACTCTTTCAACAAATAATATATGGGAACCTCCTATGTGCTGCTGGGGAACAATTATGGAAGGTTCCTGAAGATTTTACTTTTCTTTTTTTTTTTTTAAGTTTTAGGAGTACAATTTACTGATGTATCTGTCACATTGAATACCTAGGGCTCATTCCATCAAGTGTCCTCCTGAATGCCCATCACCCAGGAACCCCATGTCTCAGCCACCTCCCTTTAGCAACCCTCATTTTGTTCCCTATTGTTGGGTCTCTCTCATATGGTGTGCATCCCTCTCTATTTTCATCCTGTTTTATTTTTTCTTCCCTTCCCTTTTGTTCACTTGTTTTGTTTCTTATAGTAAACTTATGAGAGAAATCATATGACATTTGTCTTTCCCTTTTCTATATTGCTTATGCTTATCTAAAACATCCCAGAGTCTCTACCAGAATAGCTAAAAGCAGGAGCTACAGGGGGGAAGACCCTTTCCCAGTTTAGCCCCAGATTTTTTTAACAGTCCCAAGCGAAGACAAATAAATATGACCCAATGAAAATAAATCTGGACACAAGATTGGGAAAAAATAATAATAATAAAAAATAAAACAAAAACAAAATCGTGAGAACAAAATAAAGGAAAAAAAAAGTTTTGAACTCCTGTCACAAATAGCACTAAACCCTTCATATCAATAGCCCCTATGATTTAATAATTAGGAGCAGCTGGTGAATTGGGTTTTATTTTTAATATTTTATCCGTAAGTCATGTCTGTACCCCAGGTAGGGCTTGAACCTACAATCTTGAGATCAAGAGCCCCATGTTCCACCCACTGAGCTACCCAGAGGCCCCAGGAACTGTTTTCAAGGGCAAGTGACATGTGGCGACAACTCACATTACAGGCATTCCAGCTCACCATAGTGAGAGTAACACCACAGAGATTGTCCCAAGGGGCCAGATGTCCCCCGTCAGGTGTGCACAGGGCACCGGCCGGCCAGCCCAGGTAAAGCATGTGCTAGCAAATGAGCTAGGAGACCCAGCCATGATTAGAGCAGGGCACGAATGAGAGGGATGCGGCAGAGCTCCATATCTAAGCAGCATTCATGATTCTCTCCTGATCTTCCCTCCCCAGGCTCGTTCTCTCTCTCCACAGAGAGCGCAGCTTGCAACGTCAACCCCAGGCCCTCTATCCCTCCTCCCAGTCTCTTGTCACCCTCCCTAACCAGTCTGTCATGGCAGCCACCCACTGGGACTCCTCTATCTCTGGCTGGTTCAGGGAAACCTGCAGTCCTATCCCCGCACTCCCCCCTCTGCCCTCAGCCAACTTGACTCATCCATGCCATTGGACTCTGCTCCCTTAGTGTGCCCACTGGCCACACCTGGCAGGCCACCTCTGCTCCTCCTCCATGGGAGCACAGCTGTTGGGAGCTCCAGGCTTGGTCCCAGCCTTTCTTCTGTCCCTGCCATACAACAGAACAGTAACAGTCCTGTCTGGTCTGCTGTCCCCCTCCCGCTGTTATCCAGCCTCCACCTGTCTGTGGACCTTGGACTTGGAGACCTAAGCACTCACAGGCCCTCCCCACAGAAGGGACCTCAGCCCTTTCATGGCCACACAAGCCTGTAGGTCCCCATCAACCCTGCCCCCCATGGGGCACTATTCCCATATCAGGGCACCAAAACCCAATGAAAGTGCAGGGCTATCTTTCCACCTTCCTTTCCTTCTACCCCAAATTCAGCCCACCAGCTTACCCTGTCAGCCACACATTGTAAGTGCAGGTGCAGCTGCTGGGGTGCAGCCGTTGGGGGAGAAATCATGGCAATACTTCCAAGACTGAGCAGAGAATAACCTCACAATACAGCAGTTACACTTCAGGGTCTCTGCTAGTTTCCCCCAGGATCCTGGGTGGTCTCTGCACTGCCCTGGGTATCAGTGCTGTGAGGTCACAGGCTTCTCTTGCCCCCTCTCTAGACAGTGCAGGCCCACAGTTGGAGCTCGACAAACAGCTGTGGACGGGAAACCTCCAGCCCACACCTGGAACAGCACAGCTGCCCATAGCTCAGGGCAGGGGTTTCCTTTGCCAGAGTCCTTCCCTGGGAGCTTCCACATTGCTGACACATACTCCCTGAGTGCCTCTCCCCACCCCTACCCCACCTTGCATGCTTTCAGTCTGTGTCCTTGTGGGACCCAGTGACTTAGAGTCTGTTTTGGACCAGAGGCAGGGGAAAGATTGTCTGACCTTGTGTTGTGAGCGATGCAAATGCCCTATGTGGTGTGCCCTCCAGCTTTCTACACTCCCTTGGTGTGGGACCGAGGAGGAAGCAGCTGTGTCCTGACTGGGGTCAGGCTGTGGTATCCCAGCAGGAACAGGGGTCTCAGCCCTAAGATTGGTTGCATATCCACTAAAGGGTCCTCTATGATTCCATCTCATCTGTAATCCATTGGGGGTTTCAGTGTGGCATAAGGAAAATTCTATGTCACAGAAACACAGAGGGAAAAATAAAACAAAACAAAACAGTCCCCCTTGAATTGGTGGGCAGAAACCAAGGCACCTCCTGGGTGATCCCACTTACAGAAACCTCCAGAACAGGTGAAGGAACAGAGAAAGAAAGCAGCTAAGGGGTTGGGACGGGCCGGCCTGGGGGAGAAATGGGCAGGGAGGGCTTGGGCTCAGGGTCTCCTTTGGGGAAGATGTTCCCTAGTGATGTTCTGTGCTATGGGGAGAGGGTGCCAGGGATGGACTTAGTGCTCAGCACAAGTTCAACTGAAAAGAATGAATTTTATTTAAAATAGGTGGTAGAGAGCATACAGGACATGGGCAGCTGGTATCAAAGTGACTATGTACCAGAGAGAAAGAACACAGGGGGAGGGGATGAAATGTTCTGTCAGGGCGGCGGGGTCAGAGGATGGAACTGAGGCTAATTGTACAGGGAGGTCTCCCCGCAGAGCAGGGGGCTCTGGATAGGGCTCTGGGAGCCCCGCAGGAGCAGGTGTAGTGGCAGGGGTTGGGACAGGGACTAGGTCAGGAGCATGGCCAGATGCAAGACCTGGGACAGGGCCAGGAGCAGGAGCAAGGGGAAGGACAGGGTCAGCAGGAGTGCCCAGCCCAGGATGCAGAGCTGGAGCTGGGTCAGGAACAGGAACAGAAGTGCAGGCAGTGGTAGGGGAAAGGGCAGGAGCAAGGGGCAGGAGCTGGGTGTGGGGCAGGAACAAGGACACAGGAAGGAACAGGCGAAGACTCAGTGGCCCTGGTATGGGCGAGGGAAGAGCCAGGGGCCCTTGGAGGGTCAGGAGGAAGGGCAGGAGCAGGGCGAGGGGCTGGGTCTTGAGCAGGGACAGGGACACAGGAAGGAACATGGGAAGGTGCAGTGGTTCTGGCAGAAGGGGCAGGGGTAGGAACAGGGGCTGGACATGGGTGTGGAGCAGGAAGAGGGGCAGAGGCTATGTCAGAGGAAGGGGCAGGAGCAGGATCCAGTGTAGGAACTGGGTCTGCGGCAGAACAAGAGCACAGTCGGGCAGGGGCAGCAGTCCTGGCAGGGATTGGGGAAAGGGCGGGAGCTGGGTCAAGGGCAGGAACAGGGGCACAGGCAGGGGAAGGGATAGGGGTATGGGTAGGGGCACAGGCAGGGGCATGGGAAGGGCAGGAGCAGGGGCAGGGGCAGAGACTGAGTCTGGGGCAGGGCAAGGGGCAAGAGCCCTGGCAGGGTCAGGGGAAGGTGCAGCGGTTCTGGACAGGACAGGGGGAAGGCAAGGGTTAGGAGCAGAGGCGAGGACAGGGTCTGGGAAAGGGACAGTGTCATAGGCAGCAGCAGGGGCAGGGGAATGGGTCCTGGCAGGCGCTGGGGAAGGGGAAGAGGAAGGGGCTGGAGGTGGGACAAGTGCCCTGGTGCTGGCTGGTGGAGGATCCAGGGCAGGAGCTGGGACTGTGGCAGGATCAGGGGCAGAGTCAGGGATGGGGGAAGAGGAAGGGTCTGGAGCTGGGTCAGGTGTCCTGGTGATGGCTGGTGCAGGATCCAGGGCAGGAGCTGGGACTGTGGCAGGGTCCAGGTCACAGGCAGGGACAGGGCAAGGGGCAGTGGCCTCGGTTGGGGCAGGTGAAGGGGCAGAATCAGGGACAGGAGCTGCGTCTGGGACAGTACCAGGGGCACAGGCACAGGCAGGGGAAGGGGCAGTGGCCCTCGGCCCTTGCAGCAGTGGGGGAAGGGGACTCGGTCCTGGCACTGGCTGGTGCAGGATCCAGGGCAGGAGCTGCGTCTGTGGCAGGAAGGGATACAGGTAGGGGCAGGGTAAGGGACAGGATCACAAGAGTTGTTGGGGCTGGAGCAGGGGCTGGGGCAGGAGCAGGCCCCAGCTCTTCCTGGGCAGCGTCAGGCTCTCCGTGGCCTGGTTCCTGGTTACCTGCTGGCTGCTGGTCTCCTGCTGAGGTGGTGGCAGGCACCCACCCCACTGTGGGCTGTCCCCCACTTGGTGGCTCCTGATGATGTTGGGGCCAGCCTGAGCTCCTGGGAGCGGCTGTGAGAGGAGAGAAGGTCACATGGGTATGTGCCTCTCCGTGTGCCTTTGCGTAGACAGGACCCAACATGGCGCCTCCCAGAGAAGCCACAGCCAAGAAAGAACCTTCAGTGGGACGTCTCCCCGACCGTAGTCCACTCGCCGGGTGCTCTGAACCCAGTCCTTGCTCCTGGCCCCACAGCAGCCTGTGGACCTCCTCCCCATGGGGCCGAGCCCCGACCCATTCCCACACCCCCCCCCCCAGGCACCCTGCTCTGGGCTTTTCACCATCTGGGTCTGCTTCCTCAGGTGGCCTGGGAGGTTTTAAAGTGTTTCCTGGGGCTGGGGACTCCTGCGTCAGGGAGGAGGTCATGTTCTCCAGTCTCCTCTCCTCATCTGTGGCCTTCTTCAAAGACAGCGATGGGCCCGGAGGCATCACAGCCCTGCCCGGATGACCCCACTGTCCTGGCAGTCCCCTGCTGCTCCATCATCAGACCCAGATCTGTATGTGCACACCCCTGCTCCCAGGACTGGGACCCACACCTGCAGGGATCTGGGGATCAGCCCTGGGCAGAAACTCACGGCCCCTGCACCGGGTCCCACCCAGCCCGCCTTGACCTTGATCATGACCTGCCCACTGGGCATTTGACCCCTCCTCAACCTGCTCCTGCTCAGGAAGGCCCCACCCGCACATGAGCCCTCTTTCCACACATATGCATGCACACGCACGCTCACACCCACAGGAACACACACACACAGTCGCACACATGCACACGCACATGCCACACACGTGGGGAGGGGACCCGGTGCTGCACAGGTCGATCAGAGGGTGTGGAGCTGGGTGGGCGGATCTGGCCTTCTGGTGTCACCTGTCTCTCCCTCCTCCCAAATGGCCAGAGGCTTCCGGCAGCCCTGAGAAGACCTGAGCGCAGGCAAGTGTTTGTCTGGCGCGCTGCCCTCCGTCTGCAGCCTCCCGATTTGGGGATGCAACAGGTGAACATCTTTGAGGATCTCCTAAGAAATGAGCTGGGTAGGGGGCTGTCCCTGGAATGTGGGTGCCTGGTTATGCATGTTCTAATTCCGTTGGGCTTCGTGGTCAGGGATGTGAGGTCACCACTCCCTGGGGACCCCTTACAGGACTTCCTCCTTACACCATGCCCCCAGGGGTCCCCTCCCCCAGCTTCTCAATCCTCACCCTTCACCTCTTGCCCCTTCCACACAGTGACACCCACACTGTTCACCCACAGTGGCTGCGAGGCCTGGGTGCAACCATTGTCCTCTCTTGGAGGACAGAGAGCTGGGTTCAGTCCGGGTTCCTGACGGCTTCGGGCATGTCGGAGTTCCCGTGCGTGGTCCACAGAACCTGAAGCAACCTGTCCTTTGCCCCGTGCCCCTGGGGGAGCCTATGGCACTGCTGGGTCCAGATCACCTGAGCCCCCCTGGGCAAGGGCATGGCCATTCCCCAGCCCCTGCATTCCTTGTCTCCCCCCCCCCACCCCCGCGTGGGACAGGGACCACACAAGGACCCAGAGCCATGCTACAGGCAGACCCTTTTCGAGTGGGACAGAGGGCCTCCCAGGAGTCCACACATAGTCAGGGGCACAGAACACCTTCAGTCCAGAATCACCGCCTGCCAAGGGCGCCTTTCCTGTGGGGCCGGGCTCAGGCTCAGAGAATCCTCTCTGAGCAGGGTTCCTGAATTCCAAGGCGCACAATGTGTCCTGAGAAGGAGGCCTGAAGGCCAAGTAGAGACTCTGAGGCACGAGCAGACTAGTTTACTCAGCTCCCGGCAGCGGTGCAGCCTGGGAGGGCCGGCTCCCCATGGCCACACTTTCTTTATATTATGTTATTTTTCACCTTCTTCCCTTCCTCCCTTCCTCTTTCTTCCTTCCTTCCTTCCTTTCTTTCCTTCTTTCTTTTCTTTTCTTCTTTCTTTCTCTCTTTCTTTCTTTCTTTCTTTCTTTCTTTATTTATTTATTTATTTTCCTTAACAGATGTTCTTTGTTGAATTTAGAGGGTGGGAATGACCTGGGAGATGGGGCAGAGAGAGAAGACAATTCCCCGCTGTGCAGGGAGCCCAATGCCAGACTGGATCCCAGGACTTTGAGTTCAGGACCCGAGGTGAAGGCAGAGGCTTCACGGACTGGGCCCCCCCCAGGTGCCGCACCAGTCTTGATTTTAAAGAGGAATCCAAATTCCAGAGTTTTAGTTGCATTCCTCCACATGATAAGAAATGCATGGGAGTAAAAATGGTTCGTGAGATTGTGCCTATGTGGTGATAGTGTCTGTCGTCCAGTGTCTTGGGACTGGGTCCCCGACCTCCCCGTGAGGATGTCAAGCGTGAAGGCTTGTGACCAGCTCAGGCTGACCCCAAGGAAAAGGGTCCGCAAATTCTGCCAGCAGCCGAGATCTAGTACCCTGTACACCTAGAACTTGACCCAGCATGGGACTCCAGCTAGCTGTGGAAGCAGCCCAAGAGGTTAAGCTGGGGACCCCACAGTCTAGAGCCACTCTGGCTCCCTCCCACGGAACTCGCCGGAGGGCAGAGTAGCGCCAGCATTCATTCCCAAGGAAAGCCAGGTGCACACCCGTTCTCCCAGCCAGTCCGCCACCAGGACCCGGTTCAGAGCCCAAGAGCAGAACCAGTTCTGGAGTTGGCTTGGCGCCGCTCCAGAAGGCTGTGGGCTGTTTCCTTCCAGAAGGCACAGGGATAGGCGGTCAGCCTGGTGACCTTCTCTCCTGCTTCGGCACCGTGTCAAGTTGCAGAACGGGCCGCTGGCCCAGGGCTGGTAAACACCCACTGGCAGAGGGGACCCAAAGCCCGCACCAGTGCCTGAGGCATCTCCACCCTCTTCCCAGAAGGGGCGGCATGCACAGTTACCGCCAAAGGCTGAAGTAGCCAAGATATTGACGAAAGGAGACAAGTCCCATTGTTAAGTAGTGTTTTTTTGTTTTCTTTTTTTGTTTCTTTTTTTTTTAACCAGAGACCTAAGGACAGAAGGACGTCTTGGGGACCAACAGACACAGTTCATCTCCACAAGCCCCTGTCTGGGGACACCTGTTCTCAGTCCCGGGAGGAGGATATGGGAGGACAGGTATGTGATACCACCTATCGCCAGGGTAGATGGAGGAACTTTTGGCCAGAGGCTGTCCTTAAGGGCTCGAAGATGGAAAGGAAGTGCAAGGGGTGGTGGGGGGCAGCTGTGTTCAGGAGGTTGCAGTCGATCGCATCCATCACTTGGGCATTAGCGCTCTTCCACTCAATGCTCTCTCTAGCACCTCTGGGCTGGGCAACCCTGACAATACATCTTTAAAAACTGCGCCAGTATTTCTGGGGTGAATACCAGGACGAGTACTGCTAGGTGAAGATTGCAACGGCGGACTCGGATAGGAGCTGCCGACTGTTGTCCCAGACAGGGGGGCCCAACACCCTACCCTCCGGGGGAACTGCACTGGACTTTCGTGTCCACAGGTTCTGCCCAGGACGGCTGGATGCCAGGACAGACCTACCGGTCTGTGGGGGACCCATGCGAACTACACGGAAGGGGAGGAGATGGAGCAGGGGAAGAGGCAGGGACAGGGGCAGTGGAAGGGGCTGGAGCTGGGGCAGGTGTCACCTTAGACTCCTTTCAGCCGAAAGGCCAGAGGCATTGGGCAGCCCTGAAAGGACCTCCTGAGCACGGGGAAGAGGTAGCTGGGCGCGCTGTCCTCCGTCTCCACCGAACCGAGTTTGGGGGGCAGCATGCGAACATGGTGTCGGTTGGACGATGTCCAAAGCAACGAGCTGCACAGGGGGGCGTCCCTGGAATGTGGGTGCCTGGTGACGTGGGTTCCAATTCTGTTGGGCTCTGTGGTCAGGGAAGTGAGGTCACCGCTTCCTGGGGACCCCTGCCCCGACTTCCTCCTCACACCGGAGCCCCCGAGGGACCCTCCCCCAGCCTCTCCGTGCTCACCCCTCACCCCATGCCGCGTCCAGACAGTGGCCCCCACACATCGGACATGTTTCGGTGGTGCTGACAGCAGTAGGCCACCGCGCTGAGCCCTGCCTGCATGCAGGGGCCCTTCGGGGTTGGGCATGCACCCGCGTGTGCAATGGGGTGGGGGGCGGTCAGGGAGTCAGCGTAGGTCGGGGTCGGGAGATCCTCCCGAGGAGACTCCCAGGTTCCCACTCACAGCTGCGTGTGTGTTCCCGTGGGTCCACGCCCTGTCCGACCCAGGGTGTGCTCAGCGTGTGCGTTTCAGTCACGTGGTCTGTGCCAGGAGGGGTCTCACGGGGCTGCCGTTGCAGGAGGCAGTTCCTGGGCAGGAGCGACGGGGTTTTTCAGGAACCTCGAGACTGTCAGCTAGCATCTCTTCCCACGACGGGTCGAAGGACTCGTCATGGGCTGCGCGTGCGTGGGTGTGTCCCTGCGTGCGTGCAGGCGTGCACGGGGCCCAATGGGAACGGGGTTCCGGACCCGGCAGCGGCCAGAGTGTGTGTGGGGTACTTCGGGGGAGGGAACCGAGCTAGGCCAGGGCCTGGCCATCCCTGCTGAGGGGAAGGTGAGCCAGCCCACACGGAGGACCGGCGGGCAGGAGGAGCCTTGTGCCCACGGGACCGGCGAGCCCGGGCTGGTCCTTCCTTGGCAGGATGCATGTGGGCAGCTCCAGTTCCGGCTCAGAGCCCAGGGGACCCACGGCCCCCACGGGAGATCGTTTCTTGTGCAGCGGAAGGCCTTGTGCCCTCGGGTTCCGGGCTCCCGGGAGCACAGCTGAGGATGAGCCCATCCTCGGAGCCGCCATCCGCCGTGGGTGCGGGGGTCCTCCCACGCCGGCCCGTCCACATCTTCGTCCTTGTTGTCGGCATAGGCGATGCAGGGAGGGCGGCAGAGGGGCCGTGGGTTCAGAGCCCGGCGTGGGAAGTGGGGCCCACACTCACGGTGCTGGGGGTTCCTCCTTCCGAGGAAGCCGGGGCAGGACTCCAGGCAGAAGCAGAGGGGGAGCTGGGGCATGGTGGCCGCCCGGTCCCTCACCGGCTGAGCGAGGTCGTGGATACCCCCAGGCTCCTCTGGTCCTTGTTTTGGACCTCAGTCCACAGAGGGTAGCCGCTCGGTCAAGGCAGGATGGCAAGTCCAGTGCAAAGACAGCAAGCGGCCGAGACCCGGAACAGTGGGGTTGGTGGAGACAAGAGTGTACAGTGGCCAATGCTGGAGAGGGTCTCGGCCTTGGCCTTGGGGCACCCGGGCTGGCACGGCGCTGCCTTCTTGTGGAGGCCCGCGCGCGCTGCCCGCCCTGGGGCACCTGCCGCCGCGGGAGCACCTGCCCCCACCTCTCTGCCGAGGGCTCTCTCCTGCGCCAGCCGTGCCTCCTCCCACGCCAGCCAGCGGTTGCCAGCTATGCAGCCCGGGAGCCTGGACATCCCAACGACCACGACCCCCTGCCGGGGGACCGAGCCGTGCGGGGGGGACGTGGTCTCCCAGTGGGCTTGAGGTCAAGGACACCCCCCCGGCGCTCCCTGCCCTGCTTTGGGCTCATTGTGCCCTGTCCCCACTCAGCTCCCTGGGCCCAGCTCCTCCTCCCTTGGGGGAGCAGCCTCGGCCCGGGCTCCCCACACTGGGCCCGGGAGCGGCTTGTCAGGACTTTCTGGCCTGGCGCTTCCCTGCCTGGCCTAGGGGCCCCTCGGCTGGCATCCCGGGCTGGTCCGAGGCTACCCAGCGCAGGCAGGCTCAGGGCACTGCACTGGAGATGTCCAGGGACCCCCGAGCGAGCGCCCAGGCCTGGCCCAGCGCACCGGGCTTGTGAGGGGCCCAGCGCTGGTGGCGGGCGTCCCGCCACGGGGCACGGGGTGTGTCCTGGTCATGGTGGCCGTTGTGGGTGAGGCCCCTGAGGGATCCCAGAAGAGGCAGGAGACACGGAGGTCGACAGGACATTGCTTCTCAAGGAGGACGATATCAGGCTCAGAGGACCTGCGAGGTCCTTAGGAAAACTCGGAGGCCCTGGGGATGTTGGCTGCAATGCTGTCCCTGGGGCCCAAGAGTGGTGCCACAACGCCCCAGTCAACACGGCCCAATGCAGTCTTTGGGGCTTCGGGGGATCAGGGCTGGTGGGCCATGAGGACGCCCAGGGCGTCACGTGGAGGATATCCTGACTTGGCGTCCCTTTTCGGGACTCGATGTTTCTGGAGGCAGTGCTAAGCCTCTTTCTCTTCCGCCCTCTGTGCAGCTGGCCCCTGTGTTCCGCAGCGGATTCCAGGTGGCCATCCCGCTGCTCAACCTGAGGACCGTGCCCCGTCAGCGCCCACAGTGACCGTGAGTGCCCTGGGGACAGGGACCATGTGGTTGGGGCTGCTACCCTCGGATGAAGCCCCAGGGCTCAGTTCCCTGCTCGGACCCCAGAGCCTCTCCTGGGTGAGGGAGGAATGGAGGGAGTCAAGCTGGGGGAGAGGAAGGAAAGGAGGGAGGGAAAGAAGAGGAAGGCCTAGAGGGGGAGGGAAGGAAGGAAGGACTGAGGGACTGAAGTCATGAGGGAGGGAGGCCATGAAAGCACAGGAATGCGGCCCATGCATCTGGAGTCCTTGGGTGGAGGGAGGTGCGAGGGTGTCCCAGGCCAGACCCTGGATGGTGGCTCAGGGCAGGTGCATCTGTCCTCGCCGTCCTGCCCTTCCTCCTCCTGGGCCATCCTGGATGGCCTTCTGCCATCCTGGACCCTGTCCACCTCCTCGTCCACCAATTGTGAATGTTCCCAGGAGCAGGGGTGGCAGGAGGGCTCTCAGGAGGGGCTTCCCGGATCCGGTGCCCCGGAGGAGACTGGGACGGTTAGCTCCAAGACGTTGTCACCTGAGCACTGGGACCGAGGACGACGTCCACGTCCCTGGGCATGAGTGCTCCCCGACTGTCTCACCCTGCTCTCTCCCTTCTGGCGTGAAACACTGTGCCAGAGGTGGCGGGCTGAGTCCCCGGACGAGCACTGCTAGGTGATGGGTGCCCCTGCGGGCTGGGATGGGTGCTGCCCGCTGTGGTCCCAGACAGGGGTGCCCGTCCCCCTTCTCTCCGGGGGACGTGCACTGGACCTCCGTGTTGGCACGTTCTCCCCAGGGCTGCTGCTCCTCAGGCCAGACACCGGCCGGTCTGAGGGGGACGCGTGCTGCCTCCGTAGGGTTTCCTTGGCCAGAGGCCTTCCTGGGGAGCTCCCGCATTGCTGACAGGGGCTCCCTGCGTGGCCTGTCCGCCGCCGCCCCCCGCACCCTCCCCCCCATGCACCTGGCATGCTTTCGGTCTGTGTCATTGTGGGACCCGGTGCCTTGGAGCCTGGGGGGCACCAGAGGCCGGGGAGAGCTTTCTCTGGCCTTGGGTTGTGAGCGATGGGTATGCCGTGTGGGGTGTGTCTTCCAGCTGTGTGCCTCGCCCTGGTGTGTGTGCAGGCCCCGGGAGGAAGCTGCCGGGTCGCATCTGGGGTCAGGCTGTGGTGTCCCGGCGGGAACAGGGGTCACGGCCCCGACCTTGGACCCCTCTGCACTCAAGGGGCCTCCGTGATCCCATCTCCTCTAGAACCCTTCGGGGTTTTCGGTATGGCAGGGGGCAAGTTCCATGTCCAAGACGCCCAGGACAAAACCCAGTCCCCTTTGAAAAGAGGTGGGCAGACACCCGGGCACCTCCAGAGTGATCCCCCTCCCAGAAACGTCCAGAACAGGGAAAGGAAGGGAGAGAGAAAGCAGCTGAGGCGTGGCGAGGGGCCGGACTAGGGGAGCAATGGGCAGGGAGGGTTTGGGCTCAGGGTTCCCTTCGGGGAAGGAGTTGTTCCACAGCGATGTTCTGGGCTGTTGGGGGCGGTGGGGGGGCGGGGGGGGGCGGCGGCGCCGGGGACGGACTTAGGGTTGAGCACGGGTTCCACGGAAAATCGATGCATTTTATTTAAAAGAGATAGGTGAGAGCGTTGAGGGCAGGCAAAGCTAGGATGACTGTGAGACCAAAGCAGAGAGAAAGAACCCAGGCGGAGGGGATGAACCGTGGCGGCGGGCCATGGGGGTCGGGGCATGCAACGGAGGGTACCTGTGCAGGGAGCTCTCCCCGCAGAGCAGGGGGCTCTGGATGGGGGCTCTGGGAGCCCCGCAGGAGCAGGTGTAGGGGCAAGGGTTGGGACAGGGGCCGGCACAGGAGCTGGGCCTGGTGCAAGAGCTGGGACTGGGGCAGGAGCAGGAGCAAGGGGAGAGACAGGGTCAGCAGGAGCGGCCGGTGCAGCATGCAGGGCTGGAGCTGGGTCAGGGCCAGGAAGAGGAGTGCAGGCAGGGCCAGGGGAAAGGGCAGGAGCAAGGGGCAGGATCTGGGTGTGGGGGTGGCACAGGTGTCCTGTGGGAACATGGCGAGGCAGGGGAAGAGAGAGTGGCCCTGCAAGGGGCAAAGGGAGGGGCAGCAGTCCTGGCAGAGGCCGGGGAAGCGGCAGGGCCTGGGTGTGGAGCAGCAAGAGGGACCCAGGCAGGAGCAGGAGAAGGGGCAGGAGCAGGGGCCCAGGCAGGGAGAGGCGAAGACAGAGGGGCCCTGAGAGGGGCAAGGGAAGGGCCAGTGGTCCTTGGAGGGGCAGGGGAAGGGGGTGGGCAAGCAGCAGGGGCAGGGGCAGGAGCAGGAGGACGGGTGGGGTCTGGAGCAAGAACAGGGACCCAGGGAGGAACACGGGAAGGGGCAGTCGTCCAGGCAGGGTAAGGGGCAGGGGCAGGAACAGGTGCAGGGCATCCGTGTGGGGCAGGAATCGGGGCAGAGGCAATGGCACGGGCAGGGGCAGGGGCAGGGGCAGGATCCAGGTAGGAACTGGGCCTGGGGCAGGAAGGAGGGCAGAGGCAGGGGCAGGGGAGTGGCCAGTGGTCCTGGTGGGGTTTGGAGAAGGGGCAGGAGCTGGGTCTGGGGAAGGAGCAGGGGCACAGGCAGGCTAAGGGGTAGGGGTCCTGGCAGGCGCAGAGGCAGGGGCAGGGATCCTGGCAGGGGCAAGGGAAGGGGCCGTGGAAGGGGCTGGAGCTGGGAGAGGTGTCCCGGCGATGGCTGGCGCAGGATCCAGGGCCCGAGCCGGGACTGGGTCAGGATCAGGGGTACAGGCGGGGACAGGGGAGGTGTCCGTGGCCTGGGTCGGGGCAGGCGAAGGGGCAGGATCAGATACACGAGCTGGGTGTGGGGCAAGAAGAAGGGCAGAGGCACGGGCAGGGGAAGGGGCAGCAGCTGTCTCCGTGGCAGGCGAAGGGGCAGGGGCCAGGCAAGGAGAATCAGTCCTTGCAGGGGCTGGGGCAGGGGCTGGGTGTGGGGCAGTAAGAGGGGCGCAGGCCGGGGAAGGGGCCGTGGCCAAGGCCGGGGCAGGGGACGGGGCAGGGGCAGCGGCAGGGTTTGCAGCTGGCTCAGGTGCGGTGGTGCTGGCTGGTGCAGGATGCAGGGCAGGACCTGGGCCTGTGGCAGGATGAGGGGCCCGGGCGGGGACGGGGGAAGGCGCAGGATCCTGAGAGGAGCAGGAGCAGGAGCACGGCCTGGGGCAGGAGCAGGCCGCAGCTCTTCCTGGGCAGCGTCAGGCTCCGCGGGGCCCGGTTCCTGGTCACCTGCTGGCGGCGGGTCCCCGGCTGAGGAGGCGGCAGGCACCGTCTCCCAATCCCCAGCTCCTGCTGATGTCAGGAGGGGCCCGAGCTCCTTGCCAGGAGCAGCTGTGAGAGGAGAGAAGGTCCCGCGCTTGCCTGCCTCTGCATGTGCCTTGGCGCCCCCAGGACCCAGGCGGGGCGTCGCGGAGAGGCCGCAGCCAGGGAAGGAACCCTCAGCGGGATGGCTCCCCGAGGGCAGTGTCCCCGCTGGGTGCTCTGAGCCCAGTCCTTGCTCCTGGCCCCGCACCAGCCTGTGGGGCTTGTCCCTGTGGGCCCAGCACCGACCCGTCCCCGCACACACCCAGGCACCCAGCCCCGCCCCGCCTTCTCACCCTGGGGCTCGGCTTCCGCAGGTGGCCTGGCAGGCTCGGAAGCCTTTCCTGGGCCTGCGGACTCCTGGGTCAGAGAGGAGTGCCTCTTCTCTTCCTCCATGGCCTTCTGCAAAGACAGGGACGGGTCGCTGGCCCGGAGCCATCCCAGCCCCGCCCGGCCGACCCCACTCTCCTCTTGCCCGGTCCCCCTGCTGCACCCACATGGGCCCCAGACCTGTGCCTGCCCAGCCCTACCCCCGGTCCCGGGACCCACAGCTGCAGGGCTCTGGGGATCGACCCTGGCCAGGAGCTCACATCACCCACACCTGTCCCACCCAGCCAGCCTTGACCTTGACCGCAACCTGCCCGCCGGGCATCTGACCCCTCATCCACCTGCTCCTGCTCAGGAAGGCCCCACCGCATGTGAGCCCACCTTCCAGACACATGCATGCACAGGCACGCTCACAGACACACACACACACAGACACAGACACACACATACACACACACACACACACACAAACACACATACACACACACACACAAATCCAGCGGTTGAGGGGACCCGTGGCTGCGCCCGTCGATGCGAGCATGTGGGGCTGGGCGGCCGGCATTGGCCTCACGGTGTCACCTTAGTCTCCTTTCGGCCGAAAGGCCAGAGGCGTCGGGCAGCCCTGAAAGGACCTCCTGAGCACGGGGAAGTGGTAGGCGGGCGCGCTGTCCTCCGTCTCCACCGTCCCGAGTTTGGGAGGTAGCATGCGAACATGGTGTCGGTTGGACGATATCCAAAGCAACGAGCTGCGCATGGGGGCGTCCCTGGAATGTGGGTGCCTGGTGACGTGGGTTCCAATTCTGTTGGGCTCTGTGGTCAGGGAAGTGAGGTCACCGCTTCCTGGGGACCCCTGCCCCGACTTCCTCCTCACACCGGAGCCCCCGAGGGACCCTCCCCCAGCCTCTCCGTGCTCACCCCTCACCCCATGCCGCATCCAGACAGTGGCCCCCACACATCGGACTTGTTTCGGTGGTGCTGACAGCAGCAGGCCACCGCGCTGAGCCCTGCCCGCATGCAGGGGCCCTTCGGGGTTGGGCATGCACCCGCGTGTGCAATGGGGTGGGGGGCGGTCAGGGAGTCAGCATGGGTCCGGCTCGGGAGATCCTCCCGAGGAGACTCCCAGGTTCTCATTCACAGCTGCGTGTGTGTTCCCGTGGGTCCACGCCCTGTCCGACCCGGGGTGTGCTCAGCGTGTGCGTTTCAGCCACGTGGTCTGTGCCAGGAGGGGTCTCACGGGGATGCCGTTGCAGGAGGCAGTTCCTGGGCAGGAGCGACGGGGTTTTTCAGGAACCTCGAGACCGTCAGCGAGCATCTCTTCCCACGACTGGTTGAGGGACTCGTTGTGGGCTGCGTGTGCGTGGGTGTGTCCCTGCCTGTGTGCGGGCGTGCACGGGGCCAGATAGGAACGGGGTTCCGGACCTGGCAGTGGCCAGGGTGTGTGTGGGGTGCTTTGGGGGAGGGGACCGAGCTAGGCAAGGGCCTGGCCATCCCTGCTGAGGGGAAGGTGAGCCAGCCCACACGGAGGACCGGCGGGCAGGAGGAGCCTTGTGCCCATGGGGCCCGCGAGCCTGGGCTGGTCCTTCCTTGGCAGGATGCATGTGGGCAGCTCAGGTTCCTGCTCGGAGCCCGGGGGACCAATGGCCCCCACGGGAGATCGTTTCTTGTGCAGTGGAAGGCCTTGTGCCCTCGGGCTCCTGGCTCCCGGGAGCACAGCTGATGTGAGCCCATCCTCGGCGCCCCCATCCGCCGTGGGTGCGGGGGTCCTCCCACGCCGGCCCGTCCACATCTTCGTCCTTGTTGTCGGCATAGGCGATGCAGGGAGGGCGGCAGAGGGGGCCATGGTGCAGAGCCCGGTGTGGGAAGTGCGGCCCACACTCACGGTGCTGGGGGTTCCTCCTTCCGAGGATGCCAGGGCAGGACTCCAGGCAGAAGCACAGGGGGAGCTGGGGCATGGTGGCCGCCCGGTCCCTCCCCGGCTGATGGAGGTCGTGGATACCCCCAGGCCTCTCTGGTCCTTGTTTTGGACCTCAGTCCACAGAGGGTATCGGCTCCGTCAAGGCAGGATGGAATGTCTTGTGCAAAGACAGTAAACAGCATATTTGACTGTAGTTCATGAAACCAGCTGCGGTCGGCCTTCAGCAATAGCCCCATAGAAGGCGTGACCAGCACCGTCTCTCATTTCTTTCAGCGAAGGAATCTGAGGGGGTGTGGTTGGGTCCCAGCCTCAGGTCCCTCCACTCCCCGGGTCGTGGGCTTGCAGCCAGCACCTGCTCGGCTCCCCGATGACTTATGGGCACTTATAGGAGCCAGAGTTGTGGTGGGCTTCAGTTTCCGAGCTGGAGATCCTGTTAGGAACATCAGTTACATCTGCACAGGAAACTCCCATCACGCTTGAAGTACATCTGTGGACGACAGAGAAGACCTTTTTTCTTAAAACTGCATTTTATTAGTTTAAAAGAATAAGTATATTTTTTGTTTTAAAAAAACTTAGTAACTTGCATCCCCTTAAAAAATAGGATCTGGTGTATCCTTCTCCTGTTCACTGTCCTTACCCCCAGGGTGACACTGTCCCCGTCCTTGCCTTTGCGGTGGATGCTGAACATTGGCATGTGGAGTTCAGACCGCAAGCAGGCGCTTGCGTTTCGGGGTTCAGCTTGAGAGCTCTACACATCGTCACTGATGACTTCCATAAAGAAATTGGTTACTGGGATCCCTGGGCGGCTTGAATGGTTAAGGGTCCGACTCTTGGTTTTGGCTTAGTTTGTGACCTCAGGATCATGAGATCGAGCCTCATGTCGGGATCCGCGATCAGTGGGGGAGCCTGCTTGACAGTCTGTCCCTATCCCTCTGCCCCACCCTACAACACTCACACTCTCTCCAAAAAAAGAAAAGAAAAGGAATCTGTTCCAGTGGGCTTCCATTTACCAGACCTTCATTCTGTGCGAGGCACTGACGAAAATGCTGATGGATGCTCTCATGACTTTTCTGGCAACCTAGAAGATGATATGTATCATTGTCCCCATTTTACTTCCGAGAAACCAAGGCCCCAGAGGTTCCGGTGACACCCAGGTTCCAAGGTGGGAAGTGGCCAGGCCCAGATGTGGACCCCTCCACACCCACTTCCCTGGCCCTGGAGGGAGAGCCGGTCTGCGCTCACATCTCTTCTCAGGGCTGATGGTTCAGCCAGGGCGTGATTTGGGAACAGTGCTCCTGAGCTGTGGCAAAATCAACACATTCACTTGGGCAGGTGTTTACTGGGCCTGGTGCTCTGGCGGGTGGGCAGCAGCATGTCACAGTCAGTGGGATAGCTCCCAGTGCTGAACAGTGTCAGGTCTGGCAGGGTGAGTGGACAGATAGGCTGTCATGTGAGTGATCTCCTGGGGTAGGGAGACACTCTTTGACTTGCCAGAGCTGGAGACTTACTGGGGCTTCCAAGAGCGAGTCTGGCTTAAGCCACATGGGCAGCCACTACATGTGAAACAGAGATGGGGCTCTTGACATTCCAGGTGGTCTCTGCCCACTACGTGGGGGCTGCCGAGCCGCAGGTGGACCTCCTGAGCTGCTGTGCTGTCCTCCCGGGGTGTCTGGCCCCGACTCAGGGCTTGCCTGTGTGGTGCTGGGGTCATGGGGCTTAGTTGGCTCCACAGCTTGTTCCGAAGGTGAGCCGCCCCGCCCCCGCACCCGGAGCTTTGTGTAGCAGGAGAAGCGCGCTCTCGGAAAGCAGCCTGTCCCACAGTCTGAATCGGAGCGTGTCCTCACACTGCACGAGCCCGTTCTTCCTATAACATAAGGACCCCAGGGAGCGCCGAGAGACCTGTGCCCAGGTCTTGCATTCAAGAATTTGGAGCCCCATGTCCCCATGCCCTGCAGCTTCTCTCTGTGACCAAGCTCTGAACACTTCACCCCCTCTGGCCTTGCTGCTGTTCACAATGAACGTGACAGCCAGCTGCCCAGAGCGTTGGCCCAATGGTTCTGGGTCTGGAGCCTGGGGCCGGGGGCCAGAGGTCTCACGTTGGGGTTCTGGCATCTCATGTTGGTGTCTGGGGTCAGGAATCGGGGGTTGGGACCCTGGGGTCGGGGTCTGGGATCAAGAGTTGGGTGTTAGGTGTCTGGTGTTGGGGGTCAGGGTTCAGGAATCAGGAGTCTGGCCTCTATTCTTGACCTAGATGCCGGGGTTCATTTGACGTAGTCCTCCAGCTCCCTCTTCCTCTGCATTGTTCCGTGTTTACATCTCATTTTGTCTTCTTTTCCCCTCATTTTGACATACCCTGGATTGCCTTGTTAGATTTTTTAGACTGGTAAAGGTTTAGAACCTGAAAGATTCACCTGATTATTTTCTTTTTGATATAAATTTTCTTTTAGAGCAGATTTTTTTCCCCTTGGACTTTGCCTCTTCATGTGCTCCTTTCATAAGTTTACTGTGGTTGTAGAATTTTTACATTTTGTTTGAGTGTAACTGAAAAATCCCATCCTGATGTGAATAAGCCCATACTTTTGGGCACTTTTCAAGAGCTCACAATAAGAGCTCTTTCTTCAGATGAAGACTTACAGTTTAAAAGATGACCTCAATATGAAAAGAGTGATTTAAAAATATTTCAATGCCTTTTTTTTTTTTTTTTAATTCTCAGAAACCAGGATAAATCCTCGGACAGAATTCTTCAATGGGAAAATTACCATCTAATTTGGCGACAGGAAGAAAGTCCCACACTGACGGAGCCTCAGAGGGAGCCAGGTCTCCTTTCTAACTCCCCAGGGGTCTGCCTCCAGACTCCTGGGGTGGCCGTGACCTCTTCCGTCTGATCTGTGCCCATCGGAGCCCCACCTTCCTCTGCAGTGCGTGCTGGAGAGCGGTGTCACCAGGAGATGTAGTTCAGACAGGGGGTCCGGTCAGGGAGGGGGCGTGACGGGAATTCTGTTTTGCCCGCTTTGAGTTCGAGGAGACTGCGGACCTCCAGCGAGCGGTCTGCGTGGACAGAGAGGATGTGAGATATATCCGCACCGGTGGGTGCTGCTGTCCGAGAGGTGATGAGGTCACGAGGTGGGCAAGGTCGCGGGGGATATAGACCCCATGTTCTCCCCGTGGGTCGTCGCCTGCTGCCATCATCAGCTCAGCCGCCTCCGTGCAGTCACCCCTGTGTTGCTCATATGTTCTCTCGCTCCAGACCTGTGGGGCTCCAGCCCAGATACCTGCCCCAAGGCGATTCAGGACCTGTCCTTGCTCCCCAGGCGGCCATGTGGAGGGGCTGAGGTTAGGCCCTCGTACCCTAACCCAAATCCCACCCACAGTGCAGGGAGAGGCCACTTCACAGGGACACACAGAAGCTTCTTGGAGGAGGAACCAGCTGTGCGTGGATGGGGGGAAGCCATGGCAGGGGAGGGGAGGACAGGAGAGCGAGTCACGTCAAGACTGGGGTCCGAGCACTACATGGCACATCCCCGCTGTGTCCCCAGGTTTCCTCCCTGCTCTGTCACTCAGCTGGCAAGCCACGGAGCTGGTGACCTGCCCTTCGGCTTCTGCTCTCTATGTGACAGCGTTGTTAGAAAACAGAGGAGGCGGGGCTCTCGAGTTCACAGTGCCTGCAGACCACCAAGGGGGCTTGTTCGAAAGAGAGGTTTCTACTCACACCCCTCCTCACTGCTCAGGGCTGTGCCGGGGTCTGGAGTCGCACCGAGGTGAATCTGATGCCAGGATCCCCGTCCTTGCTATTGGTTACTATGGTGATAAGATGGGGTTACAATGGCCCGGTTGCCTGGTAGAGGTGGGGTGGGGGTCAGCAGGGCTCTGCCTGGGCCCCACGTCTATTCCTTCAGGAGCCAGAGGCCGAAAGGCTCAGAGTATGTGTGTCCACGTCTCAGCCTGTCTGTGCCCCAGCACAGCGAAGACTCAACTTCTTGTTCTTGTTTGTCCCCCAGCAATGTTTTCAGCCTGATTCCTGGATGGGGGCAAAGAAGAGCATCTCAAAGGTAATGGCAGAGTCTTTGGAGTCAGGGTGGTTCCTTCTAGAAAGATCTAGAACCGAAGTAGAAATACATGTATGTATCCAACTCCAGGTAATTATAGCCAAAGAGATCCTCGGTTCCCAGGGTGACTCCGAGCTCCTCCCTCTTGTGTTTTCTCGAACCTTGACAAAGGACAAGGCAGAGCTCTGACCTCTGTTGGAGTGGATGTGGTCAAAGAGTTAACACGCGGCCCAGCGGGCTGCACGAGGATCCCGGAGGGATGGCACGCGCGCTGGTTCCGGCCTCCCTTCAGCTGCTTCAGTGGGGCCAACTGGGGATGGGGAACCCTCTGACCCCACAAGGGCACAGGCAAGGCCCTGCTGTCCTCTCAGAGCTAATTTCTTCTGGCTGGCTGCCAGCAGGTTAGGCGAGCGCCCCCAGCCAGCACCGCGAGTGAGCCGGCAGGGCTGGGCCCGAGAGCCAAGTCCCGACCCCAGCTCTCCTCCCTCTGTCCTACTGGTTGGATGGACAGGTGGCTCTTGGGGCCGAGCTGCCATGACTGCTCTCTGCAGCAGAGGCGAGGTCCCCCAACTGCAGGGCCAAGGGAGAGCCCGCCGCTGAGGTGATGATAGCTTTCTGTCCCTCCTCTCCACTCACTGAGATGGGCCTTCCTTGACCTTCCAGATGGAGGACGGCTTCCCCACACCTTCTCCGGGATCCTGCCTCCCCGCCGCCCTTCACAGGGCCTGGCTGGGGTCAGCAGGGATGGGGGCAGGGACATACTCCTCCCCTTCACCTGGGGCGCCTCCCCTTGAGGAACTGTGTTAGTGGTCGCTACTATTCATGAAGTAAGTGACTCAGAGGGCACCTTTCCTCTCTTCAGCCAATGGTCCCACAGCAGAAGTTTGAGGCAAAGCAGTCCAGGTGAGGGGCGGGGAGCTGGGATTCCAGGTTTGGGAGGGCCTGGGGGATGTTGCCGGTTTCTGGGTATTCCAGGGCACCCCAGGGCACCCCAGCTTCTGCCCTCTGGTCTCTGTACCTCCTCCCTGCAGGGAGGGGCTCTCCCCAGGCTGCTGTCCCCCTCTGGTGGGAAGGCCCCTTGGGTGGAGCTGTGCCCCAGCTCCCACACATAGCCAGCGTGTCCAGGTTCCCTCTGTCCTGTGGCAGACTCCTGCTCTACTCGCCTGGCCACACGGCCAAAGCTTTGCCTTACATGGGGAGCTTTTCTCCGCAGGGGCCACGCGTGGGGACCCCTGGAGGAGTCCTGCCTGTATGGCTCAGCAGCATTTCTCCCAGGACCTGGCCCTGGACTCTGAACACTGTTTTCTTCCCTCAGCAAAAGTGACTGCCACTGGGACACCTGCAGAGTCCCTGAGGTACCCAGGTACCCAGGTACGGGGGACACTTCTTTCAGCTGTTTCTATGCCTCTTCCCAAGCAAGGGAGCAGGTGCCTCTCTCCTCCCCTTCCTCATCCCTCTGCCCCTCCCAAGGCTGGTTCACAGGGAAGGAAGGACAAGGGACCCTGGGATAGGAGGAGAATGAGGGTCAAAGAAAAACAGGGGAAGACATTCGATGGTGGGAGTCACAGAAGTCTCTTCTTGACTTCAGGCTTTGTGGCCATCCCAGCTCAGGTATGACATCTGTGGGGGACTCAGCTCAGGGGAAAACTGGACGGTGTGGTCATCGTGGTCTGGGGGATAAAGGAGGGTTCCGGTGGGTGGGTGGGGGTAAGGCGGTGAGGTAGATGCCAGCACAGTGTAGGGGTGGATGGGGTGGGAGTGGGCCAGCCCTCATCCTCCCAGCCCGCAGATAAGAGCAGGACCCGGGACTTCAGTCACAATGAGGTGGGCCCATGTGAGAACTTAGAGCGCACAGGGAGAGAAGGAGGAGATGTGGGCATCTAGAACCTCAGCAGTCCTCACAGACCACGAGGGGTGACCCCTTCCTTTGCTGGGGCTTTAGCATCATCAGTGTATCACTGGGAAGCCTGCAGCATCCTTATGACTGGGTGGGCAGGTGCCATGGAGGTGTGGGTGTGAACAAGGGCAGATGGAGGAGGGAAGGAAGGGAAGAGGGAGAGAGGGAAGAAGGGAGGAGGAAGGGGGTAGGAGGAAGAAGGGAAGATTGGAAGGAAGGGGGTAGGAAGGGAGGCATAAAGGGGGGAGGGAAGGAGGGAGGCAGGACTGCAGGAGGCAGGTGAGGGCCTGTGGCTTGATGCTGGCTCCCGGCAGAGCTTGCCAGCTGGACAGGGAGGACAGCACCTTGCAGCTGTGCGCACAGACTAACAGGCTCTGCGCAGTGTCTAGGTGTGCCCGTCACTTGTCCCTGACGCACATCTCCTCTGCAGACTAGCTTGCCCCAAGGCCCAAGTCCTCAATCCCAAGTGAGTGAGTGAGTCCCTGCCGTGGCCTGTCCCTTGGTTCCCTGTCACCGACGCCTTGGGCTTGCCTTCCCCTGGCTCCTCTCCAGGGCTGCAGCCTCTCCTTGCCTTTCTTTCCTCTCCTCGCACCGTCGCACGGGGGCTGGGTTCATTGATCCTCGATCTGGGGCCAGGGAAGGCACCTCTCATCCTTGGTCCCAGGCACCATGCGTGTCCTCTTATTTCTTCATGGGGACAGGGGGCAGGGGTTCTGGGCGGGCTGGGCCCTGAGGTCTTTCCGAGGCTGCCGGTGTCATAGGGACCACAGTTCCAGACCGGTCCCCACAGCCAGCCTCTGGAACCAGCGCCCACGCCCCCTGCTTGTTCTGCCCAAGTCAGCACAGCAGCCTGTCACTGGGGCCTCAGACAGGAAGGTCACGCAGAGGCCTCCCTGGTCAACCCTCACCATACAAGCAGGGAAACTGAGGCTCAGAGAGGTGAAGGTACGTGCCCGAGGCCCTGCAGCTGGGGAAGGGAAGGTCGTGATCCAGCCCAGGCTGCTGTTCCTCCCCGCCGGGAGAGCTGGAGATGCACGCTGCCCTTCTGGAAGTGGCACCCACCTCTCCTGGACTCTCTGGAACCACCAGCCCCATGAGGCCACGAGTACTTGACAAGTGACCGCTTTGGAGAAAGATGGGCTGTTGTTGGGAAAACACACTGGGTTTGAAGCACTCCGCACCCCCAGATTTAAAACCTCCTCCAGAATGTAAACTCTGCCATCTTCTGGGAAAGGGGCTTAGTTCTCGCCTCACTGAGACGGCGCTCCTCCCCAGAAATGGGGCTGGAGGCCTCCCAGCAGGAGTGTCGCATGGGACCTGGCCCCTACCGGTACACAGGAAACACTCCAAGTGAGGGCAGCGAGGGGCGGGAGTATCACGGCTCAGGGCTGCAGGTTGGGGTCCTGTTGCTTCTCACTCTGCTGCTCCCACACGGTGAAGCTCTGGACAAACCCTTCCCTTCTGCCGCGCACGTGTCCACGCTCAGCTCTAACCCATGTGGCTCTCTTCCCCCAGGAGGGCGGACGTGCTGGTCATGACCCCCTGGTTTTCTCCCATTGTCTGGGACTGGGCCTTTGACTCTACCGTGCTAGACGTACAGTTCAGAAACACCACCATCGCGCTGACCATGGTTGCTGTCAAAAAGTAAGTAAGGTCTGGGCAGCTGTGCTGAAGAGGGGCGCGTGCCCCGGGGAACCCAGGAAGCCCTCCTGTGGGGCCAGGGGCGCATGTCACCAGGTGTCGCTCTTTTCCAGGTTGAGGTGCTCTTGGGGTGCGGGGAGTCAGGGGTGGCTTGGGATGCAGGTGAACTCAGTGGGATTTGCAGGGGCCGCTAGGCACATCCCTGCTGGAATTAGTGGCCCCACACCTGAGAGTCACCTGCCCCAGAGCTCAGGACGTGGGCCTTTGAGGGTCGGGCAGCCTCCACTGACCACCCACAGGGGCCAGCCACCGGGCTGGGAGCCGAGCACCCCAGTCCCTCAGCAGCTGCTCTGTCGCTCTGACCCTGTCCCAGACATGCCACCCGAGGCTTCGTGTCCTAGTTGGCCGCAGCGGGTTTACCAGGGGGCCGAGCTGGATCCGAGCCCTGCAGGGCTTCAGGGGTGACTGGTTTGCTCTGCAAACCGGCTCGTGTCTCACGAAGCATATCTTCACCTTCACGTGCCGCCGCTCAGGCGGCTTTGCCCTCTGACGCCGGCGGACCGTCCTTGTTCCTTTGGTGGGCAGCCTGCTCTCCTGCCCGGGTGCTCTGCCCGGCTCGGGCTGCTTCACAGAGGCCCACGCAGCACAGAGGCCCACGCAGCACTGTGACAAACAACACCGCGGCACGAGAATTCTAACCATGCGGCCAAGTTGCGGAAGTGTCCCGGGAACGTGTGCATGTCGGCCACCGACATCCCCCCCGATGTTCTTTCCTCTCTCTCCCTCATTCTCCCTAGTGTTACTGGCATATAACGGACAGGTCACTTCGTGTACGTGTAGAGGGAACGACACAGTGATTTGACGGGCGTGGGTACAGCACGTTAGCTGCCGTCGCCACTGTATGTCTCGTTTCCAGAACTTACCGTCTTCCGTCTGGAAGATGCTACCATGCAGCCCCTCCACCACATCCCAGTCCTGCCATCCTGCCTCTGGTTAGCTGCTCGTCTGTTTTCTGTTGCCATGGGTCAGGTTGTCTTAGGTTCCACGTGCGGGTGAGATCATACCATGTTCCTCTGTCTCTGTCTGACCCACGCCATAGAGCCTAGTGGCCTCAGGTTTCAAGTGTGTTCTACAAATGGCAGGGCTGCTTTCTTTTTCGTGACGGAGTGACGCATGTCTCACGCCTTGTGTGTCCAGTCAGCTGCTGATGGACGCTTCAGTCATTTCAGTGTCTTGGCTCTTGTAAACAACACTGCAGCGCACGTGGGAGAGATGTCGTCGCTTCGAGATATGGCTTTAATCTTCTGTCCCGTGCTTGGGAGTGGGGTTACTGAAGTCCCCAATCAATATGGTATTGCTGCTTATTTCTTTTTGAGTTTTGTGAGTATTTGCTTTATGGGTTTGGGTGTGCCGATGGCACACTTATGGGTGCATAAGTGTTTACAGTTGTCATTTCTTCTTCAGGGATGGAGCGCTTATCGTCATATATTATTCTTTGTCTTGTTTGATCATTTTTAGTTCAAATCCCACGTTGATGTCAGTATAGCTATCCCCCTGTTTTGGGGCCACTGTTTGCTTGAAATACCTTTCACTTTTTCTTTGCTCTTGCTCTGTGTCTCTAAAGCTAGAGTGAGTCTCTCCCAGAGAGACTCCCAGAATATCATTGAATCTTTTGGAAAAAATGATGTATCCTTTCACCATGCAGTGTCTCTCAATTGCGGAATCCTCTTACATTTAAAAACCTTTAATTATTGAGAGGGAAGGACTTACTTTCTCCGGTTTGCTCAGTGTTTTCTCCTTGTGGACCTTTGTTGCTCACCTCTCTTTAGCTTTGACGCCTTTATCATAATCTTTTGTGGGTCTGTGACCGGCGTTGCTGCTGCGGTTGTCGGGTTACATAAAATATCTTCTCCCAATAACCAGCTGATAACGACCTGACTTCAATAGCCTCCATAAGGTCTCTTTTTCATCCTCTCTCCCTCGATGTTCCGTGATTGATGCTCCAATTTGTGCATGTTTAAATATTGTGTTTTCATGAACAAATTATTGTGGTTATGATTTGTTTTTATGTTTGTTTTTTAACTTTCGAGGTAGGGCTGCAAGTGCTGTACGCACTGCCGTGACACTCGTGCGTCTGACTTTGACTGAAGCTCACTGTAACCAGCGAGTCGTCTACATGCATCAGTGCACTCACAGGAGGTCATGGAACCCGTTTCTTTCTGCTGGAAGAGTGGGATGCCCTGGGACATTTCTTGTAAGGCATGTCCGGGGCTGACGGACCCCCAGCTTTTGTTTGGGAAAGGTTTTATCTCTTTTTCTGAAAAGCGGCTTTGCTGGGGTAGGGTTCTTTCAATACTTTTACTTTTGTTTTTGTTTTTTTGAAGAAGGAGAGAGCATAGGAGTGGAAAGGTGGGGCAGAGGGAGAGAATCTTAAGCAGGCTCCTGATGAAGGGCTTGATCCTACAACCCTGAGATCACGACCTGAGTTGAATTCAAGAGTCAGACACCCAACCGACTAAGCCACCCAGGTGCCCCAGTATACTGAATACATCCTCTCACTCTCCCCTGGCCTGCAACGTTTTGTTGAGAAATCTTCCCATAGTCTTAAGAGAGGATTTACCTTATATGTGATGACTTGTTTTTCTCTTGTTTGAAAATTTTCTCTTTGACTTTGACTTTTTTAAGTTTATTCATTTTTTTAGTAATGGCTATACCCGATGTGGGGCTCAAACTCATGACCCCAAGGTCAAGAGTCTCACGGGTCTTCCGACTGAGCCAGCCAGGCGCCCTCCTTGTCTTTGACTTTTGGCAATTTAATTCTAATGTATCTCTCTGTAATTCTTTTCAGATTCAGATTATTTGGGGTCCTTTGAGCCTCATGAATCTGGATGTCCCTGGCTTATTTGGGAAGTTTTCAGCCATTATTGCTTTAAATGTATTTTCTGTCCCTTTCTTATTCCCTTTCTTCCCTTTTGGGATTCCCATATCGCATACACTATTGCTTTTCGTGATTTACCATAAATCTGTAAGCTTCACGATTAACATTTTATTATGCTGTCATGATCGCTCATCTGCCCACCTGTCATGCTTCTGTCCATCTGTCAGTTCTTACTGCTTTTGATATACACGAAGGTAAATCTGGGACATCAGCAGTGATCATCAACTAGAATTCAAGATGTGTTTATGGCTTTCCTTCTTTCCAAGTAAAATGTATACACAAACGTTTGCTGAGTCTTGGCAAATGCATATAGTTGTGTAACCAGAATCTTTTTCTACTCATATGACATTCCCACCACCCCCCATAAAGTTCCCTCATGCCCCTTGCAAGCCAATGCCTCCCCCTCCTTCCTTCCCCACATAAGTGTTTTGACTGTTTTCCCACTCTTTAAGATGATTTTTGCCTACTGGAATTGTAAAGTACATACTGTTTTGTGTTGTCTTTTCTCACTCAGGATCATCACTTGGGGATTTACTGTGATTTTGCATGAATCAGCAGCTCTGTTTTGTTGCTCAGCATTCTATCACGTGGGCGTACTGTAGTTGGGTAACCCATTTTCCTTTCGCCAGACACCCCGTTTCCAGGTTTTGGATATTATGAGTAAATATGGATGGTTGGACAGATCTTTTGTGGATGTACATTATATTTTTCCTTGATTGAAGATCCAGGAGTGGAATTTCTCAGTCCTAGATCAAAATCACATATAGTTTTGTAAAACATTCCCGATATTTTTGCATATTGGTCGTATGATTTTACATCCCCATCTGCCATATAGGGAGGTTCTGACCGCTCCGCATGCGCCACAGAGTTTTGTGATGTGAGTCACCTGTAAACCTTTCTATGTGGGTCTTTGTTCTGACATATGAGTGGATCTCTGGAGTGGAGTCCTGCAAGTGAAATTGGGGGGAGAATGGACACATTTAAAGCTTTGGTATATTGGTTGCTCTCATTCAGTAGGACAACCACCTCTCGATTTCGGCTCAGGTCATAATCTAGGGTTGTGGGATCGAGCCCCGTATCGGGCTCTCTGTTCAGCGGGCAGTCTGCTCCTCCCCACCCCCAAGAACCCTTTCTCAATAAACAAATAAATAAGGAGTAGAGAAGATGGTGGGGAAGTAGGAGGCGGCGCCGTTTCAACCTGTACCCTAAAGTGAGCTGATTACCTACCAAAGAACTCCTATCACCCATGAAATCAGCATGAGATCAGAATTATACACGTCTGGATCTCTACAGGAGCAGAAGACGCCAGTGGCAGGTAAAGCAGAGTGGGAACATCGGACTGATATCGGAAGATAAACAAAAGGGGGAGGGAGCCACCAGAGGTGACCAATTGGAAAGTAATACCCCAATACGAGAGTGCTCTGCGTCTGGGGACCAGCATTAACTTGGAGTCTGGTAGAAAGCACTCAAAAAAAAGAGCAAACAATCACGGGGGGAAATAGTGGGAATCGGGGTGGTTAGGGACAGGGACCTAAGTCCCTGGACCCAGGACAGCTTCCCCTGGCCCAGAACCAGAGAGAATGTGGCAGAGAAATCAATTCTTGGTCCCTGAGCAGCCAGCGCACCTGAGCCGCCAGCGTGCCTGAGAACGAGTGGGGTCCGAATCCCCTGAGGGGCTGGGAGCCTGGCCAGACTGCAATCCTGAAATGCGGGCTTCCCACAACCTCCTCTGGGAAAGGTGCTCACAGGTGCTAGCCTGGAGCTCTGGCATCTGGAAATACCAGACATTCCCAGTCCGGAACAGTGGGAAAATCTCAGTGTGCGGTCTCTGCTTGGAACATCTCTGGCGGTCTAGAGCTGCCCAGACAGCCACCACTGCCCTGGTATTGGGTACAAGGAGGAGATCCTGCATCCCCAGAGACCATGACTCAGAACCTACACTGCCAGCAGCTCTGCAGAGCATTCTGAGGCTTCTCTCTGAGAGGAAGGTCGGGGTGCAGCTTGCTCTCCTCTAAACCTCCAAAAACCATCAAAAGCTGTCAAGGCTTCTGATAGATTCCTGTCTCACGTTGAGGTCTTTTATCCATTTCGAGTTTATCTTTGTGTATGGTGTAAGAGAATGGTCAAGTTTCATTCTTCTACATATTGCTGTCCAGTTTTCCCAGCACAATTTATTGAAGAGACTGTCTTTTTTCCATTGAATATTTTTTCCTGTTTTGTCGAAGATTATTTCACCGTAGAGTTGAGGGTCCATATCTGGGCTCTCCACTCTATTCCACTGGTCTATGTGTCTGTTTTTATGCCAGTACCACGCTGTCTTGGTGATCACAGCTTTGTAGTAAAGCTTGAAATCGGGTAATGTGATGCCGCCAGTTTTGTTTTTGTTTTTCAACATTTCCTTAGCAATTCGGGGTCTCTATTGATTCCATACAAATTTTAGGATTATTTGCTCCAGCTCTTTGAAAAATACTGGTGGAATTTTGATCGGAATGGCATTAAAAAGTATAGATTGCTCTAGGCAGTATAGACATTTTAACAATGTTTATTCTTCCAATCCAAGAGCATGGAATGGTCTTCCATCTTTTTATGTCTTCTTCAATTTCTTTCATGAGTGTTCTGTAGTTCCTCGAGTACAGATCCTTTACCTCTTTGGTTAGGTTTATTCCCACATATCTTATGGTTCTTGGTGCTATAGTAAATGGAATTGATTCTCTAATTTCCCTTTCTGTATTTTCATTGTTAGTGTATAAGAAAGCCACTGATTTCTGTACATTGATTTTGTAATCTGCCACACTACTGAATTGCTGTATGAGTTCTAGTAGTTTGGGGGTGGAGTCTTTGGGGTTTTCCATATAAAGAATCATGTCCTCTGCAAAGAGAGTTTGACTTCTTCCTTGCCAATTTGGATACCTTTTATTTCTCTTTGTTGTCTGATTGCTGTTGCTAGGACTTCTAATACTATGTTGAACAAGAGTACTGAGATTGGGCATCCTTGTCGTGTTCCTGATCTCAACAGGAAGGCTGGAAGCTTTTTCCCATTGAGGATGATATTTGCTGTGGGTCTTTCATAGATTGATTTTATGAAGTTCAGGAATGTTTCCTCTATCCCTATACTTTGAAGCGTTTTCATCAGGAATGGATGCTGGATTTTGTCAAATGCTTTTTCTGCATCAATTGAGAGGGCCACGTGGTTCTTCTCTCTTCTCATATTGATTTGTTCAATCACATTGATTGATTTGCGAATGTTGAACCATCCTTGTAACCCACGGATGAATCCCACCTGGTCATGGTGGATAATCTTTTTAATGTGCTGCTAGATCCTCTTTGCTAGGATCCTGTGGAGAATCTTAGCAACCATATTCATCAGGGATACTGGTCTGAAATTCTCCTTTTTGGTAGGGTCTTTGCCTGCTTTGGGGATTAGGGTAATGCTGTCTTCATAAAAACAGTCTGGATGTTTTCCTTCTGCTTCAGTTTTTTGAAACAGCTTCAGGAGAATTGGTGTGATTTCTTCTTTGAAATTTGGGTAGAATTCCTTGGGGAATCCTTCAGGTCTTGGGCTCTTGTTTTGATCACTGCTTCAATCTCTTTACTAGATATAGGTCTACTCATTTTGTCAGTTTGTTCCTGGTTCAATTTTGGGAGTTTATAGTTTTCCAAGAATACATCCATTTCATCTAGGTTGCTTAGCTTATTGGCATATAACTGTTGGTAACAATTTCTGATGATTGTTTCTATTTCCTTGGTGTTTGTTGTGATCTCTCCCTTTTCATTTATAATTTTATTAATTTGGGCTTTCTCTTTTCTTTTGGATTAGTGTGACCAATGGTTTATCGATCTTATTGATTCTTTCAAAAAAACAGCTTCTAGTTTCATTGATACGTTCTACTGTATCTCCGGTTTCTACCTCATTGATCTCTGCTCTAATCTTGATTATTTCCCTTCCTGCATGTGGAGTTGGCTTGATTTGTTGTTGATTCTCCAGTTCTTTACAGTGTAGAGACAGCTGGTGTATTCTGGATTTTTCAATGTTTTTGAGGGAGGCTTGGATGGCTATGTATTTCCCCCTTAGAACCGCCTTTGCTGTATCCCATAGGTTTTGGACCGAAGTGTCTTCATTCTCATTGGTTTCCATGAATTGTTTAAGTTCATCTTTGATCTCCTGGTTGATCCAAGCATTCTTAAGCAAGGTGGTCTTTAGCTTCCAGGTGTTTGAGTTCCTTCTGAACTTTTCCTTGTGATTGAGTTCCAGTTTCAAAGCATTGTGATCTGAGAATATGCAGGGAATAATGTCAGTCTTTTGGTATCGGTTCAGTCCTGCTTTGTGACCCAGTATGTGGTCTATTCTGGAGAAGGTTCCATGTGCACTTGACAAGAATGAGTATTCTGTTGTTTTAGGGTGGAATGTTCTGTATACGTCGATGAGGTCCATCTGGTCCAATGTTTCATTCAATGCTCTTATTTCTTTATTAATTTTCTGCTTCAATGACCTATTTCTGAGAGAGGCGTATTAAGATCTCCTACTATTATTGTATTCATATCAATATGACTCTTTACCTTGATTAATAGTTTTCTTATGTAATTGGGTGCTCCCCTATTGGGGGCATAGATATTTACAATTGTTAGATCATCTTGGTGGATAGTCCCTTTAAGAATTATGTATTGTCCTTCTCTATCTCTGAACTACAGTCTTTAGTTTAAAATCTAATTTATCTGATATGAGAATTGCTACCCCAGCCTTCTTTTGAGGCCCATTGGCATGAAAGATGCTTCTCCATCCCTTCACTTTCAGTCTGGGTGTATCTTTGGGTTCAAAATGGGTCTATTGTAGACAGCATATGGATGGGTCCTTTCATTTTATCCAATCTGCAACTCTGTGTCATTTTATGGGCACATTTAGGCCATTCACATTGAGAGTAATTATTGATAGATACATTTTTATTGACATTGTGTTGCCTTTGAAGTCTTTCTTTCTGCAGATTGTCTCTATATTTATGTTCAATGATATTCTTAGGATTTTTCCTGTTTTATAGAACCCCCCTTAATATTTTCTGCAGTTTCGACTTGGTGGTTGCATACTCTTTTAAGCCTTGTTCGTTTTGGAAATTCTTTATCTCTCCATCCATTGTGAATATCAGCCTTGCTGGAGAAAGTATTGTTGGCTACATGTTCTTCTCAGTGTCCTGCATATATCTTGCCAGCCCTTTCTGTTTTGCCAGGTCTCTGTGGACAGGTCTGACATTATTCTAATAGGCTATCCTCTGTATGTAGGGAGCTTCTTTTTCCTAGCTGCTTTCAAGAGGGTCTTCCTACAGTTATAAGTCTTCATTCTTACTATCAGGTATCTCAAGGATTTTCGAGAATCAATAATCTTGGGGGGAAACCCTTCTGCCTCTAATGCATGAATGCTGGTTCCCTTCGTGAGACTGGGAAAATTGTCATAGACAATTTGTTCCACTATATCTTCTAGACTTCTTTCTTTCTCCTCCCCTTCAGGGATTCCAATACTTCTGACGTTGGAACTTTTCATGGCATCATTTATTTTCCTGATTTTGTTTTTGTGGCTTCTAAGATGTTTGTTCCAGGCTTCCTCCTGATCCTTTCTCTCTGTTTGTCCTCCAGATCACTAATTCTATCTTTTGTCTCAGTTACCCTAGCTTTTAGAGAATTTAGATTAGATTGAAACTCATTGAGAGCATTTTGAACATCATCCCTGGTGGCTTTCAGTGCTGCCCTAATCAATTCTGTTTGGTCATCCATGGCTTTCTCCAACCTAGCTTTTGCCTGGATAATTGTTAGCCTGAATACCCTTTCCAACATATTGTCTATGTCAATAGCCATTAGCTCTATGTCATAGCCATTAGGCCCATCCTCTGTATTTTTCTTCTGTTGAGCATTCCTCCTCCTAGTCATTTTGGTGAGAGATGGCTGATCAGATGTAGCTGGATGTATTGACTGTGGTGCAGACAAGGTGCACTCTGGAACACTTCTGAGCAATCAGGATTCCCCAACCAAATGAATGAAAAAAGAAAAGAAATAGAAAAGAGAGAGGTAGAGAGAGATAAAGAGGAAAAAGGGGAAGATAAAAGTGAAGTCTCAGCCCAAATGTGCCCCAAGGTAAGATTAATGAAGTATACAAACAAAAACACTGATAAAAGTATGACAGGAGAAAATAATATATACGTATATATATAAAAGCAAAAAAAGGAAGAACTTCGTCAAAAAGTACCCCTAGAGATGAACCATGAGAGACTGTGGACTCTGAAAAACAACCAGAGGGTTATGAAGGGGCGGCGGGAGGGGGTGGGGTGTGGTGGGAGGTTGAGGAACCAGGTGGTGGGTAATAGGGAGGGCACGTACTGCATGGAGCACTGGGTGTGATGCCAGAACAATGAACACTGTTATGCTGTAAATAAGCAAATAAAAATAAATAAATTAATTAAAAAAAAAGTACCCCTAGAAGAAGATTTATATACTATCAGGATAAACACAAATATACAGAAACACTGGCAGAAGAAAAAGATGGGAGAGTGCTTATAAATTCTCAGTGTGGGCGAGGAAGGTTATTTTGATTCTTCCTGGATGTATCTTGATATCTTTGTTAAAGGACTTAACTTTCCTAAGATAAAGGGGATTAAAAATTAGCTTACCTATAGGGGTAGCATTGATTGGGGAAAGGGGATTACCTTGAGGTTTTACTCTATATGAATTTTAGAAAATAAAAATAAAATTAAACAAGACTAAACCAAACTAAATTTTTTTTAAATATTAAAAAATAGAAAAGCAAAAGAAAAACATGGGTGTATGCATCAAAAGTTCAGGTTAGAAAGTTATTATGGAATTTGATGTACTGGACATCTCACTGTGATGGTAAATAGGTTCAAAATTATCTATATTTTAAAAAATGAACCAGAATAGTGGTAACGAGTTAAAAATGAAAGTTGTATCTATGAAGTAGCGGTGGTCGTTCTCTTGTCATCTTTTTTTTTTTTTTTCCTTTCCTGGTTGGTTTCCTGGGGGAGGGGGCTGCCAGGTGGGTTTTCAGTCAGTGATGTTCCCTGAGGTAATCCTCCCACCCCCCTCAAGGAGGTGGGCTCTGAGGAAACCGGTTTTTTCAGGCTTTTGTTCTCTGGAGGTTTTTATGTTTGTTCATCTGTTTTCTCTCGCCTTGACAGCTTTTGATTGTTTTTGGAGGTTAAGAGGAAAGCAAACTGCACCCGGACCTGCCTCTCAGAGAGAAACCTCAGTCTGCTCCCTGTGGGTGCTGGAGAGCACATAAATTCCCCTTAGGCTGCAGGCAGAGCAGGTTCTGTGTCGCTTTGAGTCACGGTCCCTGGGGACGCATGATCTGCTTGTATTCAAAACCACAGCACCAGCAGCTATCTGGGCAGCTCCAGACTGCCAGAGAGATTCCAAGCAGCGATTCCACACTGAGATTTTCCCACTGGCCCAGGATGGGAGTGCTTGGTCTTTCCTCATCTGAGAGGTCCCAGCTGGCACCTGTGCACACCTCTCCCAGGGGAGGGTGTGGAGCGTGGGCATCTCAGGCCCTGATAGTAGGGCCCTGCGTTCTCTCCTCTGGCAAGGCTCCCAGCCCCTCATGGGAGCCAGACCCCACATGTTCTTGAGTGTGCTGGTGGCTCAGGGACAAAGACCTGGTTTCTCTGCCGCACTCTCTCTGGCTCAGTGCCAGGGGAGGCTGTCCTAGATCCAGGGACTTAAGCCCCTGTACCTAGCCACCACGATTTCCACAATTTCCCCGCATGATCCTTTGTTCTTTTTGAGTGCTTTCAACCAGACTCCAAGTTAATGCTGGTCCCCAGATGCAGGGCACTCTCATATTGGGGTATTATTTTCCAATTGGTCGCTTCTGATGGCTCCCTCCATCTTTTGTTTATTTTCCGATATCAGTCCGATGTTCCCACTCTGCTTTAGCTGCCCACTGGCATCTTCTGCCCCTTTAGACATCCAGATGTGTATAATTCTGATCTCAGGCTGATTTCATGGGTGATTGGAGTTCTTTGGTAGATAATCAGCTCACTTTAGGGTACAGGTTGAAACAGCACCTCCTCCTCCTCCCCCTGCCATCTTGTCTCCTCGATCTAGGTTTTTTTTTTTTCATTCTTATATTTATATTTTATAGATATGTTCCTTATTTTTGGCTTCCTATAAATTTATTCAATTTTACAAATTTATAAATTTATTCAAATTTACAAATTTGGGGTTAAGTGTCTCCTAACAAACACACCAAAATACACCCAGGGTCAAGTCTATCACCCTATTTTGTCCATATTTGAAATTATATTCTATCTCTTTTCCTTTTTTTATTATTTCAATCTGTTTGGAATTGTCAGTGTGTATTTTCTGGGGCCATGTTTGATATTTTTAATTTTGTTCTCTTGTTCATCAGTTGTTCTCTGGACAAAATTACTAGAAGGAGAAATTCACAATGAAAGAAAGAACCAGAGTAATATTCTTTGTTGTAGATTTTATTGATAAGGATATAAGGACAATTCCAGACCTGAATTCAAAAAAATGATTATAAAAACAGTCATTGAGCTTGGGAAAAGAAAAACAAACAAACAAACAAAACAAACATAAAAGACCCTAGAGATTTCCTTAGTGTAGAAACAAAAGAACTAAATCTAATCAGGCTGAAATTAAAAATGCATTAGCTGATGGGGTTCCTGGATGGCTCAGAGAGTTAAGCCTCTGCCTTCAGCTCAGGTCATGATCTCAGGGTCCTGGGATTGAGACCCACATCAGGCTCTCTGCTCAGCAGGGAGCCTGATTCCTCTTCTCTCTCTTCTGGCCTCTCTGAATACTTGTAATCTCTCTTTCTCTGCCTAGTAAGTAAACAAAATCTTTTGAAAAATGCATTAAGTGAAATGCAGTCTAAGATAGACACTAACAGCTAGGAAAAAGAAGCAGAAGGAAGATTTAGTGACATAAAGAACAAAATAATTGAAAATAAGGAAGGTGAGGGAAAGAGAAAAAAATCTAGTGGATAATAGAGGACATTTTGAGAAATTACTGAAACAATAAAACAAAACAATATTAACATTATTGGGGTTCCAGAGGACGAGGAAAGAGAGATACAGATTGAACCAGAAGGTGTATTTGAGCAAACTCTACCTGATAATTTTCCTAATCTGGGGAAGGAAACAAGCATTCAAGTCCAGGAGACATAGAGAACAACCTTCAAAATCAATAAAAATAGATCAACACTCTGACATATAATAGAGAAGCTTGTAAATCTCACAAATAAAGAAAAAATCCTGAAAGAAGCACAAGGCAAAATGTCCTTAACATTCTAGTATAGAAACATTAGACTGGCAGCACACCGATCCACAGAGACATGGCAGGTTAGAAAGGGCCAGTATGATACATTCAGAGTAATAAATGGGAAAAAGCCAAGAATACTTTATCCAACAAGGCTGTTGTTCAGATTGGAAGAAGAGAAGAAGTGCTTCCAGGGCAAACAGAAACTAAAAAATTGTGTGATTACTAAACTCACTGATCAAGAAATATTAATAGGGATCCAGTAGTTGAAAAGAGAGCCCAAAAGTAAGAGAGGCAAGAAAGAAAGAAAACATACAGAAACAGGGACTTTGCAGGTAATACAGTGGTACTAAATTCATAACTTTTAATAATTACTCTGATCTTAAATGGAATAAATGCTCCAATTAAAAGACACAGAGTATAGCATTGGATAAAAGAGCATAACCATCAAGATGTTGTCTATAAGAGACTAGTTTTAGACCTAACACACCTCCATATTGAAACTGAGGGTTTGAGAACAAATTACTACATTATAGACATAAAAGCAAGCTGAGGATAAGAGTACTTGTATCAGAAAAATTTGATTTTTAAACCAAAGACGGTAGTAAAGGATGAAGGGGGACACTATATCATACATTAGGGGTCTGTTCAACAAGAAGATCTAACAGCTATAAATATTTACGTTTGTGAATTGAAAGCAGTCAATTACATCAACCAATTGATAACAAGATTAAATAAATAAACACATTAATTATATTACAATAATAGTAAGGGACTTCAACACCACACACAGAATAGAGAGATCATCTAAGGAGAAGATCAACCCGGAAACAATGGTTTTTAATGAACATACTGGACCAGATGGACTTCACAGATATATACAGAACATTCTATCCTTGAGCAGCAGAATACAACTTCCTCTCCAGTGTACATGAATCATTCTCCAGATTAGATCTTATATGGCATCACAAATCACTTGTCAACCAAAACAAAAAGATTGCAATTTTTCCCTGCATATTTTCAGAACACAATGCTGTGAGAATTGAACACAATCACAAGAGGAAATATGGAAAGAACTCAATTAATTGGAGACTAAAGAGCATCCTACTAAAGAACAAATGGGTCATCCAGGGAATTAAAGAAGAATTTTAAAAATGCATGGAAACAAACAAAAATGAACACACAACTGTTCAAAACTTTTGGGATGCAGCAAAGGAAGTTCTAAGAGGAAAGAATATAGCCAAACAAGTCTTTCTCAAAAAACTAGAAAAGTCTTGAGAGGGGCAAGATGGTGGAGAAGTAGGAGATGCTGTGTCAACTGGTCCCCTAAAGTGAGCTGGTTATTTACCAGATCACTCTGAACATACATATAAACAGTCTGAGATGTAGGATTATATACTTCTGGATCTCTATGGGGACAGAAGATGCCAGTGGACAGGTAAAGTGGAATGGGAATGTCAGACAGATATTGGAAGATAAACAAAAGGGAGAGGGAGCCATAATCAGTGACCCATTGGAAAGTAATACCTCAATACAAGAATGCCCTGTGTTTGGGAACCAGCATTAACTTGGAATTTGGTTAAAAACACTGAAAAAGAACAAAAGATCTTAACAAAAGAAATTGGTGCAATCAAGAGGTTAGGGGCATGGATTTAAGCCCACAGACCCAGGACAGCCACCACCAGCGCCCTGCCAGAGAGAGTGAGGTGAAGCATCCAGGCCTGGTTGCCTGAGTCACCAACACAAGTGAGAGCGTCTGGATGGGGACATGCATGAGAGAATCTAGTGGGGACCAAGCCAGCGCTCTCTGAAACCACAGTCTTTTGCACTCTGCACACACACTGAAAGAACAGGGTCTGAGTTGCGCTCCACACCCTCCCCTGAGGGAGGCCTGGGTAAGCACTAGCCAGCGCTCTCTAGGACCAGTGATCATCTGAACACTCCCAGCCTCTGTCTAGAGGAAAATCTCAGCATGCTATCTCTGGTTGGGATCTCTCCTGCAGTCTGGACCTGCCCAGACAGCTGGGGCAAAGACAGCCACCAGAAACCAGCTCTCTGGACTCATATTGCTGGTGGGTTTAGTAGCACCAGGGTATAAGCAGTAGCTCCTGTGACCCCTGAGACTGAGGCTAGGGATGTGATCTGCTGGTGGGAGATGGCAGACGGGGAGTTTATGTGCTCTGGAGCACACAGAGGGGAATAGAATGAGGCATTCTCTGGGCGCCAGATGTCTGGGCCCAGTTTGCTTTCCTCTAAACCTCCAAAGAACCACCAAAAGGCTCCAAGGGGAGAAAAAAATAAACAAACAAACAACAAAACCCTCCAGAGAACAAAAGCCTGAAAAACAAATTTTATCAGAGCCTAGCCCTTTGATAGGGGATAGAAGGACTCAACTCAAGGAAGTCTGCCTAACAAATCAAGGGGCAGTACCTTCCCCCAGAAAGCCAGGGGGAAAAAAAAAGGCAAAACAAACAAACAAAAGCAAAAACAAAAAAAGAACAAAAAAAGAGGGCAAACACCACAGGATCTCCATAAAATTGTAAGCCCCAATATAAGAGGGTGGGATTATTAAGCTCCCAGTATTGCTGTAAGACCTGTATACTTCATAGATGCTACTTTTATTTTTAATTGATTCCCACTGTTCTCCTTTTTTTTTATTTGACAGAGAGAGAGGTCATAAATAGGGAGAGAGGCATGCAGAGAGAGAGGGAGAAACAGGCTCCCCACTGAGCAGAGAGCCCGATGTGGGGCTCGATCCCAGGACCCTGAGATCATGACCTGAGCCGAAGGCACAGGCTTAAACTACTGAGCCATCTGGGCGCCCCTATTCTCCTTCTTTTTAATTTGTAAAAGTAATTTTAACCTATTTACCATCAGAATGAGAGGTTCCTTATAACAAATTCCAATATAACTTTTAACATGAATGTTTTTGATACATATACCTGTTTCTTTTTTTTCTTTCCATTACTATTTTTAATAGTCATATAAAGGTAAGCTTTTCCCAATAAATACTACCCCTATATATAAACCAGTTTAAATCCCCCTTGATCTCAGGAAAGGTGAGTCCTTTAACAAAGACATCAAGACACACCCAGGAGGAATTAAAATAAACTTCCCCACCCACACTGAGAATTTATAACCACCCTCCCATCTTTTTCTTCTGCCAGTGGTTCTGTGTGTTTTTGTTCTGGTAGTACATAAATCTTATACTTGGGGTTCATTTTGGCTGGGTTCATTTTTTTCTTGTCATTTACTTTTGTTGTTTTTTGGTGTTTTTGTGTGTATACTTTATAAATCTTAACTTTAGGGCCCATTCAGTGTGGGTCTTCTATCCATTTCCCCCCCCCCCCCCAGTATCTCTCTTTCTCTCTCTCTCTCTTTTTAAAATTTTTGCTCTCTTTTTTGGTGGGGACATCTGATTGCTCAAAATCATTCCAGGGTGCACCCTGCCTGGATCACCGTTAATACATTAGGCTAGACATTCCCTCAGCCATCTTTCACCAAGATGACTAGGCAGTGGAATGCCCAACAGAGGAACAATTCAGAGACTGTGCCTTTTCCATCAGATCTATTAGATATGGACATAAACAGTATGTCAGAAAGGGAATTCAGGCTAACAATTATCCAGACGATGGCTAGGTTGCAGAAAACCATTAATGAAAAAATGGAATTGCATAAGGCAGAAGTGAAAGCCACTCTGCCTGCCTCTCTGCCATCTTGTGATCACTGTCTGTTAAATAAAGAAATAAATAAAATCTTCAAAAAAAAACCCAAAACCAGAATTAGGGAAATAAATGATTCCATGACATGTTCCAACATCAGAATTACTTGTATCCCTGAGGGGAAGGAGAAAGAAGATTAGAGGATATAGTTAACCAAATTATCCATGAAAATGTTCACAATCTGGGGAATGGAGCCAGGTCCATGTCCTAGAGGCAGAAACATGTCCCCCCAAGATCATAAAATCTAGAAAGGTCTCAAGACACCTGATGGTGAAAATTATGAATCATAATTTTAGATGGGAGCTCTTGAAAGCAGCTAGGGGGAAAGATTCCTTATGTACAGAGGAATGGCCATCAGAATGATGTCAGACCTGTGCACAGAAAACTGGCAATCCAGAAAGGTCTGGAAAGATGTATTCAGGCCACTAAATGAAAAGAACATGCAGCCAAGAATATTTTATACAGCAAGACTGACATTCAAAATGGGTGTAGAGATAAAGAGCTTCCAAGACCAGCAAGGTTTAAGAGTATGTGACCACTAAGCCAGCACTACAAGAAATATTAAGGGGGCTCTAGAAAAGAGGGGGAAAAACCCAAGAATGTCATTGAACAGAAATTTATGGAGACAACCTATAGAAACAAGGACTTCACAAGAAACATGATGTTAATAAAGACATATCTCCCCATCCATATGTTGTCTACAAGAGACCCATTTTGAACCTAAGGATATATCCAGACTGAAAGTGAGGGATGGAGAATGATCTTTCATGCCAATGGGCCACAAAAGAAGGCTGGGATAGAAATTGTCATATCAGATAAATTAGATTTTAAACTAAATACTGTAGTTAGAGGTACAGAATGACACTACATCATTCTTTGAGGGTCTATTCAATAATAAGATGTAAAAATTGTAAATATTTATGCCCCCAATATGGGAGCAGCCAACTACCTAAGACAACTGTTAATCAAGTTAGGGTCATGTAGATATGAATGCATTAATAGTAGGGGATATTAACCCACAATTCTCAGCTATAGACACATGATCCAAGCAGAAAATCAGTAAATAAATGAGAGTATTGAATGACATATTGGACCAGATGGACCTCACAGATAGATACAGAACACTCCTTCCTAAAACAACAGACTACTCATTCTTCTCGAGTGCACATGGAACTTTCTCCAGGATAGACCACATACTGGGTCACAAATCTGGGCTCAACTGATACCAAAAGATTGAGATTATTCCCTGCATATTCTCAGATCACAATGCTTTGAAACAGGAGCTCAACCACAAGGAAAAGTTTGGAAGAAATTCCAATACCTGGAAGCTAAAGACCACTTTGCTTAAGAATGCTTGGATCAACCAGGAAATCAAAGAAGAACTTAAACATTTCACAGAAATCAATAAGAATGAAGATACTTCAGTCTAAAACTTATAGCAAAGTCGGTCTTAAGGGGAAAATATATAGCCATCCAAGCCTTCATCAAAAAATTGAAAAATCTATAATATACCAGCTCTCTCTACACCTTAAAGAACTGGAGAATCAATAACAAATTAAACTAACCCCACTCAAAAGATGGGAAATAATCAAGATTAGAGGAATGATCAATGAGATAGAAACTAGAGATTCAGTAAAACACATCAAAGAAACTGGAAGTTGGTTCTTCAAAAGAATTAATAAGATCAATAAACCATGGCCTAACTAATCTAAAATAAATGAGAAAGGATCCAAATTAATAAATTATGAGTGAAAACAGAGAGATCACAGAGAACACAGATAACAGAGAGATCACAGATAACACCAAGGAAATAGAAACAATCATCAGAAATTATTACCAACAGCTATATGCCAATAAGTTAAGCAATGTAGAGATTATGGATGCATTCCTGGAAACTTACAAACTTCTAAAACACAATTGGGATGAAATTGAAAATTTGAAAAGACCAATAAGTATTAAGTAGATTAAAGAACTGATCAAGAACCTCCAAAAAAACCAAGATCCCAGGACCTGATGGATTACCTGGGAAGAAATAATACCTATTCCCTGGAAGCTGTTCCAGAATTTGATACAGATGGAAAACTTCCAGACCCTTTTTATGATGCCAGCATTACATGATTACAAAACCAGGACAAGAACCCGCCAAAAAGGAGCATTTCAGACCAACATCCCTGATGAACATAGATGCTAAGATTCTCAACAAGATCCTAGCTAATAGGATCCAGCAGTACATTTAAAATATTATCCTCCATGACCAGGTGGGATTTATCCCTGGGTTTCAAGTGTGGTTCAACATTTGGAAATCAAACAATGTGATAGAACAAATCAATAAGAGAAGAGAGAAGAACCACATGGTCCTCTCAATTTATGCAGAAAAAGTATTTGGCAAGATACAGAATCCATTCATGATTTAAAACCTTCAAAGTACAGGGATAGAGGGAACATTCATCAACTTCATAAAATCTTTTTATGAAAAACCCTCAGTGAATATCATCTTCAATGGGAAAAAGCTGGCAGCCTTCCCTTTCCTTCCCTTTCAGATCAGAAACAGGACAAGAATGCCCAGTAACGACTTTTGTTTGATATAGTGCTAGAAGTCCTAGCAACAGCAATCAGGCAACAAAAATAAATAAAAGGTATTCAGATTGGCAGGGAAGAAGTCCAAATCTCTCTCTTCGCAGAAGACATTGATACTTTATATGGAAAACCCAAAGGACTACTCCCCCAAATGACTAGAACTCATAGAGCAATTCAGTAATGTGGCAGGAAACAAAATCAATGTACAAAAATCAGTTGCTCTCTTATACACAACAATGAAAATGCAGAAAGTGAAATTAAAGAATTGTTTCCATTTACTGTAGCACCAAGAACCATAAGATACTTGGGATCCTAACCAAAGAGGTTAAGGATCTGTACTCAAGGAACTACAGAAACCTCATGAAAGAAACTGAAGAATACACAAAACAATAGAAGACCATTCCATGCCCATGGATTGGAAGAATAAACATTGTTAAAATGTCTATACTGCCTAGAGCAATCTAGACTTTCAATGCCATTTGGATTAAAATTCCACTGGCATTTTTCAAAGAACTATAGCAAACAATCCTAATTTGTATGGCACCAGAAGAGACCATGAATTGCTAAGGAAATGTTGAAAAAGAAAAAGAAAACTGGGGCATTATGTTGCCTGATTTCAAGCTTTACTACAAAACTGTGATCACCAGGACAGCAGGGTACTGACACAAAACCAGACACATTGACCAGTGGAATGAAGTAGAGAGCCCAGATATGGACCCTCAACTATATCGTCAAATAATCTTTGACAAAGCAGGGAAAAATATACAGTGGAAAAAAGAGAGTCTCTTCAATAAATGGTGGTGGGAAAATTGGACAGCTATGTGTAGAAGAATGAAACTCTACCATTCCCTTTTACCATACACAAAGATAAACTCGAAATGGACAAAATACCTCAACGTGAGGCAGGAATCCATTAAAATCTTAGAGGAGAACATAGCCAGTAACTTCTTTGACATAGGCCACAGCAACTTCTTTCAAGATATGTCTCCAAAGGCAAAGGAAATAAAAGCAAAAATGAACTTTTGGGTCTTCGTCAAGTTCAAAAGCTTCTGCACAGCAAAGGAAACAGTGAACAAAACTAAGAGACAACCCACGGAATGGGAGAAGATATTTGAAAATTGCACCATAGACAAAGGGCTGATATCCAAGATCTATAAAGAACTCCTTATCTCAACACCTAAAAAACAGATAAGCATACCAAAATATGGGAAGAAGACACTTCTCCAAAGAAGACATCCAGATGGCTAACAGACACATGAAAACATGTTCATCATCATTAGCCATCAGGAAGATTCAAATCAAAATGACATTGAGATACTCCCTTACACCACTTAGAAGGGCCAAAATTAATAATACAGGAAAGAAAAAGTGTTGGAGAACATGAGGAGAAAGGGTATCACTCTTACACTGTTGGTGGGAATGCATTTTGGCACATCCACTTTTGTAAACAATGTGGAGATTCCTTAAGAAATTAAAAATAGAGCTACACTATGACCCTGCAATTACACTATTGGCTATTTACCCCAAAGATACAGATGCAGTGAAAGGAGGGGCCATATATACCCCAATGTTCATAGCAACAATGGCCACAATCACCAAACTGTGGAAAGAACCAAGATGTCCTTCAACAGACGAATGGATAAAGAAGATGTGGTCCATATATACAATGGAGTTTTATGCCTCTATCAATGAGGATGAGTACCCAACATTTGTATCCAAATGGAAAGTATTTGAAGAGATTATGCTGAATGAGGTAAGTCAAGCAGAGAGAGAGTCAATTGTCATAAAGTTTCACTTACTTGTGGAGAATGAGGAATAACACAGAGGACATTGAGAGAAGGAGAAGAGAAGTGAGTTGGGGGAAATCAGAGGGGAAGATGATCCATGAAAGACTGTGGACTCTGAGAAACAAACTGACTATTTGGAGAGGAGTGTTTGGGTGGATAGGTGAGCCTGGTGGTGAGTATTAAGGAGGGCACATATTGCATAGAGCACTGGATATGGTGCATAAACAATGAATCTTGGAGCACCGAAAAAAATAAAATTACTAAAAAAATAAATAAAAATAAACAAGGATCCTAAAATACCCTCTATGCTTCCTGAACAGTGTGGAGTAGATGCATACATTTCCAGAAGATACAAAACTGTGAGCATGGCGAAGCCCCACAGTATTCAGTGCATTCTAAAGGATGAGAAAGAGTAAGGAACCCAAGACCAGAAATAAACTCACGAATATACTGGCAATTTACTTACAACAAAGAATTCAAGAATAGACTTTGGAGAAAGGACAATCAATGCAGTAAATGAATAATCTATGTATTTTTCAGTTGAGAAAACTGAAGAGCCAGATGCAAAATAGTGAAACTGGACCATTATGTTAAACCATACATAAAATTGATTTACAATGGATTAAAGACAAAGCCACCATTAAAATTCCTAAAGAAAAAAGAGATTAGCTTCTTTACAGGTTTATATAAGTTTTTGTGTCTTACACTAAAGTCAATAAGGACAAAAGTTGAAGTAAACAAGTAAGAGTATATCAAACTAAAAATCGGCAAAACAAAAAATATTATCAACAAAATTAAAATGCAAACCAATGAATATGAGAAGACACTTGCAAACCATATGTGTAATAAGGAGTAGAAGACAAGATATAAAAATAACACATATAATTCAAGCAAAAATTTTATTATAAAATTGGCGGAGACATGAATAGAGATTGGTTAGCAAAGAAGACATACCAATGGCAAATGTACAAAAAATTATAGAAAAAGATGATCAATGTCATAATTGGTCTGAAAATTGTAAATAAAACTGAAATGAGATATAACCTTCCACATTTAGAATAGCTATTATCAAAAAGAGGGAAATGGAAATGTCGGTGAAAATGTTGATAAATAGGAATCTTTGTACACTGTTTTTGGGGATATAAGCTGGTCTATTCACTATATATATTTTAAAAAGTATGGAGTTTCCTCATAAAATTAGAAATGGGACAATCATACCATCCAAGATATGAAACCAACCTATATATCCATTGATGGATGAATAAATAAGGAAAATATGTATAAATACATAAAATATATAGAGTATATTTAAATACATTTATATAAAGAATGAAATTTTGTCATCTATGACAACATGGATCGACCTTGAAGATATTATGCTAGGTGAGGAAGGTTGGGCAGGGAAAGACAAATGCCAAATGATCTCATATGTGGAAGACAAGACAAAGCAATAGAAAAAAACAAGTTTATTGATATATAAGATACATTGATGTTTCTCAAGGTCAGGGGGTGGGGACTGAGTAAAATGAGGACAAAAATCTGTAGAAAAACATGAAGAAATCAGGGAGAATAAAAATCAAATATTCAAATTCAGATCACTAGTGTAAAGGAACATAGTATCTGTTAAAAGTATCCAGTCAATTTAAAATAGAAAGGATGATGTGGTGCCTGGGTTGCACAGTTGGTTGAGCCAACAACTCTTGGTTTTGATCACGTTGTGATTTCATGGTTGTGAAATCAAGTCCTAAGTCAGGCTCTGTACTCAGCTCAGTGTCTCCTCAAATTCTTTCTCCCTCCCATTAATGCATTCTCTCTCTTTCTTATAAGTAAATAAATCTTAAAAAAATAGAAATAATGACATTATTTAAATTGCATTGAAATTCTTTTTTTCTTAATAATGTTTAGAAGAAAATAGACTCCTACTTACATGAATTGCATGTAGTTGCATATATATTTGAAATCATTTAAGCATAAGAAACCTAAATAACAATAAGATTTCAATATATTTGTTTAAAATTCTATTTTCTATCAAATTAATTATTTTATTAAATAATACAGGATTTTATTTTTTCAAGTTTTTATTTAAATTTTACTTAGTTGACATAGGGAGTAATATTGGTTTCAGGAGAGGAATTTAGTGATTCATCACTCATATACAGCACCCAGTGCCCATCACAAGAGCCCTATTTAATACCCACCACCCATTTAACACTTCCCCACACCCTCCCCCTCCATCAACCTTCAGTTTGCTCTCTAAAGCTAAGAATATCTTTTGGTTTGCCTCCTCTAATTTTTCCTCCCTTATGTTCATCTGGTCTGTTTCTTAAATTCTACCCATGAGAGAAATCATATGGTATTTGCCTTTTTCTGACTAACCTGTTTCACATAGTATAGTACACTCTAGCTCCATCCATGTCATTATAAATGGCAGGATTTCATTTCTTTTTGATGAATGAGTATTATTACATTGTGTGTTTATATATACCATATCTTCTTTATACATTCATCAGTTTATGGGCATATGGGTTCTTTCCATAATTTGGCTATTGTTGGTAATGCTGCTATAAACATTTGGGTGTATTTGAAACACAAAATACAGGTTTTTAAATAGATAATCACATTTGTATAATTTGAAATGCAAATTTCTTGAATATTCAACCTACAGAATAGAGCTGTAAAAAAATAATAGAAACCATGGACCCTTGTTTCAACAGAAAGTTCAAAGAACATTGACCATTCTTCTTGTGTCTGACCTCTCTCTTGACATGTCTTAGAAAGCAAAACTTCTGCTATCTCTGCTAGTACCTGTCACTTCCTTGTCTGACTCTTAGTTATGGAAAATGCATATGTTCATATTTTCCATTAGATTATTTAATCTCAAAATTCAACTTTGGAGTGGGTATCTCTAAAAAGAAAGAGATATACACTTCACTAAATAAACAGCAGAAGAAGAATGAGTAGCATATACTACAATTCACCAAGTTTTCAGAGGAGCCCATCATATGATTTTGAGCTCTGAATTGTGCGAGTTGTGAGTCATTCTCAGGCATATGTTGGAAATTTATTCTGGTTGTGAAATATGAATACATCATTGGGTCAGCATTTCTGAAGAGTCTGAAAGTCACTTTTAAAAAATATATTTGCCCCTTAAGTTGATCTTTTTTTTTAAGACTTTATTTATTTATTTGACAGATAGAGATCATGAGTAGGCAGAGAGGCAGGCAGAGAGAGAGAGAGAGGAGGAAGCAGGCTCCCTGCTGAGCAGAGAGCCCGATGTGGGGCTCGATCCCAGGACCCTGAGATCATGACCTGAGCCGAAGGCTCCCCACTGAGCCACCCAGGTGCCCCCCTTAAGTTGATCTTAATTGATTTCTGTTTAGAAATGAATTCATTTCAGTTAAGAACCTTAGATAATAACATTTCAAATCCCAATTTAATCAACCAGAAAACACTTTTAATAAAGAGTAAATGTTTGATGAATGTTTGGTCATTGATATTAAGCAATGAATATGTTATTTGTTCCCAATTTTGAAAGTGAACTATGTAGTAAAAGGCTAATCTTGCAATTTAAGCACTTCCTTTTTGAAAACATTATTATATTATCATAATCATATATTAGGTGATAAGTCATATTTATGCCATCTGAAAATCAAGCTTTTAATCAGTTAAGAGTCAAGAAATCTATAAAGACTTACTTAGTTTTACTATAAAAATACACACATTCATAATATATCTTCTTACATGTGGATCTTTTATTTTGAGGAAATAATACTTATTTTCAATTCTAATATCAGTCATCCATGATGCTTTGGGTAATACAGGACTTCTTGCCTGTTTATTCTAGCTTCCATGTTCACAACTGACCTCATAACATAAAGGGTAGAGTAGAATTATCCCCCAAACAGTGATGGTAATTTGTCCATAGTATCCAGTTGTAGAGATAAGCTACATGTAGTAGTAGGACATTTGTAAACTAGTACCTAAAGAGGCATATCTATTAGAAATAGTGGTGCAGAGAGTGTCACACCAAACCAACCCACAAATGTGGTTCAGTGGAATTATAAAAACACGAAATGGGGGCACCTGGGTGGCTGAGTCATTAAACGTCTGTCTTCTGTTCAGGTCATGATCTCAAGGTCCTAGGATCCAGCCCTGCATTGGGCTCCCTGCTCAGTGGGGAGCCTACTTCTCCCTCTCCCACTCCCCCCTGCTTGTGTTCCCACTCATTCTGTGTCTCTCTCTGTCAAATAAATAAAATCTTTAAAAAAAATAAGAGCACAAAATATATAATGGAATGCTCATAAAAGGAATTGTCTTTTGAAATGTTAATAATAACTTTTTGGGCTGTAAATATGAGGGTTTTCAACTATCACTGGGGAGTGGATCTGATTGATTAATCTTCACAAAATAGTACATAAATCCTATCAATACTTTTAGAAAATGGCTTTCAATTTTCCATAGTCCATTTACATCTTCACAATCATAATTATTTATCCTAACAATGTAGATCCCTGGTAAATTGCTTTCTTAGATTTCTTCTAGGTACTTCCAGCGTCCTGCTCATAAAATAGATAAACTTATAAAGATATCTAATTCCATGCAGAGGACTTTGGCTAATTGTTGTATCATTTCCCCTGAAAATCAGGAAAGAAGAGAATCAATATTGACTAGTCAAGTGTAAACTTTATTTGAAATTAAACTTACATATTTATATATATTATAATATTTCTTGTTCCATTCTCTTTATTTTAGCCACTCAGGAAGGTATCCTAAGTATATTAGAACTATTATAATTAAGAATACCATCAAGTTGTACTACTTCCAATGTCATTTCAATGTACTAATAAAACCTTTTTACACACAAGTTAAGGGAAAATGTATGCTCTTTACATTTATTAACAAGTTACCAGATAGAAAACAAAAGGAGTGTTTGGGATATGTCATTATTTTGGTAAATATCAATTATTTTAGTTTTCTAGGTTAATACGATCCCTGTATTCAATCCTGGAATGGCATTGCTCTTAAGGAGTATACAAGGTGAAATTAATATACTTCTAAGTAACAGAACTAGTGGGAACTTTGTTATATTTCTACATAGCAGAACCTCAGAATCACTCTTTTCAGGGCCCCCATCACCTCCTTTTTTCTCAGGCTGTAGATTATGGGGTTGAGCATTGGGGTCAGGATGGTATAGAAGACGGCCAGGGCCATGTCCTCTCTGGGAGATTGAAAGGATCTTGGGCGTAGATAAGTGTAAACAAAGGGTGCATAGTAAAAAGTCACCACAGTGAGGTGGGTACTGCAGGTCGAATAGGCCTTCTTTCTCCCTTCTGTTGACTGCATACGGCAGATGGCAAGGAGAACTCGGCCATAGGAACATGCAATGCCAATGAAAGGAAATGCAAGGAAGAGGGTGGTGCTCACAAACACTGTGTATTCATAGACCCAGGTGTCCATGCAGGCCAGCGTCAACATGGCAGGGACATCACAGAAGAAATGATTGATGGTTCTGGATCGACAGTAGGGTATATGGAGCGCATACACAGTGTGGGCACAGGAGTTGATTGAGCCCATGATCCAAGATCCTGTTATCATCAACACACATACTCTTTTGCTCATACGAATGGGATAATGGAGAGGAAAACAAATTGCCATGTAACGATCATAGGCCATAGAGGCCAATATTAATCCTTCTGCACTAGCTAAAGTAATGAAGAAGAAACTCTGAATTCCACACCCAATGAAAGAAATAGATTTCTTTCCAGAGAGATAATCAGAAGCCATCTTGGGGACAATGGTGGAGATGAAGCTCAGGTCCATCAGGGAGAGCTGACTAAGTAGAAAATACATGGGTGTGTGAAGATGGGTGTCCAGGAGGATGAGGATGATCATGGACAGGTTTCCAAACAGAGCCATTAGGAAAATGAGAAAACTGAGAATGAAGAAAAACAGGCCAATTCTTGATGGTGGGAATAACCCCAAAAAGAAGAAATCAGTTGATGTTTGGTTAATATTTTCCAAAGGACATTACTTTAGTTTTCCCTAAAGAGAGACACATATTAAGTACAGAAAGATAATCTCTTATTAACTCGTTATTTTAGTTCTACCATGATTTATTCAGGAAAACTTACAGATGTTAAAAAAAATAACACATACATTGAGAAAACAAATTAGTCAGTTTTTTGCCTCATAGATAAAATTTTGATGAGGCATACATTTGTCTACAAAATATGTCACAGAAATTGTAAATTTGTAATAGTAATATATTTCTGTAATGACTTTATTAAGATGCATATATTTTTATTTTTCTGTTAATTTATATCTCCAGAACTTACTCTTTTTATGTATGCATTGTAAATCAATGTAAATGTGTATATTACAGACCCATACTTGAATACATTTTATGATCCTGAGGCAATGATTTTTTATGATTAAGCCCCAATATTTCCAAAAGTCTAGTAGCTTGTAAAGTCATGCTGCAGAATATACTCTTTTTTTGTAATTCCCCCCAAAAAACTTGTCAAATCAGGTTTTTTAGATCTTAACCATAATTATGTCCATCTATTTTCCCAGAAATCTACAATGAATAACTATTGTCAAGTATAATTTATGTAAACCTGATTTCTTCTTCTCCATCTTTCAAAATTTAAATTATCTAATTTAAAGAAACTCTTTCATTGCGAAACTGTTTTCCAATTTTTTGAGCTTCCATGACAGTTCAAATTTTCTAAAAAGATGTGTTCTATCTGCTTCTCATTAGCTATATAAAATCATGCATTGCACTGTCACTTTTCTTTACTCATTCCTTTTTCCCTCCCGTTTTTTATTTTAAAACTCTTTCCATTTCTAGATAAGTGTGAGATTTTAACCCAAAGACGTATTACCCCCTGTTATAAAATTCAACTAATAATAAAGAAGTAAACCTGTATGATTTTAAATAAAGTGGGAATGGGAACAGAGAGAGGATTAGAGATAAAAATGTTAAGAACATTTTGGGTGAAGAAATTTTAAGGATTGACATTTAAAAGGGGAAGAAACTACATTTTGAGAATGTCTAGGTGATAATGAGTGGGGAGAACCTTCTCCAGAAGACATACCATTAGTGAGTAAAGCCCAGCATGTTATGCCTAGAAAAAATTGTAGTGCTTTAGTCTCTCATACTTTTCTAGGACCAAAGCCATCAGACTGTTAAAGAAATCTTTATAGGAAAGATAGATATACACACAACACACACACACACACACACACACACACACACACACACGAATACACACACATTGAGTTAAAAATGACTGGGATAAAAGTAAGAAACCTTTACAAAAAAGCTGATGTCTTCAGACAAATATGAGAAGTTTTTAAATCTGAAGCAAAAATGTCATGTATTATACAAAATGAAGCACCAAATTAAAAAAAAAAACACTAATGGGAAATAAAGAATAGTAATTAATATAATGAATTTAATGAAAGTTTTAAAAGATAAATTGATGAAAAGCTACAAAAAGTAGCATCCAAACATAGAAGTTTACATTTAGGAGAGTGAGAGGAATAATGTAAAATGACCCATCACAGAATTATAGGCATTCTTATAAATCCATATGGCATTGATTTATTTTTGGCAAATATATTTATTTATTGTGAGGTGAATATTATTATTAAAACCTTTTTTTTCAGAACCATTATATTAGTTGCAATGTTCAAAGAGGATGCAAGGGAAACAGAAAAATAACTGAGAAATAGTTTATTAAATAATATTTTCTTGAAAATACTAAATATATTCTTAAAATTTTTTTGATAACTCCAATATCAGCTAGATAAATATGCTAAAATATTCTTAAGAGAAATTATGGTAATATGAGAAAAAATATATGAGGTGACCCATATCAAATAGCATCATGTTTCACAATATTGTTATATCTTTTATATGCAAACTATAAAATCTAGAAGATGGTAGAATGTCATCATTGCATGTCCTCAAACATAAAGTGGAATGTAACTATGTTGAGAGGATGGAAGACAGGGAAGAGGAGCAGTTCAATAATGTAGGGAGGGAGTGACATGTCATCCAGAGTGGCCCAAGTTACAAATGATATGGATTTGGGATATAGGAATCAAGCATTACAACATAAGCATATTATTTAAAATGGTGAGGAAGTATGGAAAAAAATGTAGAATAATTTGAAATATTTCCCTTGGTCATCAAGAGGAATGAGTAGTGGGAGAATGACTTTTATTATTTATTTATGTTTTAATTTTTAAATTTTTTTTTAATTTTATTTTTTCAGTGTTCCAAGATTCATTGTTCATGCACCACATCCAGTGCTCCATGCAATACATGCCCTCCTTAATAACTACTATCAAGCTCTATATTTTTATGTAAAATAGATTAATTCCCCTTATATTTTTATTTTACCCAATGATATAATGAAACTAATCAATTTACACTATTTGCAAAGGACTTGTACTGACTCAGTCTTTTAAACTTCACCAGAACTTTTGGGTTTGGCATCAGCATTACTGACTATATTTGGTTGAGAAAAAGGGAAAGAAGATGTTTTCTTAGTGAGTTGGAGAACTAAGTCTCGAACACAAACAAGGTCCATACATGGAAGAGAAGATAGAACTATACATTTTCATTGACCATCTCCAGTGGATGGAACCTGACATGTATCAAGATTTGTTCCAGGAATAAATTTTCTTTAATCCTGATCAATGGCTCTTGAGGTTCCCATAACCATCCAATATGTTTACAGATGTCTACAGATGATAAACAAAGATTCAGATATTTAAATGAATTCTTCCAATTTTCTGCCTTAACTTAGATGTTCCATATATTGATGCAGGTAGCTTTATATTAAATGATTATTTAAATTTAATCCTATCTTATCTCTTAATATTTAGGTAACAATTATAAAATAATAGTTGTGTCTCACAGGAGGGATAAGATGGGAGAGATATAGGAGACCCTGAGATGCAATATAATCTAAATTCTCTAACAGATAGGTTAAGAGAGACAGAAGATTGAATTAGTGATATAGAAGATAAACTGAAAGAAAAGAAGGATCAGGAGGAGGCCTGGACAAACAGCTTAGAATTCATGAAAACAAAATAAGTAATACCATGAAATGTTCCAATGTCAGAATTATTGGGATCCCTGAGAGGGAGGAGAAAGAGAGAAGACTAGAAAATATAGTTGAAGAAATTCTGGATGAAAATTTCCCTTATCTGGGGAATGGAAAAATGTTCCTGTCCTATAGGCAGAAAGGTCCCGAGTTCAACGAATCTAGGAAGACCCCCAGACATTTGATTGTGAAATTCATGAATCATAACTTTAGACAAGCATTCCTAAGAAGAGCTAGGGGGAAGATTCTTTACTTACAAAGGAAAGTCCATCAGAATAATGTCAGACCTGTCTACAAAGATGTGGCAATCAGGAAAGGGTTGGCAAGACATATTCAGCTTACTAAATATGAAGACCATGCAGACAGGAATGCTTTATCCATCAAGATGGACATTCAAAATGGATGGAGAGAAAAAGAGCTTCCAAAACCAGAAAGGATTAAAAGAATATGTGACCGGCAAGCCAGCACTACAAGAAATATTAAGAGGGGGTGTTTCCTCCCAAAAAACAAGAGCCCAGGACCTGAAGGATTCCCTGGGGAATTCTACCAAACATTCAAAGAAGAAATAACACCAATTCTTCTGAAGCTGTTTCAAAAAATTGAGGCAGAAGGAAAACTTCCAGAATCTTTTTATGAAGCCAGAATTACCCTGATCCCCAAACCAGGAAAAGACCCTACCAAAAAGGAAAATTTCAGACCAATATCACTGATGAATATGGATGCTAAGATTCTCCACAAGATCCTAGCAAACAGGATCCAGCAGCACATTAAAAAGATTATCCACCATGACCAGGTGGGATTCATCCCTGGGTTGCAAGGTTGGTACAAAATTCGCAAATTAATCAATGTGATAGAACAAATCAATAAGAGAAGAGAGGAGGAGAGGGAGTTGAAGGAAACTGGAAGGGGAGATGAACCATGAGAGACTATGGACTCTGAAAAACAACCAGAGGGTTATGAAGGGGCGGCGGGGGGGTTGGGGGGGTGGGAGGTTGAGGAACCAGGTGGTGGGTAATAGGGAGGGTACGTACTGCATGGAGCACTGGGTGTGATGCCAAAACAATGAACACTGTTATGCTGTAAATAAACAAATAAAAATAAATAAATTAATTAAAAACAAAAAAAAGATTATCCACCATGACCAGGTGGGATTCATCCCTGGGTTGCAAGGATGGTTCAACATTCGCAAATCAATCAGTGTGATTGAACAAATCAATACGAGAAGAAAGAAGAACTACATGGTCCTCGCAATTGATGCAGAAAAAACATTTGACAAAATCAAGCATCCGTTCCTGATGAAAACGCTTCAAAGTATAGGGATAGAGGGAACATTCCTGAACTTCATAACATCGATCTATGAAAGACCCATAGCAAATTTCATCCTCAATGTGAAAAAGCTTGCAGCTTTCCCATTGAGATCAGGAACACGACAAGGATGCCCACTCTCACCACTCTTGTTCAACATAGTATTACAAGTCCTAGCAACGACAATCAGACAACAAAGAGAAATAAAAGGTATTCAAATTGGCAAGGAAGAAGTCAAACTCTCTCTCTTCACAGAGGACATGATTCTTTATATGGAAAACCCCAAAGACTCCACCCCCAAACTACTAGAACTCATACAACAATTCAGTAACGTGGCAGGATACAAAATCAATGTACAGAAATCAGTGGCTTTCTTATACACTAACAGTGAAAACACAGAAAGGGAAATGAGAGAATCGATTCCATTTACTCTAGCACCAAGAACCATAAGATACCTGGGAATAAACCTCACTGAAGAGGTAAAGGATCTGTACTCGAGGAACTACAGAACACTCATGAAAGAAATTGAAGAAGACACAAAAAGATGGAAGACCATTCCATGCTTTTGGATCGGAAGAATAAACATTGTTAAAATGTCTATACTGCCTAGAGCAACCTATACTTTTAATGCCATTCCGATCAAAATTCCACCAGTATTTTTCAAAGAGCTGGAGCAAATAATCCTAAAATTTGTATGGAATCAGAAGAGACCCCGAATTGCTAAGAAAATGTTGAAAAACAAAAACAAAACTGGCGACATCACGTTACCTGATTTCAAGCTGTACTATAAAGCTGTGATCACCAAGACAGCGTGGTACTGGCATAAAAATAGACACATAGACCAGTGGAACAGAGTGGAGAGCCCAGATATGGAACCTCAACTCTATGGTCAAATAATCTTCGACAAAACAGGAAAAATATACAATGGAAAAAAGGACAGTCTCTTCAAGAAATGGTGCTGGGAAAACTGGACAGCTATCTGTAGAAGAATGAAACTAGACCATTTTCTTACACTGTCAACAAAGATAAACTCGAAATGGATAAAAGACCTCAATGTGAGACAGGAATCCATCAGAATCCTAGAGGAGAGCATTGGCAGTAACCTCTTTGATATCAGCCACAGCCACTTCTTTCAAGGTATGTCTCCAAAGGCCAAGGAAACAAAAGCGAAAATGAACTTTTGGGACTTCATCAAGATCAAAAGCTTCTGCACAGCAAAGGAATAGTCAACAAAACAAAAAGGCATCCTACGGAATGGCAGAAGATATTTTCAAATGACAGTACAGACAATAGGTTGATATCCAGGATCTATAAAGAACTCTCAAACTTAAAACACAAAAACAGATAAGCATATCAAAAAATGGGCAGAAGATATGAACAGACACTTCTCCAAAGAAGACATACAAATGGCTCTCAGACACATAAAAAAATGCTCATCATCACTAGCCATCAGGGAGATTCAAATTAAAACTACATTGAGATACCACCTGACACCAGTTAGAATGGCCAAAATTAGCAAGACAGGAAACAACGTGTGTTGGAGAGGTTGTGGAGAAAGGGGAAGCCTCTTACACTGTTGGTGGGAATGCAAGTTGGTGCAGCCACTCTGGAAAACACTGTGGAGATTCCTGAAGAAATTAAAAATAGAGCTTCCCTATGACCCTGCAATTGCACTGCTGGGTATTTACCCCAAAGATACAGATGTAGTGAAAAGAAGGGCCATCTGTACTCCAGTGTTTATAGCAGCAATGGCCACAGTCGCCAAACTGTGGAAGTATCCAAGATGTCCTTCAATGGACGAATGGATAAGGAAGATGTGGTCCATATACACGATGGAGTATTCATCAGAAATCATGAATACCCAACTTTTGTAGCAACATGGATGGGACTGGAAGAGATTATGCTGAATGAAATAAGTCAAGCAGAGAGAGTCAAGTATCATATGGTCTCACTAATTTCTGGAGCATAACAACATGGAGGACATGGGGAGATGGAGAGGAGAAGGAAGTTGAGGGAAATTGGAAGGAGTGATGAACTATGAGAGACTATGGACTCTGAAAAACAGCCTGAAGGCTTTGAAGGGGTGGGGGGTGGGAGGTTGGGGAACCAGTTGGAGGGTAATAGAGAGGGCACATATTGAATGGAGCACTGGGTGTTGTGCAAAAACAATGAAAACTGTCATGCTGAAAATAAATAAATAAATGAGGGGGGGTTTCTAAAAAAGATGGAAGAACACAAGAGTGACATAAAACAGAAATTTATAGAGACAAGGTATAGAAACAAGGACTTCACAAGAAAAATGATGTCAATTAAAACATATTTTTCCGGGGCACCTGGGTGGCTCAGTAGGTTCAAGCCTCTGCCTTTGGCTCAGGTCATGATCTCAGGGTCCTGGGATCAAGCCCTGCATCGGGATCTCTGCTCAGCAGAGAGCCTGCTTCCCTTCCTTTCTCTCTGCCTGCCTCTCTGCCTACCTGTGATCTCTGTCAAATAAATAAATAAAATCTTAAAAAAAAAACAAACAAAAAGAAAATACATATGTTTCCATAATCACTCTCAACATGAACTGACTAAATGCTCCCATGAAAAGGCACAAGGTTGCAGTTTGGATAAGATGACAGGAGCTGTCCCTGTGCTGTCTACAAGAGATACATTTGGAACCTAAAATTACATCCAGACTGAAAGTGAAGAGAAGGGGAAACATCTTTCATACGAATGGTTCTCAAAGGAAAGATGGGGTAGCAATCCTCATATCAGATTTTAAGCAAAAGACTATAGTCAGAGATAGAGAAGGACATTTCATCATTCTTAAGGGGTCTATACACCAAAAAGATCAATTGTAAATATTTTGCCCCCAGTTCGGGAGTACCAACTACATAAGCCAAGTGTTAAACAAAATAAAGAATAATATTGATATTTATACATTAACTGTAGGGGATCTTAACACACCACTTTCGGTAATAGACATCATCCAAGCAGAAAATCAATAAAGAAAGAAGAGCATTGAATTACACAGTGGACCAGATGGACCTTATTGATATATACAGAACATTCCCCTCTGAAACAACAGAATACTCATTCTTCTTGAGTGCACATGGAACTTTCTCCTGGATAGACCACATACTAGGTGATAAATCAGGGCTCAACTGATACCAAAAGATTGAGATTATTTCCTGCATATTTTCAGATTACAATGCTTTGAAATGGGAACTCAACCACAAGAAAAAGTTTGAAAGGAATTCAAACACTTGGAAGCTAAAGTACAACCTACTCAAGAATGTTTGGATCAACCAGAAAATCAAAGAAGAACCTAAACAATTCATGGAAACCAATGACACTGAAGGCACTTCAGTCCAAAACCTATGGGATACAGCAAAGTCCGTCCTAAGGGGGAAATACATAGCCCATCCAAGCCTCCCTCAAAAAAATTGAAAAATCCAGAATACACCAGCTCTCTTTACAATGTAAAGAACTGGAGAATCAACAGCAAATTAAGCCAACCCGACACAAGAAGGGAAATAATCAAGATTAGAGCAGAGACTAATGAGATAGAAACTAGAGATACAGTAGAACACATAAACAAAACTAGAAGCTGGTTTTTGAAAGAATAAGATCAATAAACCATTGGCCAAACTAATCCAAAAGAAAAAATATAAGGCCCAAATTAATAAAATTATGAACAAAAAGGGAGAAATCACAACTAACACAAAGGAAATAGAGACTATCATCCGAAATTATTATCAGCCGTGATATGCCAGTAAGTTCAGCAACCTAGACGAAATGGATGCAATCCTGGAGACCTGTAAGCTTCCAAAACTGAATCAGGAAGAAATTGACAACCTGAGTAGACCAATATCTAGTAACGAGATTGAAGCATTGATGAAAATAAGAGACTGGGACCTGATGGATTCCCTGGGGAATCCTATCAAACTTACATGGAAGAAATAATACCTATTCTCCTGAAGCTGTTCCAAAAAATTGAAGCAGAAGAAAAACTTCCAGACTCTTTTTATGAAGCCAGCGTTACCCTGATTCCCAAAGCAGGTAAAGATCCAAATAGGAGATTTCCCACCAATATCCCTGATGAACATGGATGCTAAGATTATCAACAAGATCCTAGCTAATGGGATCCAAAAGGATGTTAAAATGATTATCCTCCATAATCAGGTAGGATTTTTCCTTGGGTTGCAAGGGTGGTTCAACATTCAGAAATCAATCAATGTGATAGAATAAATCAATAAGAGAAGAGAGAAGAACCACCTGGTCCCCTCAATTGATGTAGAAATAAAATTTGACAAGATACAGCATCCGTTCCTTATGAAAATGCTTCGAAGCATAAATATATCAGAAACATTCCTCAACTTCATAATATCGATCTATGAAGAACCCACAGTGAATTTCATCCTCAATGGCGAAAAGCTAGCAGCTTTCCCTTTGAGATAAGGAATGCGACAAGATGCCCATTCTCGCCAGTGTTGTTTAACCTTGCCCTAGAAGTCTTAGCAACAGCAATCAGACAACAAAGATAAATAAAAGTATTAAAATTGCCAATGAAGGAATCAAGCTCTCTCTTTTCACAGGCATGATACTTCATAACAAAAACCCAAAAGAGGGGCGCCTGGGTGGCTCAGTGGGTTAAAGCCTCTGCCTTTGGCTTAGGTCATGATCCCAGAGGCCTGGGATCGAACCCCACATGGGGATCTCTGCTCCGCAGGGAGCGTGCTTCCTTACACCTCTCTCTGCCTGTCTCTCTGCCTACTTGTGAACTCTGTCTGTCAAATAAATAAATAAAATCTTAAAAAAAAAAAAAGACTCCACGCCAAACTACTAGAACTCATACAACAGTTCAGTAATGTGGCTGGATATAAAATCAATGTACAGAAATCAGTTGCTTTCTTATACACTACAAATGAAAATACAGAAAGGGAAATTAGAGACTCTATTACATTTACTATAGCACCAAAAACCATAAGATACCTAGGAATAAACTTAATCAAAGAGATAACAGATCTGTACTTGAGGAACTACAGAACACTTGTGAAGGAAACTGAAGAAGACACAAACAGATGGAAGACCATTCCATGCTCATGGATCAGAAGAATAAACATTGTTAAAATGTCTATCCTGCCCTAATAAATCTATACTTTCAATCAAAATTCCACTGGCATTTTTCAAAGAGCTGAAACAAACAATCCTAAAGTTTGTGTGGAACCAGAAGAGACTCCAAATTGCTAAGGAAATGTTGAAAAAGAAAAATAAGACTGGGGGCATCATGTTGCCTGATTTAAAGCTTTAATACGAAGCTCTGATAACCAAGACAGCATGGTATTGGAAAAACAAAAACAAAACAAACAAACAAAAACAGGCACATAGACCAGTGGAACAGAGGAGAGAACCCAGATATGGGCCCGCAAATCGATGGTCAAATAATCTTTGACAAAGCAGGGGAAAATATCTTGTGGAAAAAGGACAGTCTCTTCAGTAAGTGGTGCTGGGAAAATTGGATAGCTATGTGTAGAATAATGAAACTTAACCATTCTCAGACACGATACACAATGATAAACTCAAAATGGGTAAAACGTGAAGCAGGAATCCATCAAAATCATAGAGGAGAACATAGGCAGTAACCTCTTCAACATCAGCCACAGCAACTTCTCTTAAGTTATGTCTCCAAAGGCAAAGGAAACAAAAGTGAATATTAACTTTTGGGACTTCTTCCACACCAAAAGATTCTGCACAGCAAAGAAAACAGTCAACAAAACAAAGAGACAACCCACAGAATGGGAGAAGATATTTGCAACTGACACCGTAGACAAAAGGCTGATATCCAAGATCTATAAAGAACTCCTAAAACTCAGCACACACATAACAGATAATCATGTCAAAAATGGGCAGACATGAACAGACACTTCTCCAATGAAGACATACAAATGGCTAACAAACACATGAAAAAATGTTCATCATCAGTAGCCATCAAGGAGATTCAAGTCAAAACCACATTGAAGTAGCACATTACACCAGTTAGAATGGCCCAAATCAACAAGACATGGAACAACAAGTGCTGGAGAGAATATGGAGAAATGGGAACCCTCTTAAACTGTTGGTGGGAATAAAAATTGGTGCAACCACTTTGGAAAACAGTGTGGAAATTCCTTAATAAATTAAAAATAGGGCTATCTTATGACTGTGCAATTGCACTACTGGGTATTTACACCAAACATACAGATATACTGAAAAGAAGGGCCATCTGTGCCAATGTTCATAGCAGCAATGGCCACAGTCACCAAACTGTGGAAAGAACCAAGATTCCCTTCAACAGACGAATGAATAAAGAAGATACTGTCCATATATACAAAGGAGTATTGTGCCTCCATCAGAAAGGATGAATATCCAACTTTTGTATTAACATGGTTGGGACTGGAGGAGATTATGCTGAGTGAAATAAGTGAAGCAGAGAAAGTCAATTATATGGTTTCTCTTACTTGTGGAGCATTAGGAATATCATGGAAGACATTAGGAAAAGTAAAGGATAAGTGAATTGGGGGAAATTGGATGGGGAGATGAACCATGAGAGACTGTGGACTCTGAGAAACAAACTGAGGGTTTTGGAGGGGAGGGGGTAGGGGGTTAGGTGAGTCTGGTGGTGGGTGTTAAAGAGGGCACATATTGCACGGAGTACTGGGTGTGGTGTATAATCAATGAATCTTGGAACACTGAAAATATAAATTAAAATAATAAAAATATAAAACAAAATAATTAAAAAATAAAATAAAATAATAAAAATATAAAATAATGTAATAAAAATACAAAATAAAATAACAAGAGAATAAAAGTTTTTATGTTTAAACCTCCAAAAACCATCAAAAGTTGTTCAATGCGGGGGAGTCAAGATGGCGGGGAAGTAGGAGGAGGCACCATTTCAACCTGTACCCTAAAGTGAGCTGATTACCTACCAAAGAACTCCGACCACCCATGAAATCAGCCTGAGATCAGAATTATACACGTCTGGATCTCTACAGGAGCAGAAGACGCCAGTGGCAGGTAAAGCAGACTGGGAACGTCCGACTGATATCGGAAGATAAACAAAAGGGGGAGGGAGCCACCAGAGGTGACCGATCAGAAAGTAACACCCCAACACGAGAGTGCTCTGCGTCTGGGGACCAGCATTAACTTGGAGTCTGGTTGAAAGCACTCAAAAAACAAAGAGCAAAGGATCGCGGGGGTAATAGTGGGAACCTGGGCAGTTAGGGTCAGGGACCTAAGTCCACGGACCCAGGACAGCCTCCCCTGGTGCGGAGCCAGAGAGAGTGCGGCAGAGAAATCAGGTCTCTGTCCCTGAGCGGCCAGTGCACCTGAACGCCAGCGCGCCCGAGAACGAGTGGGGTCTGGCTCCCGGGAGGGGCTGGGAGCCTGGCCAGAAGGCAATCCTGAAACGCGCGCGTCCCACACCCTCCCTTGGGAAAGGTGCTCATAGGCGCTAGCCTGGAGCTCTGGCAGCCGGAAAAACCAGACATTCCTAGCCCGGGACAGCAGGAAAATCTCAGTGTGCGATCTCTGCTCGAACCTCTCTGGTGGTCTGGAGCTGCCCAGACAGCCACCGCTGCCCTGGTTTTGGGTACAAGGAGGAGCTCCTGCATCCCCAGGGACAGTGACTCAGAACCGACTCTGCCAGCAGCTTTTGCAAAAGAGTCTGAGGCTTCTCTCTGAGAGGGAGGTCGGGGTGCTGTTTGCTCTCCTCTAAACCTCCAAAAACCATCAAAAGCTGTCAAGGCGAGAGAAAGCAGATGAAAGAATATAAAAACCCCAGAGAACAAAAGGCTGAAAAAAACAGTTTTCTGAAAAAAAAAAAAAAGAGCTCACCCCCTTGAGGGGAGCGGGAGGACCTAACTCAGGGAACATCATTGTCTGAAAACCCACGTGGCAGGCCCCTCCCCCAGAAAACCAACCAGGAAGGAAGAAAAAAAAAAAAAAGACTACAAGAGAACAATCACCACTACTTCATAAATACAACTTTTATTTTAAACTCTTTACCAATATTCTGGTTCTTTTTTTTTTATACATACAGATAATTTTTTAACCTATTTACCATCACACCGAGATGTCCAGTACATCAAATTCTTTAATAACCTTCTAACCTGAACTTTTTGATACATACACCCGTGTTTTTCTTTTGTTTTTCTATTTTTTAAATTCTTTTTTAATTTTAACTTAGTTTAGTCTAGTTTATTCTTTTTTAATTTTTATTTTCTACTATACATATAGAGTTAAACTCCAAGGTAATCCCCTTTCCCCAATCAATGCTACCCCTATAGGCAAACCAGTTTCTAATCCCCCTGTAACTTAGGAAAGTTGAGTCCCTTAACAAAAACATCAAGATACCTTCAGGAAGAATCAAATAACCTTCCGCACCCACACTGAGAATCTATAACCATTCTCCCAATTTTTCCTTCTGTCAGTGTTTCTGTGAATTTGTATTTGTCCTGATAATATATAAACCTTATACTTGGGGTTCTTTCTGATGAGGTTCTTCCGTTGTTTTTTTTTTTTTTTTTTTTGCTTATATATACATTTTTTTTCCTCTTGTTATATACTTTTATCACTCTTTTTGTCTGTCTGTTTTTGTTTGTATACTCCACAAATCTTACCTTGTGGCCCATTTGGGCTGAGCCTTCTCTTTTATCTTCCCTTTTTTTCCTATCTCTCTCTCTCTCTTTTTTTTCCTTTTTTCTTTCCCCCTTTTTTTTTTCTTTCTTCTTCTCTATTTCTTTTTCTTCTCGTTTTTCTCTCATTTGGGTGTGGAATACTGATTGCACAGAAGCGTTCCAGGGTGCACATTGACTGCACCACAATCGATAAGTCCAGCTGCATCTGTTTAGTCATCTCTTACCAAAATGACTAGGAGGAGGAATACCCAACAGAAGAAAAATACAGAGGATGGGCCTTCTGCAACAGAGCTAATGGCTGTCGACATAGACAATATGTCAGAAAAGGAATTCAGACTAACAATTATCCAGGCAATAGCTAGGTTGGAGAAAGCCATGGATGACCAAACAGAATTGATTAGGGCAGAACTGAAAGCCACCAGGGATGATGTTCACAATGTTAGGGCAGAACTGAAAGCCACCAGGGATGATGTTCAAAATGCTCTCAATGAGTTCCAATCCAATCAAAATTCTCTAAAAGCTAGGGTAACTGAGACAGAAGATAGAATTGGTGATCTGGAGGACAAACAGATAGAGAGAAAGGATCAGGAGGAAGCCCGGAACAAACAGCTCAGAAGGCACGAAAACAGAATCAGGGAAATAAACGATGCCATGAAACGTTCCAACGTCAGAATTATTGGAATCCCTGAAGGGGAAGAAAAAGAAAGAAGTCTAGAAGATATAGTGGAAGAAGTTGTCTATGAAAATTTTCCCAATCTCACGAATCGAAACAACGTTCATGTACTAGAGGCAGAAAGATTTCCTCCCAAGATTTTAGATTCTCAAAAGTCCTCATGGCACCTTATCGTTAAATGGGGAATTATGTTTCAAGAGAGACCCTCTTAAAAGCAGCTAGGACAAAGAAGCTTCTTACATACAGAGGAAAGCCCATTAGAATAACATCAGTCCTTTCCACAGAGACCTGGAAAGCCAGGAAGGGCTGGCAAAATATATTCAGAGTACTAAATGAGAAGAACATGCAACCAAGAATACTCTATCCAGCAAGACTGACATTTAAAATGGATGGAGAGATAAAGAGTTTCCAAGACCGGCAAGGCTTAAAAGACTATGCAACCACTAAGCCGACACTGCAGGAAATATTAAGGGGGGTCCTATAAGAGAGGAAAAATCCTAAGAATATCATTGAACAGAAATACAGAAACAATTTATTGACAGAAAGACTTCAAAGGCAACACGATGTCAATAAAAACCTATCTCTCAATAATCACTCTCAAGGTGAATGGCCTAAATGCGCCCATAAAACGACACAGGGTTGCAGATTGGATAACACGACAGGACCCATCCATATGCTGTCTACAAGAGACCCATTTTGAACCTAAGGATACACCCAGACAGAAAGTGAAGGGATGGAGAGGCATCTTTCATGCCAATGGGCCTCAAAAGAAGGCCGGAGTAGCGATTCTCATATCAGATAAATTAGATTTTAAACTAAAGACTGTAGTCAGAGATACAGAAGGATACTACATAATTCTTAAAGGGACTATCCACCAAGACGATCTAACAATTGTGAATATCTATGCCCCCAATATGGGAGCACCCAATTATATAAGAAAACTATTAATCAAGATAAAGAGTCATATTGATATGAATACAATAATAGTAGGAGATCTTAATACGCCTCTCTCAGAAATAGACAGATCATCGAAGCAGAAAATTAATAAAGAAATAAGAGCATTGAATGAAACATTGGACCAGATGGACCTCATCGACGTATACAGAACATTCCACCCTAAAACAACAGAATATTCATTCTTCTCAAGTACACATGGAACCTTCTCCAGAATAGACCACATACTGGGTCACAAAGCAGGACTCAACCGATACCAAAAGACTGACATTATTCCCTGCATATTCTCCGATCACAATGCTTTGAAACTGGAGCTCAATCACAAGGAAAAGTTCAGAAGGAACTCAAACACCTGGAAGCTAAAGACCACCTTGCTTAAGAATGCTTGGATCAACCAGGAGATCAAAGACGAACTTAAACAATTCATGGAAACCAATGAGAATGAAGACACCTCGGTCCAAAACCTATGGGATACAGCAAAGGCGGTTCTAAGGGGGGAATACATAGCCATCCAAGCCTCCCTCAAAAACATTGAAAAATCCAGAATACACCAGCTGTCTCTACACCTTAAAGAACTGGAGAATCAACAACAAATCAAACCAACTCCACATGCAAGAAGGGAAATAATCAAGATTAGAGCAGAGATCAATGAGGTAGAAACGAGAGATACAGTAGAACGTATCAATGAAATTAGAAGCTGGTTTTTTGAAAGAATCAATAAGATCGATAAACCATTGGCCACACGAATCCAAAAGAAAAGAGAGAAAGCCCAAATTAATAAAATTATGAATGAAAAGGGAGAGATCACAACGAACACCAAGGAAATAGAAACAATCATCAGAAATTATTACCAACAGTTATATGCCAATAAGCTAAGCTACCTAGATGAAATGGATGCATTCCTGGAAAGCTACAAACTCCCAAAATTGAACCAGGAAGAAATTGACAACCTGAATAGACCGATATCTAGTAATGAGATTGAAGCAGTGATCAAAAACCTCCCAAAAAACAAGAGCCCAGGACCTGACGGATTCCCTGGGGAATTCTACCAAACTTTCAAAGAAGAAATCACACCAATTCTCCTGAAGCTGTTCCAAAAAATTGAAGCAGAAGGAAAACTTCCAGACTCTTTATGAAGCCAGCATTACCCTGATCCCCAAACCAGGCAAAGACCCTACCAAAAAGGAGAATTTCAGACCAATATCACTGATGAATATGGATGCAAAGATTCTCAACAAGATCCTAGCAAACAGGATCCAGCAGCACATTAAAAACATTATCCACCATGACCAGGTGGGATTCATCCCTGGGTTGCAAGGTTGGTTCAACATTCGCAAATCAATCAGTGTGATAGAACAGATCAATAAGAGAAGAGAGAAGAACCACATGGTCCTCTCAATTGATGCAGAAAAAGCATTTGACAAAATCCAGCATCCGTTCCTGATGAAAACGCTTCAAAGTATAGGGATAGAGGGAACATACCTGAACTTCATAAAATCTATCTATGAAAGACCCACAGCAAATATCATCTTCAATGGGAAAGAGCTTGCAGCCTTCCCGTTGAGATCAGGAACACGACAAGGATGCCCACTCTCACCACTCTTGTTCAACATAGTATTACAAGTCCTAGCAATGACAATCAGACAACAAAGAGAAATAAAAGGTATCCAAATTGGCAAGGAAGAAGTCAAACTCTCTCTCTTCGCAGATGACATGATTCTTTATATGGAAAACCCCAAAGACTCCACCCCCAAACTACTAGAACTCATACAGCAATTCAGTAACGTGGCAGGATACAAAGTCAATGTACAGAAATCAGTGGCTTTCTTATACACCAACAATGAAAATACAGAAAGGGAAATTAGAGAATCGATTCCATTTACTAAAGCACCAAGAACCATAAGATACCTGGGCATAAACCTAACCAAAGAAGTAAAGGACCTGTACTCGAGGAACTACAGAACACTCATGAAAGAAACTGAAGAAGACACAAAAAGATGGAAGACTGTTCCATGCTCTTGGATTGGAAGAATAAACATTGTTAAAATGTCTATACTGCCTAGAGCAATCTATACTTTTAATGCCATTCCGATCAAAATTCCACCAGTATTTTTCAAAGAGCTGGAGCAAATAATCCTAAAATTTGTATGGAGCCAGAAGAGACCCCGAACTGCTAAGGAAATGTTGAAAAACAAAAACAAAACCGGCGGCATCATGTTACCCGATTTCAAGCTTTACTACAAAGCTGTGATCACCAAGACAGCGTGGTACTGGCATAAAAACAGACACATAGACCAGTGGAACAGAGTGGAGAGCCCAGATATGGACCCTCAACTCTATGGTCAAATAATCTTCGACAAAACAGGAAAAAATATTCAATGGAAAAAAGACAGTCTCTTCAATAAATGGTGCTGGGAAAACTGGACAGTGATATGTAGAAGAATGAAACTCGACCATTCTCTTACACCGTACACAAAGATAAACTCGAAATGGATAAAAGACCTCAATGTGAGACAGGAATCTATCAGAATCCTAGAGGAGAACATAGGCAGTAACCTCTTCGATATCAGCCACAGCAACTTCTTTCAAGATATGTCTCCAAAGGCCAAGGAAACAAAAGCAAAAATGAACTTTTGGGACTTCATCAAGATCAAAAGCTTCTGCACAGCAAAAGAAACAGTCAACAAAACAAAGAGGCAACCCACGGAATGGGAGAAGATATTTGCAAATGACAGTACAGACAAAAGGTTGATATCCAGGATCTATAAAGAACTTCTCAAACTCAACACACACAAAACAGATAATCGTATCAAAAAATGGGCAGAAGATATGAACAGACACTTCTCCAATGAAGACATACAAATGGCTATCAGACACATGAAAAAATGTACATTATCACTAGCCATCAGGGAGATTCAAATTAAAATCACATTGAGATACCACCTAACACCAGTTAGAATGGCCAAAATTAGCAAGACAGGAAACAACGTGTGTGGGAGAGGATGTGGAGAAAGGGGAACCCTCTTACACTGTTGGTGGGAATGCAATTTAGTGCAGCCACTTTGGAGAACAGTGTGGAGATTCCTGAAGAAATTAAAAATAGAGCTTCCCTATGACCCTGCAATTGCACTGCTGGGTATTTACCCCAAAGATACAGATGTAGTGAAAAGAAGGGCCATTTGTACCCCAATGTTTATTGCAGCAATGGCTACGGTCGCCAAACTGTGGGAAGAACCAAGATGCCCTTCAACGGATGAATGGATAAGGAAGATGTGGTCCATATACACAATGGAGTATTATGCCTCCATCAGAAAGTACCCAACTTTTGTAGCAACATGGACGGGACTGGAAGAAATTATGCTGAGCGAAATAAGTCAAGCAGAGAGAGTCAAGGATCATATGGTCTCACTTATTTGTGGAGCATAACAAATAACATGGAGGACATGGGGAGATGGAGAGGAGAGGGAGTTGAGGGAAACTGGAAGGGGAGATGAACCATGAGAGACTATGGACTCTGAAAAACAACCAGAGGGTTATGAAGGGGCGGCAGGGGGGTGGGCGGGGTGGGAGGTTGAGGAACCAGGTGGTCGGTAATAGGGAGGGCACGTACTGCATGGAGCACTGGGTGTGATGCCAAAACAATGAACACTGTTATGCTGTAAATAAACAAATAAAAATAAATATTATAAAAATATATAAAATAATGTAATAAAAATACAAAATAAAATAACAAGAGAATAAAAGTTTTTATGTTTAACTGCTTAAAACTAAAAAATGAAAATATATAAAAGCTATTAATTAATAATTCAGTATAAGTGAGAATCAAGAATGTATATAAGTTGCTTTATACCTAAATAAATTGGTTTAGTGTTCGTATTTTGTTCATTTTAATATAGTTCTTGTTTCCTTTTATTTGGAGTCTTAATAAATTTTTTACTTGTTCCCTGCAACAATGCAAATTTACCTAATGGTGTAGATAATACACACATCACTCTCAGATCCTCTAAATGAACTCTAATCTGTGTCTTGCCCCAATACCAAAGTATTCCTAGGTCACAAAGAAGCACCTTCCTCTTTATTATCTCCTCCGTAATTCAGGTTGTAAATGTACACCTTCAGCTCATTCATACACTGTAATGAGGAAATTTGTGTAATTAATGCCCAGGTTAAAAATAAATTGGAGATTACCATTTTTATTCTAATAACATTTAATAAGCATTAGTTTTCATGTGTTTATTATTCTTCCTATGTTTCACATGTTCCTATTCAATTCCAATAAAAGTTTGAAAAACTTCTCACTTTACTGATTCACATATTTACAGAATAAATATATTTTTCAAATATAGATTCATTTTTATAATGATGAGAAGTGGATTCCAAGTGATAAGAAAATAATTATTTAAAACTACATAGTGATTCAGTGGCGAAATCAGAAAGGTATACTCTAGATCCTAGACAATGTAGAATTTTTCTTCTGAAGCAAGTGAATCTCAAAGAAAGAACTTGCAGATCGCTAAGTAAATCTGGTCACATTAGATTTGGTCCAGTTATTTTTCAAATTTGCAGCAAGACTGTGCCTTTACCAAAAAAGCTTTCCATTGCTTTGCTAATTTTTTTTAAAATCAGACTTAACTTTCAAAAATATCAGAATGTAAATTTAAAATATCTTCAGAATTTTGGTATAAATTTCAGTTGCTTCTTTCATCTCTTTTCAAGAACGCTAATAATGTTTTGAGTGTTGAGCTGCATCAAAAGGGAACATCCTTACCTTTCCCATAAGGGAAGTCTTCTATAAAAACCCTATCAGATCATTTTTTCCCAAGGGCAAACTTTAATCTCTACAAAGTCTACCTTAGTTTTTTGAAATGTTTGGTTATATTTGTATCCACATTACAGGACCATAGATAATAAATATTTTGCATTGCTACCAGTTATCTAGATTTTACAGCATTGTGAAATGGTGTTTATTGAATGATCAGAGGACCAAGAGAAGAATTCTCTACAGTCTAGCCAAGCATAATTCTCTTCAGTATCTCTGGAGTCCTACTTGAAATTTTCTATGCCTTATAGTTTCCAAAGCAGATTCTACTAAAAAAGGACAAAGTAATATAATTCATAATCCCTCAGTGACTTATGAGATAATAATCTTATTAAATATTTAAGCAATGTTTATTTTTCAATGTTTAGAAGTTTATAGAGCTTGTGATCCATAGTGATTTTATTGTATACATGGTGTAAATTTACAGTATTTGTATGTGCCTATATCTGTGTACTTCTATATATAGCTTCATGAAATACAACAAAGGTGAATCAGCATTGATAAATAAATAGGAATAGGAAAATAGGTAGATATTTCAAGAGATATCTGATTTATCAGTACATACTTTGAGCTTGTATTCAATTGTAGATATGTTTATTTTGCTTTATTTAAAGAGCACTCTGCAGATTGTTTGATGCCAACAGTAGAACTAATTCTAATTCTGTCACTTACTACAAATTTAAACTATGCAAACTTGGATTAGTAAATTCAACTCTCTGAGCCTGTATCTCATAAGTAGAGCAGACCAAAATCATGGGATATGACCTCACAGTTTTTGGAATGGCTATTATCAAAAAAAAAAAAAATGAGTGTTGGAGAGAATGTGGAGAAAACACATTGAACCCTATTGATGAGAATAGAAATTAGTACACTCATTAAGGAAAGTAGTATAGAAGTTCTTCAAAAAGTTAAACGTTAGAGACCCTAATTCTTAGGAAACAAACTGAGCGTTGCTGGAGGGGAGAGGGTGGGCTGCTGGGGTGGCTGAATGATGGGCATTGGGGAGGGTATGTGTTGTGATGAGCTCTGTTTTGTGTAAGACTTATGAATCACAGACCTGTACCCCTGAAACAAATAATACATATACATAATTATTTCATTAATTTTTAAAAATAGATGAAAAATGGAGAATTTTAGTGCCGCCCATTGGCAAGAAAACTAGCAATAAAACACAAAATGTATATATAATCAAAACTATAAATACAGAAAACAAACTGGTTGCCAGACAGGAGGTGAGTGGGGGTTGGGCAAATGAGTGAAGGAAGTAAGGGAAAAGAGATACAGGCATCTAGTTATGGAATGAGCAAGTTAAACTTGAAACTACCATATAATCCAACAACCCCACTTCTGGGTATATACCCAAATGAAATGAAATCAATTATTTGAAGAGACACTTACATTCCTATAGTAATTATTTCAGTGTTATTTATAATAGCTAAAATATGGAAATTAATCTTCTTGTACATTGACAAATAAATGGTAAATGGCATTTGTAATATGTACATTACACAAGAACAACAACATGGATGAACCTGGAGGACATTCAACTAAGTGAAATAAACCAGACACAGAAATACAAACACTTCATAATTACAATTATGTGTGCAATCTAAAATAGTCAACCTTTAGAAGTAGGGAGTAGAATAGTGGATGTTGGTGGGTAAATGAGGGAGAAATGGGAATAAATGGGTCAGATGGATGAATAAATTCTGCAGGTCTCTGCAGGTCTATATTACAGCAATTTATATATAATTAACAACATCGTTTATTTGAAATTTTCTGTTAGAGTAGATCTCCCCAGTTGGTACTATTCTCACACACACACATACATACGCACACGTGCGTGCACACACACACACACACACACACACAAATGGTGAGTTAGTGGATATGCTAGTTTGTAGTGCTTATTTTAATGTGTAAGTGTCTTAAATGAATTTATGCACTGTAAATATGTAGAATTTATGTCAATTATACCTCAATATATCTGAAAAAAAATCAAGAGTTATTACAAGATTGAATGGGATAATTTCACTGGATGTCAAATTTGAATTTGCATGAGTGACCAATGTACAGTAAAGGGGATATTTTTTATCATCTTCATCATTGTCATTGCTACTAAGATCAGCATAGTTATCATCATATTTTTATCCACACACCTCTCATTCTTAGATTACTCAGTGACATTGCTCCCAAATTATTTCAATGCACTATTTGATTTTCACAAATCATCTTATGTTGATAACACCAATATAATAATTATTATTAGTTTTTTTTTTATTATTAGTTTTTAAAGATTTTATTTACTTATTTATTTAAGAGAGGGAGAGAGAGAGAATGAGAGCAAGAGAGAATGAGTGTGGCAATGCCAGTGGGAGAAGCAGACCCCCGCTGAGCAGAGAGCCTGATGTGGGACTTGATCCTGAGACTCCAGCGTCATATCTCGAGCTGAAGGTAGTTGCTCAACCAACTGAGCCACCCAGGCACCCAGATATAATTATTATTGTACTGGAAAGTTAATTACATGCAAATAATTTTTAAGGAAATGCTGGAGTTAAAGAGATAAAGCAGTACAATTAGACAAATTTCTGTTAAAATAATCACAACACTATCATTCATATGAATGCCTGCATTATTTCTAGAAGGTGTCATTTACATTGAGAATATATCATAGAGCCTCCTTAGAGAAATATATTTAGTCATTGCTATTTGACCTTTATTATAAATTCCATCTTAGAGTTTTGAATAAAGTCTAGGCAAGAAATCATGTAATTAGAAGTGGCTGATCCATATAAGGAAAAACACTGCATAAGCAATAATATATTTATCCTGGAAAACATTTAACCACTTTACATTCATTGGCAAGATATCCCCCTCCCCAAATTCAGGAAAGAGGAAATGCTTTTTTTTTTTTTTTTTCTACAATCACTATTAATGATTTGGACTCCTACATGCTAGTTTTTTTTTTTCATTAAATTTCACGTGAGCCCATCAAAAGCTTACTAAGTATGACACAACCATGTCTTTTACAAAGACCTTCATTTCCCATCCAGAGAGTGCATTTGTGAACTAGCTCCTAAACTGTTTTCTATTACAAACAGGGCAGCTCTGCTCACTCAAACTCCAGTTAAAATCTTCTATTTCCAAACATGACCAATTCTTACATAATTAATTTCCTAAACAGACATATTTAAATTTGGAATAATTTCAATCCAGTCAGTAATCTACAATGCTTGGTCCATATATACAATGGAATATTATGCCTCCATCAGAAAGGATGAATACCCAACTTTTGTATGAACATGGCTGGGCCTAGAGGAGATTATTCTGAGTGAAATAAGTGAAGCAGAGAAAGCCAATTATTACATGGTTTCACTTACTTGTGGAGCATTAGGGATAACAGGGAGGACATTAGGAGAAGGAACAAGAAAGTGAATGGGGGTAAATCGGAGAGGGAGATGAAGCATGAGAGACTATGGACCATGAGAAACAAACTGATGGTTTTGGAGGGCATGGGGACATGGGGATGGGTGAGCCTGGTGGTAGGTATTAAGGAGAGCACATATTGCATGGAGCACTGGGTGTGGGGCATAAACAATGAATCTTGGAACACTGAAAAAATAAAATTAAATTAAAAGAAAATAAATAGTTGATGAGGATTAAGGAGGGCACTTGTCATGATGATCAATGATGTTTTACAGAAACGCTGAATCATGATATTGTACACCAGAAACTAATATTACACTGTATGTTAATTATACCAGAATTTAAATTTTAAAATAAATTTAAAAATAAAATTAATGGTGGAAAAAAATCTACAATGCTAAAAGAATCAACCCACTGAGATCAACAGCCATGTGATCACATTATGTGGATGCCTGAAAACAACTCTACTTCTGTAAAATAAAATTTATTCTACCTATGTCATACTAAAGCATTCTCTAGATGAAAACACCCCCATTTGCAAAGGGTCCATTGCAGACCCTGGACTTAATGTAACTTTCTTTCCTCAGTGGATGATATCTATACTTTAAATTCAATTATTTTTCTGAAAATGTCTTTTTCAGACAAATTTTTCTTTCATTGACAGGTCCATTTGCATTCATATGAATATTTAGTATTTTTTGTCACAGATAATTATTATAACTTTTAAAGTGACCATACGTTCATGAATACAGTATCATTTAGTGTAGATCCGTGTTTTATTTATGATAAATCCAGAAAAGAGATTCATAGATGCTCATAGATAATACCAGCCACTAATTATAATATCAATGTGGTATCACTTACACTGTATTCCACTACCCCTTCACAATAAATAATTAGATGTAACACCAATTCTTTGATTATAGGGATTTTTATGTACTTTTAAGTACACAGTGTGTAAGCAATTTATTTACTTTTATTTTAATTATGTATAATATAAAATTTTAATATATAAAATATAAATATATCTTCTAAGCTGACTTTAGTCAAATAAAGTTTTCCTTTGAATTGTCATTGTTAATTAGATTCCTGAATATATCAATTTCTTATTTCATTTCTTAAAAGTAGATTTTTAAATTAATTCTAATCAAAATTACCTTAAGCATTTGCAAAATTCTCAGCGCTTAAGTGATAAATAAAATTAAAAATAAATTTAGGACATATACATTTTTTTAGCTCACATATTTAAAAACTTACTGGTTTGGATAGCTGACATTGGTCCTCCTGGCATCAAATGAACAAAGTAATTTTTCAAAATAGACTTCTTTTCCAAACCTATGCTTATACTTGTCTTTCATCCCTGCCCTTGACATTTCAGATAACTCCATAAAGACTAAAGAGCAGTAGCGATTTCATGACATCTTTGGAGATTAAGACTAATAGGTGTTGTTTTGTGTGTGTGTTCACTTGGGAATGTCCACTGAGACACGAATAATGCAGGTTAAATCACATATAGCTCAGCATGGCCTTTGGCCAAAGTTTAGAAATGAGTTCTGATAATTTGTGTAGATGTTTTAATAGCTATGATAAAGGTCGATTCAGTGTATAAACAAATATATTTATTCTGGCTTTTTGGGCACAACGTCTCTCATTACAAATTCATGTATGATTTTTTTTTCATATTTTGGACATTAACCCCTTATTTGACACACTATTTGCACATATCTTCTCTTATTCAGAAGACTCTATTTTTATAATTTGAATACAATTAGCCAGTACATAGTGCATCATTAAGTTAAATTGCAGAGTTCAGTAATTAATCACTTGCATATAACATCCAGTGCCCATCACATCATGTTACTCTTTAATGCCTATAACCCAGTTAACCCATACCCCTACCACTACCCATCCAGCATCATTAAGATTCTGTCTCATAGTTAAATGTCCCTCATGTTTTTCTCCCTCTCTGACTCTTTCCCATTCCCCTTTTCCTCCCTTCTGCTCTGATCCCCTGTGTTGTTTATTATATTTCTCATATGAGTTAAACTATATGGCAATTGTCTTTCTTTGATTGACTTATTTTGTTAAAGCATTATACCTTCCAATTCCATCCACATCCATATAACTTGTAAGAATTCATCCTTTCTCATGCCTGACTAATATTCAATTGTATCTTCTGGATCTATTCATCTGTTGATAACAGAATGACAAAGATGTCAAAGATCTTGGCTCTTTCCATAGCTTGGCAGTTTTGAACATTGCTGCTATAAACATTGGGATGCAGGACTCTTCAGATCACTACATTTGTGCATTTGAGATAAATACCTAGGAGTGTAATTGCTGGGTTGTAGGGTTGCTTTATTTTTAACTTCTTGAGGAATCTTCATACTGTTCTCCAGAGTGACTATATCAGCTTGCATTCCCACCAATAGTGGGAAGAGGGCTCCCCTTTCTCCACATACTTGTCAACTTTTGTTATTTCATGACTTGTTAATTTTAGCCATTCTGAATGGTATAAGGTAGTACCTCATTTTGGTTTTGATTTGTATTTCCCTGATGGCTAGTGATATTGGGCATTTTTCATGTGTCTGTTGGCGATTTTTATGAAAAGCTTTTTCTGCATCAATTGACAGGATCATATGGCTCTTGTCCTTTCTTGTATTAATGTGACATATTATGTTAATTGATTTGTGGATGTAAAACTACCCTCACTTCCAACACAGGAATACATCCCAATTGGTCGTGGTGAATAATCCTTCTAATTTATTGTTGGATTCTATTGGATAATATTTTGATGAGTATTTTGGCATCCATTTTCATCATGGATGTTAGTCTGTAATTCTTCTTTTGGTGGGGTCTTTGTCTGGTTTTTGAATCAAAGTAATTCTCACCTAATAGAATGAGTTTGGAAATTTCACTTCCATTTCTACCTTTTGAAACAGTTTCAGAAGTATAGTATTTAATTATTTTTAAAATATTTGGTAGAATTCCCCTGGGAAGCCATCTGGCCCTGGACTCTTGTTTGTTGGGAGATTTTTGATTACTATTTCCATTTCCTTGCTGGTGATGGGTATGTCCAGGTTTCATATTTCTTCCTGTTTCACTTTTTGTAGTTTATAAATTTCCAGGAATGCATCCATTTCCTCCAGATTGACTAATTTTCTATCATATAGTTACTCATAATATGTTCTTAAAATTGATTGTATTTTCTTGGTGTTGGTCATGATTTCTCTGCATTAATTCATATTTTTATTAATTTTGGTCCTATCCAGGACAAAAATTAGGGGTAGGTTGATTTTATTCATTCTTTCAATGAACAACCTTTCAGTTTCATTGATCTCTTCTACTGTTCTTTTGGTTTCTATTTCATTGATTTCTGCTCTAATCCTTATTATTTCTCATCTCTTGCTTGGTTTATGATTATTTGCTATTCTCACTTCTTCTCCTTTAGATGTATGGTTAGCATGTATAGTTGAGACTTTTCTGGTTTTTTAAATTTAGTTTTAATTTAATATATTTTTTTTAACTTTTAGGGGAGGAGGTGGAAGGAGAAGAGGAAGTGGGAGGGAGAATCTTAATCAGGTTCCACATGAAGCTTAGAGCTCAATATTGGTGTTACATCTCAAAATACCTAAGAAGAAATCAAGAGTTGGATGCTTTACCCACTGAGTCACCCAAGGAAACCAATCATTGGTAGACTTATTAAAAAAAAAAAAAAAGGTTGGAAGTGCTGTTGTACTAAATCCCTTTTATGTGAACGGCTACAGATTTCAATGACCTAGCCACATTAGTGAGTATCAAATGGTGACCAATGGTATATTAAGAGCATAGAGCTTTAGACTCTGATGGTTACTACTCATTTTCTATTTATACTTCTACTGAATCTAAAAAGCTCTAAGCAGCAATGTTGATGTTGTACAGACAAATAAGGATGGTTACTATAAGGATAGGAACCACTGGTTGCATGAAGAACAGAGAATAACCCCTTTCTGAACGTCATCAAAATATAACAGAACCACCACAGTTCTACAACATGTCCGTCTACTGTAGGTGGAAACGTAGTCTCACAAAACCCAAGGTACATTAGGGATCGGCTTTAATCCAGGAATGCTCTACTTTTAAGTGTACTGAATTAATTTCTTTCAATATGATTCAGTGTTTTGTATTTTATGTTCATATGTTAGAGACATAAATATTTGTGTGCATATGTGTATGATTTTTATGGCTATTTGTGTTCATTTATCATAGGATAATTAAGTCATATTTCTTTAATCAATAGTAGGATTGGTCATTGATATAGAATTTTTTAAAAATTTATTTATTTTTTAAATTTCTTTTTTTAAAAGATTTTATTTATTTATTTGACAGACAGAGATCACAAGTAGGCAGAGAGAGAGGCAGAGAGAGGAGGAAGCAGGCTCCCTGCTGAGCAGAGAGCCTAATGTGGGGCTCCATCCCAGGACCATAGGATCATGACCTGAGCTGCAGACAGAGGCTTTAACCCACTGAGCCACCCAGGCACTCCTATTTTTTAAATTTCTTTTTAGTGTTCCAGAGTTCATTGTTATGCACCACACACACTGCACCATGAAATATGTGCCCTCCACAATACCAGGCTCACCCAACATCCCACCCTCCTCTGCTTCAAAACCCTCAGTAAGTTACTCAGATTCCACAGTCCCTAATGGTTCATATACCCCTCCAATATCCCCCAACTCCCTTCTGCTCTCCATCTCCCCATGTCCTCCATGATATTCCTTATGCTCCACAAATAAGTGAAACCATATGATAATTGACTCTCTCTGCTTGACTTATTTCACTTAGTATAATTTCTTCCAGTCCCATTCTTGTTGATGCAAAAGTTGGGTATTCATCCTTTCTGATGGAGGTATAATACTCCATAGTATATAGGAACCACATCTTCTTTATTTATTCACCCGTTGAAGTGCATCTTGGTTCTTTCCACAGTTTGATGACTGTGGCCATTGCTGCTAAGACCATTGGGGTACAGATGACCCTTTTTTCACTACATCTGTATCTTTGGGGTAAATACCCAGTAGTGAAATTGCAGGATCATAGGGAAGATCTATTTTTAGTGACTTAAAGTATCTCCACACTATTTACAAAGTGGCTGCACCAATTTGAATTCCCACCAACAGTGTAAGAGGGTCCCTCTTTCTCCACATTCTCTCCAAAACATGTAGCTTACTGTCTTGTTAATTTTGGCCATTCTAACTGGTTTAAGCTGTATCTCAATGTTGTTTTGATTTGAATCTCCCCAATAGTTAGTGCTGATAAACATTTTTTCATGTGTCTGATAGTCATTTCTATGTCTTCATTGGAAAGGTGTCTGTTCATGTCTTCTTTCCAATTTTTGACATGATTATCTATTTTGTGTGTGTTGAGTTTGAGGAGTTCTTTATAGATCTTGGATATCAGCCTATTGTCTATGGTACAATTTGTGGATATCTTCTCCCATTCTGTGTGTTGCCTCTTTGTTTTGTTGATGTTTCCTTTGCTTTGCAGAAGTTTTGATCTTGATGGAGTCCCAAAAGTTCATTTTCGCTTTTGTTTCCCTTGCCTTTGGAGACATAACTTGAACGAAGTTGCTGTGGCTGATGTCGAAGAGGTTACTGCTTATGACCCCCTCCAGGATTTTGATAGATTCCTGCTTAACATTGAGGTATTTTATCCATTTCGAGTTTATCTTTGTGTATGGTGTAAGAGAATGGTCGAGTTTCATTCTTCTACATATAGCTGTCCAATTTTTCCCACCACCATTTATTGAAGAGACTCTTTTTTCCACTGTATATTTTTCCTGCTTTGTCAAAGATTATTTGACCAAGGAGTTGAGGGCCCACATCTAGGCTTTCAACTCTATGCCACTGGCCTATGTGTCTGTTTTTCTGCCATTACGATGCTGTCTTGGTGATCACAGCTTTGCAGTAAAGCTTGAAATCAGGCAACATGATGCCCCCAGTTTTGTCTTTCTTTTTCAACATTTCCTTAGCCATTTGGAGTCTCTTAAGGTGCCATTAAATATTAAGATTGTTTGCTCCAGCTTTTTGAATAATGTCGGTGGAATTTTGATCCGAATGTCATTGAAAGTCTAGATTGCTCTAAGCAGCATAGACATTTTAACAACGTTTATTCTTCCAATCCGTGTGCATGGAATGGTCTTCTATTTTTTTGTGTGTGTATTCTTCAATTTCTTTCATGAATTTTCTGTAGTTCCTTGAGTACAGATCCTTAACGTCTTTGGTTAGGTTTATTCCCAGGTGTCTTATGGTTCTTGGTCCTATAGTAAGTGGAATCAATTCTCTAATTTCCCTTTCTGCATTTTCATTGTTGTATATAAGAAAGCAACTGATTTCTGTACATTGATTTTGTACATTACCACATTACTGAATTTCTATATTAGCTGTAGTCATTTGGGGGTGGAGTCTTTTGGGTTTTTCATATGAAGTATCATATCATCTGCAAAGAGAGAGAGTTTGGCTTCTTCATTTCCAATTTGAACACATTTCATTTATCTCTGTTGTCTGATTGCTGTTGCTAGGACTTCTAACACTATATTGAACAAGAGTGGTGAGAGTGGGCATCCTTGTTGTGATCCTCATCTCAAAGGGAAAGATATCAGCTTTTTTCCCCATTGAGGATGATATTTGCTGTGGGTTTTTTATAGATAGATTTTATGAAGTTCAGGAATGTTCCCTCTATCCCTATACTTTGAACCTTTTTAATCACGAATGGATGCTGTATCTTGCCAAATGCTTTTTGTGCATCAGTTGAGAGGACTATGTGGTTCTTCTCTCTTCTCTTATTGACTTGTTCTATCATATTGATTGATTTAAAATGTTGAAGCACACTTGCAACCCATGGATAAATCCCACCCGGTCATGGCAGGTAATCGTGTCAATGTACTGTTGGATCCTATTAGTTTGGATCTTGTTGAGAATCATAGCATCCATGTTCATCAGGGATACTGATCTGTAATTCTCCTTTTTGGTGGGGTCTTTGCCTGCTTTGGGGATCAGAGTAACACTGGCTACATAAAAAGAGTCTGGAAGTTTTCCTTCTTCTTCTATTTTTTGGAATAACTTCAGGAGAATAGGTATTATTTCTTTCTTGAAAGTTTGGTAGGATTCCCCAGGGAATCCATCACGTCCCGGGCTTTTGATTTTTAGGCAGTTTTTGATCACTGCTTCAATCTCGTTACTAGACATCGGTCTACTCAGGTTGTCAATTTCCTCCTGATTGTGTTTTGGAATTTTATAGGGCTCCACGATTGCATCCATTTCATGTACATTGGTTAACTTATATATATATAACATATAACATATAACACTTGATAATAATTTCTGGCATATAACACTTGATAATAATTTCTGATGAATGTTTCTATTTCCTTGGTGTTAGTCATGATCTCTCTGTTTTAACTCATAATTTTATTAATTTGGGTCTTCTCTATTTTATTTTGGAAGAGTTTCCCCAATGGTTTATTGATCTTATTGACTCTTTAAAAAAACTGGCTACCAGTTTCTTTGATGTGTACTACTGTATCTCTAGTTTCTATCTCATTGATCTCTGCTCTAATCTTGATTATTTCCCTTCTTGTCAGTGGGGTTGCTTAATTTGTAGTTAATTCTCCAGTTCCTTAAGGTGTAAAGAGAGCTGGTGTATTCTGGATTTTTCAATTTTTTTGAGGGAGGCTTGGATGGCTATGTATTTCCGCCTTAAGACCGACTTTGCTGTATCCCATTGGTTTTGGACTGAAGTGTTTTCATTCTTAATGGTTTCCATGAATTGTTTAAGTTCTTCTTTGATTTCCTGCTTGATCCAAGCATTCTTTTTTTTTTTTTTTTTTTTTTTTTTTTTTTTTTAAAGATTTTATTTATTTATTTGACAGAGAGAGATCACAAGTAGACAGAGAGGCAGGCAGAGAGAGAGAGAGAGGGAAGCAGGTTCCCCGCTGAGCAGAGAGCCTGATGCGGGACTCGATCCCAGGACCCTGAGATCATGACCTGAGCCGAAGGCAGCGGCTTAACCCACTGAGCCACCCAGGCGCCCGATCCAAGCATTCTTAAGCAAGGTGGTATTTAGCCTCCAGGTATTGGAATTCTTTCCAAACTTTTTCTTGTGGTTGAGTTCCAGTTTCAAAGCATTGTGATCTGAGAATATGCAGGGAATAATCTCAATCTTTTGGTATCAGTTGATCCCTGATTTGTGACCCAGTATGTGGTCTATCCAGGAGAAAGTTCCATGTGCACTCAAGAAGAATGAGTATTCTGTTGTTTTAGGAAGGAGTGTTCTGTATATATCTATGAGGTCCATCTGGTCCAATGTGTTATTCAATGCTCTCATTTCTTTATTGATTTTCTGCTTGGATGATCTGTCTATTACTGAGAGTGGCATGTAATGATCCCCTACTATTAATGTATGCATATCAATATGACTCTACTTTGATTAACAGTTGTCTTAGGTAGTTGGCTGCTCCCATATTGGTGGCATAAATATTTACAATTGTTAGATCTTCTTGGTGGATAGTCCCTTTAAGAATGATGTAGTGTTGTTCTGTATCTCTAATTTTTTTCTAAATACAGTCTTTAGTTTAAAATCTAATTTATCTGATATGAGAATCCCTACCCCAGCTTTCTTTTGAGGCCCATTGGCATGAAAGATGCTTCGCCATCCCTTCACTTTCAGTCTGGGTGTATCCTTAGGTTCAAAATGGGTCTCTTGTAGACAATATGTGGATGGGTCCTGTTGTTTTATCCAGTCTGCAACTCTGTGCCATTTTATGGGAGCATTAAGGCCATTCACATTGAGAGTGATTATTGAGAAATATGTCTTTATTAACATCATGTTTCTTGTGAAGTCCTTATTTCTATAGGTTGTCTCCATAAATTTCTGTTCAATGACTCTTCTGTTCAGTGACATTTTCCCCCCTCTTTTCTAGAGCCCCCCTTAATATTTCTTGTAGTTCTGACTTGGTGGTCACATACTCTTAAACCTTGCAGGTCTTAGAAGCTCTTTATCTCCCCATCCATTTTGAATGTCAGTCTTGCTGGATAAAATATTCTTGGCTGCATGTTCTTTTCATTTAGTGGCCTGAATACATCTTTTCAGCCCTTTCTGGCTTGCCAGTTTTCTGTGCACAGGTCTGATGTCATTTTGATGGGCATTCCTCTGTACATAAGGAATCTTTTCCCCCCTAGCTGCTTTCAAGAGCTCCCGTTTAAAATTATGACTCATCATTTTCACAATCACGTGTCTTGAGACCTTTCTAGATTATATGATCTTGGTTACATGTTTCTGCTTGGACATGGATGCTGGCTCCATTCTCCAGATTGGGAACATTTTATGGATAATTTGGTTAACTATATCCTCTAGTCTTCTTTCTTTCTCCTCCACTTCAGGGATTCAAATAATTCTAGGACATGGATGCTGGCTCCATTCTCCAGATTGGGAACATTTTCTGGATAATTTGGTTAACTATATCTTCTAGTCTTCTTTCTTTCTCCTCCACTTCAGGGATTCAAATAATTCTAATGTTGGAACATGTCATGGCATCATTTATTTCCCTAATTCTTTCTTTTTAAAGATATTATTTATTTGACAGACAGAGATCACAAGCCGGCAAAGGGGCAGGCAGAGACAGAGAGACGTGGAAGTAGGCTCCCGGCTGAGTGGAGAGCCCGATGTAGGGCTCGATCCCAGGACCTTGGGATCATGACCCGAGCTGAAGGCAGAGGCTTTAACCCACTGAGCCACCCAGGTGCCCCACGTAATTCTGTTTTCATCGTTTCTAAGCTGTTTGTTCTATGCCTCCACCTGATCCTTTTTCACTATCAGTTTGTCCTCTGGATCCCTAATTCTACCTTCTGCCTCAGTTACCTTAGCTGCTAGAGAATTTGGATTAGATTGGAACTCACTGATAGCACTGTTAACATCTGCCCTGGTGGCTTTAACATCTGACCTATTCAATTCCATTTTGTCGTTAATGGTTTTCTGCAACCTAGCCATCACCTGGATAATTGTTAGCCTGAATTTCCTTTCTGACAATCTGTTTATGTCCATATCCAATAGCTCTGATGGAAAAGGCACAGTCTCTGAATTTTTACTCTGTTGGGCATTCCACCACCTAGTCATCTTGGTGAAAGATGACTGAGGGTATGTGTAGCTGAATGTATCAACTGTGATCCAGGCAAGGTGCACCCTGGAATGGTTTTGAGCAATCTGGAGTCCCAACAAGAAAGAGAGAAAAAGAAAAAAAAGAAAGAGATAGAGAGAGGGAGAGAGAGACTGCAAAAGAGAGAGAGAGAGAGAGAGAAGACCCACACCAAAAGTTAAGAGTTGTAAAATATATAAACAAAAACAGACAAACAAAAAGAATGACAAAAGTAAATGACAAGAAAAAAAAAAAACTCAGCCAAAATGAACCCCAAGTATAAGATTTATGTGCTACCATAGCAAAAACAAATACACAGAAACACTGATGGAAGAATAAGGTGGGAGGGTGGTTATAAATTCTCAGTGTGGGCAGGGAAGTTTATTTTTATTCCTCCTGTGTGTACCTTGATATCTTTGTTAAAGGACTCAACATTCCTGAGATCAAGGGGAATTAAAACTGGTTTATAGATGGGGGTAGTATTGATTGGGTATAGAGGATTACCTTGAAGCTTATCTCTATATGAATATTTTAAAACAGAAAAGCAAAGCACACAAAACAAAGCAAATAATAAACAAACAACCCCCCCCACATGTTTATGTATCAAAAAAGTTCAGGTTAAAAGGTTGTTATGGAATTTGTTGTACTGAACTTCTCATTCTGATGGTAAATAGCTTAAAATTATACAAAAAATTAAAATAAGGAGAATAGTAGGAATGAATTAAAAGTAAATGTTGTATCTATGAAGTATACAGGTTTTAGGACATTGTCTCTTCTTTTCCCCAGATATTGGTGTTTTTCAGTTTTATGGATATCCTGTGGTGGTTTTCCTCTTGATTTTTTTGTTTTGTTTTGTTTTGTTTTTATTTTGCCTGGCTTTCTGGGGGAGGACCCCACTGCTTGTTTTTTTTAGGCCAACTTGGGAGATTTGAGTCTGAGGAAACCGGTTTTTCAGGCTTTTGTTTTCTGGAGGTTTTTTTTTTTTTCCTCCCCTTGTTGGCTTTTGATGGTTCTTTGGAGGTTTAGAGGAAAGCAAAATGCGTCCAGATCTCTGTCTCAGAGAGAAGTCTCAGTCTATTCCCTTCTGGGTGCACAAGAGCACATAAACTCTCCATCTGCTACCTCCCACCAGCAGAGCACATCCCCAGACACAGTCTCAGGCAGGGGTCCCAGGAGCTCCCACTTGTATCCCAGTGCTACTAAACCCACCAGAAGTAGTAGTCCAGAAATCTGGCTTCCAGTGGCTGCCTTTCCTGCAGCTGTCTGGGCAGGTCCAGACCTCAGCAGTGCTCTCAACCAGAGATAGCATGCTGAGATTTTCCTGTAGGCAGAGGCTGGGAGTGTTTAGACTCTTGCTGGTCCTAGAGAGCACTGGTTAGTGCCCACCTGGACCTCTCTCAGGGGAGGGTGTGGAGCGCAACTCAGACCATGTGCAGAGTGCAAAAGGCTGTGGTTCTAGAGAGTGCAGGCTAGTGTCCACACCAGATTCTCTCAGTTGATCTACCACCCAGAGACTCTCATGTGCACCGCCTACTCAAGGACCAAGGCCTGGATAATTTGCTGCACTCTCTCTGGCAGGGTGCTGCTGGTGGCCATCCTGGATCTGTGGGCTTAAGCCCATGCCCCAACCGCCTGATTCCATCAATTTCCCCTTAAGATCTTTTGCTCTTTTTGAGTGTTTTTTTTTTTTTAATTTTTTGGTTAATTTTTTTTTAATTTATTTATTTTTATTTGTTTATTTACAGCATAACAGTGTTCATTGTTTTGGCATCACACCCAGTGCTCCATGCAGTACGTGCCCTCCTCATTACCCACCTCCTGGTCCCTCAACCTCCCAACCCCCCCAACCCCCGCCGCCCCTTCATTTTTGAGTGTTTTTAACCAAAATCCAAGTTAATGCTGGTTTCCAATCACAGGGCACTTTTCTATTGGGGTATTACTTCCCAGTGGCTCACTTCTGGTGGCTCCCTCACCCTTTTGTTTGTCTTCCAATATCAGTCCTACATTCCCACTCTGGTTTTCTTGTCCACTGGTGTCTTCTGCCCCATAGAGATCCAGAAGTATATAATCCTACATCTCAGTCTTATTTCATGTGTGTTCAGAGTGATCTGTCAGATAATTAGCTCACTTTGGGGGATCAATTGGAACAGGGTCTCCTACTTCTCCAGCATATCTTACCCCCTTCTCTCTCTATATATATATCTATATCAATATCTATATAGATGTAGATACACACACACACACACACACACACACACACACACATACACAATATATATATGTGGAATGTTACATTATAAGAACTCTAGGAAACAAATTGAGGGTTCAGAAGGAGAGGTGGGTGGGGGATGATGTAACTGGGTGGTGGGTATTAAGGAGGACACTTGATCGAATGGGCCCTGAGTCTTATATGAAACTGACGAATTACTAAACTCTACCTCTGAAACTAATAACACACTGCATGTTAATTCATTGATTTTAAATAAAATTATAAAAAAGAAAAGAAAGACCTAACATGACAAAAAATAGAAAGGAAAAGGAAAATATCCAGATACAATGACAAAACAAAAAATAATTAGCACTAATTATGTATCTATGAATAATTATTTTGAATGTAAGTAGACTATATGCTGTGATGAAAATATATAGGGTAACAAAATAGACAAAAACAAGGTCGGTCTATACACAACCTACAAGAGACTCATATTATATCAAAGGACACCTACAGATTGAAACTGAGGGGATGGAGAAATATTTATCACACAAATGAACATAGATATTAAAATGAAGACTTTAACAAGAGACAAATAAATCACACTCATAAATGGAAAAATCCAACAGGAAAATTTAACAGTTGCAAATATTTATGCAATCAACATTGGAGCACACAGATATATAAAATAATTAATAACAAACCTAAAGAAACTCATCACAACAGCACAATAATTGTAAGGACTATGGCAGCACACTCACCTCAAAGGACAAATCATTTAAACAGAAAATCAACAAAGAAACAATAGCTTTGAATAACACACTGGTCCAGATGGACTCAATATATAAATTTAAAACAATCTATCCTAAAAGAATATACAACACATTGTTTTCAAGTACACATGGAATGTTCTCCATAATAGACCACTATTATGTTACAAATCAGTCCTCAACAAATACAAAAAGATTGAGACCATGCCATGCATAACTTCTGACCACAAGGGTATGAAACTTGAAGTTAACAACAAGAAAAAATGACCTGAAAGACCACACATGCTAGGAGGTTAAGCAACATCCTACCAATAATGAATAGGTCACCTATGAAATCAAAGAATAAATTAAAAAAAAATACATGGAACCAAATGAAAATGAAAACACAATGGTTTAAAATAATTGTGATGAAACAAAACTGGTCTTAAGAAAACGTTATATAGGGGCACCTGGATGGCTCAGTGGGTTAAAGCCTCTGCCTTCGGCTCAGGTCATGATCCCAGCGTCCTGAGATCGAGCCCCGCATTGGGCTCTCTGCTCAGTGGAGAGTCTGTTTCCCTTCCTTTCTCTCTCTGCCTGCTTCTCTGTCTACTTGTGATCTCTGTCTGTCAAATAAATAAATAAAATCTTAAAAAAAAGAAAAAGTTATATAATAATGAGGAATAAAGTTAACCAAAGGGGAGAAACACCTGTACTCTGAGTTCTATATAACATTGATGTTATATACATCCAAATACATGGAAATACGTTCCATGCTCACGGATTAGAAAAGCAAATACTGTTAAAATGTCTATAATACCCAAAGCATCTACACACTTAAAGCAATCCCTATCAAAATACCACCAGCATTTTTCACAGAGCTAGAACAAACATCCCTAAAATTTACACAGAACCATAAAAGACACTGGACTTCCAAAGCAATCTTGGAAAAAGAAAAACAAAGCTGGAGGCAACCTAATTCCAGATTTCAAGTTATATTATTAAGCTATAGCTGGGACACCTGGGTGTCTCAGTAGGTTAAACAGCAGGTTTGGCTCAGATCATTGTCCTGGGATAAAGCGCAGCATCAGGCTCCTTGCTCAGTAGGGAGTCTTCTTCTCTGTCTGCATGCCACCCAGCCCCCAACCTTCTGATCAGTCTTTCTCTCTCTCTCTCCACTGACCAACAAATAAATTCTTTAAACAACAACAACAAAAAAAAAGGTATTGTAAATGAAACAGTATGCTATACTGGTATAGCAGTATACACATGGATAAATGGAACAGAATAGAAAACCCAGAGGTAAGCCCTCAATTACATGGGCAATTAATATTTGACAAAGAAGGAAAGGCTATACAATGGGGGAAAGACAGTCTCTTTGACAAATGATGTTGGGCTAACTGGACAACAACATGAAAAGTATAAATCTGGACCACTTTCTTACACCCCACTCAAAAAACAGCCCAAATGGATTAAGGACCTACATGTGGGACCTGAAACCATAAAAATCCTAGAAGAGAGCACAGTCAATATCTTCTCTGAAATCAGCCATACCAATTTTTTCTAGATATGTGTCCTGAATCAAGAGAAAGAAACCCAAAATTGAACCATCTGGACAATGTCAAAATAAAATCCTTCTGCACTGCAGAGGAAATAATCAACAAAATTAAGACAACCTATTGAATGGGAGAATGTATTTGCAAGTGAATTATCTGATGCATGGTTATTATCCATAATATATAATGATCTTATATGATTCAACACTTAAATTAATAAATAATTTAGTTTAAAAAAATGAGCAGAAGACTAAGAAATACAATCCTGTCAGAGAAAGGCAAATACTATACGATTTCACTCACATGTGGAACTGAAGAAACAAATAAAATGAAAACAAAACAAAACAAATAAATTAATAAATAAAAACAAAGCACTGAAACAAACCAAAGAATAGACTGTTAACTATAGAAAACAAAGCTGATGGTTACAGAGAAGAGGTGGGTATGGGAATGGGTGACATAACTATAAGGGATTACTTGTCTTGATGGGAACCGAGTAGTGTAGAGAATTGTTCAATCACTATATTTTACGCCTTAAACTAATTACACTGCAAGTTAACTATGCTGAAATTAAAATTTGAAAAATCAATAATCAAATATGTATATACATAATTAAAATACATAAATGTGATTACTGATTTTTAAAAAATATGTTATTCATTTGAGACAGAGTGAGAGACAGCTTGAGTGGTGGGAAGGGGCAGGGGGACAGGGAGAAGCAGGTTCTCCACTAAGCAGAGAACCCAGCTTTTGGATCAATCCTAGGATTCTGGGATCATTAACCTAACTGAAGGCAGACACTTAGGCAACTGAACCAACTAGGTGTGATCATTGATTGAAGATCCATGTGATTTTATGAATAATTCAACTGCATTGAACACAGAAATAAAATACAAATAGGTAACTGGTGCACTTTGGCATTTCAGTCAATTAAGTGCCTGACTCTGACACTGGTCATGATCTCAGGGTCCTGCGATCAGCTCAGCACTGGGCTCCATGCTCAGTGGGGAGTCTGTTTGTCCCTCTCACTCTGCCCCTCTGCCCCACTCATGCTCACTCTCTCTCTCTCTCTCTCTCTCTTTCTCTCTCTCAAGTAAATAAAATCTTTAAAATTGTATAAAAATGTTTTAAAATGTAAATAGATCCTGATTTTCTTTATGTTCTAAGATTTCCTTCATTTTAGGTTAAAATATCATGGTTCCACAACACGGTTGTTTTTATCGTGTCTCCTGGGGAGGGAGATCTGGAGCACTCACTCTTCACCTCCTGTTAGTGCACTTTTGGGGAACACAGAGGTATTTCAAGATGACACAACTCAGTTTGCTAAGGCATGATAGGGCTGTGAGTGTTTCACTTAGTACTTCTATGACTGAACAGAGTTATACTGACCTTCCCACACATGGTGATTATGTCAGGATGATGCAAGATTAGGAGGTTCTGGCCCAGATCTCTTCACATAAGCATGGATATAAATAACTACCCATCCACAGATATATCATTTTGAGGTTCCACATTAAAAAAAAAAAACACACACAGAATTGAGAAAAGGTAAATTGAACAAAAGGAAAAAAGACAGTTTCAATCCCTCCATAGGGGAAAAAGGGTCCAATGAGCATCCAAGATCACCGAAGACACAAGTGTCAAACCCACCTACCCATGGACCTAGTGAGTCAGGATATTTGTGTTATTTTCTTGTTGATGTGCCACAAATTTCTGGCAAAATTGACAGTTAAAAGACTTTCCTTGTCAAATCCCAACTATAAATACTAGGAAAGTGTCTACTTCTTCAAACAAGCAAACACCAATGCAGTGGTACAAGGTTTACAAATTGTCAGGAAAATATGACACTAGAAAGATAAAATGATAAAAAAAAAACACGAGGAATTGACCATAAAGAAATTAAGATTAAAACTACATGAACAATAATTCAGAATGTTTACTTAAAAGACAACAACAACAACAAAAAGGACAATATCAGTAAAACCATATTGGAATAAAATGATATGCTTAACACAGAGATTAAATCTTAAAAAAAAAAAAAAAAGCCAAGTGGATATTCTAGAACTGAAAAACACAATGATGGAGCTGAAAAAACTCCAAAGTCTATACAGACCTGATCAAAAACAAGAAAGAAATAGTGAGCTCAATGTTGGATTACTTGAAATTTTCCAACCAGAAGGAAAAATAAAATAGATTTTTTTTTCAGAATAGATTTTAAAAGAGTTTAAAAGAAAGCCTATAGAATTTAGGGGATCCCATAAGAAAATCCATATATGTGGGGTGCCTGGGTGGCTCAGTGGTTACAGCCTCTGCCTTCAGCTCAGGTTGTGATCTCAGGGTCCTGGGATCCAGCCCAACATCAGGCTCTCTGCTCAGCAAGGAGCCTGCTTCCCCACCTCTCTCTCTGCATACTTGATATCTTTGTCTGTCAAATGGATAAATAAAATCTTAAAAAAAAAAGAAAACACATATATGCAGTATGAAAACTGCAGAAGGAGAGAGAGAAAGGGGCAGCTAGCTTAGTTAAAGAAACAACAATAAAAAGCTTCCATACATAAATATTTACAATTGTTTCTTGTTGGTGGATAGTCCCTTTAAGAATGATGTAGTGTCTTTCTGTATCTCTGACTATAGTCTTTAGTTTAAAATCTAATTTATCTGACAGGAGAATCACTACCACAACCTTCTTTTGAGGCCCATTGGCATGAAATATTCTTCCTCATCCCTTCACTTACAGTCTGGGTGTATCCTTAGGTTCTAAATGGGTCTCTCATAGAAAAAATATGGATGGGTCTTGTCGTTTTATCCTATCTGCAACCCTGTGTCCTTTTATGGGTGCATTTAGGCTATTCACATTGAGAGTGGTTATTGAGAGATACGTCTTTACTGATATCATGTTACCTGTGAAGTCTTTGTTTCTATAGATTGTCTCCATATATTTCTGTTCCCAGATATTCTTAGGGTTTTTCCCCTTTTATAGAACCACCCTTAATATTTCCTGCAGTGTTTACTTGGTGGTCATATACTCTTTTAAACCTTGCTGGTTTTGGAAACTCTTTATCTCTCCATCCATTTTGAATGTCAGTCTTGCTGGATAAAGTATTCTTGGCTGCATGTTCTTCTCATTCACTGCCCTGAATATGTCTTGCCAGCCCTTTCTGGCTTGCCAGGTTTCTGTGGACAGGTCTGACATTATACTGATGGGCTTTCCTCTTTATGTAAGGAGTTTCTTTGCCCTAGCTGCTTTCAAGAGCTCCTGTCTACGATTATGATTCATCATTCTTACTATCAGGTGTCAGGAAGTCTTTCTAGATTCTATAATCTTGGGGTTCTGCCTCTAGTACATGAACATTGGTTCCATCCAATGGAAATTTTTCATGGAGATTTTTTTCAACTACATCTTCCAGTTTTCTTTCTTTCTCCTCCCCCTCAGGGATTCCAATAATTCTGACGTTAGAAAGTCTCATGGTGTCATTTATTTCCATTGTTCTGTTTTCGTGGCTTCTAAGCTTTTGTTCCAGGCTTCCTCCTGATCCTTTTTCTCTGTTTGTCCTCCAATCACTAATTCTATCTTCTGTCTCAGTTACCCTAGCTTTTAGAGACTATAGATTAGATTGGAACTCATTGAGAACATTGTGAACATCATCCCTGATGACTTTCACTTCTGCCCTAATCAATTCCATTTGTCATCAAGGGCTTTCTGCAATCTACCTATTGCCTGGATAATTGTTAGCCTGAATTCCCTTTCCAAAATATTGGCTATGTCCATAGCCATTAGCTCTGTTGCAGAAGGCCCAGTCTCTGAATTTTTCTTCTGTTGGGCATTCCTCCTCCTAGTCATTTTGGTGAGAGATGGCTGAACGGATGTGCAGCTGAATGTATTGACCATAGTGCAGGCAAGATGCACCCTGGAACACTTCTGAGCAATCCAGAGTCCCCACCCAAAGGAAAGAAAAAAGGAAAAAGAGAGAGAGAGAGAGAGAGAGAGAGACAGGGAAAAAAAGAAAGATAAAACAAAAGAGAAGGCCCAGTCCAAATGGGCCCCAAGGTAAGATTTATGAAGAATACAAACAAAAACAGACATACAAAAAGACTGATAAAAGTAGATAACAAGAGAAAAAAAGTAAATATATAAAAACAAACAAACAAAAAAGAACCTTGTCAAAAAGAACCCCAAGTATAAGATATATATATACTATCAAGACAAAAACAAATACACAGAAACGCTGACAGAGGAAAAAGATGGGAGAGTGGTTATAACTTCTCAGTGTCAGCAAGGAAGGTTATTTTGATTCTTCTTGGGTGTATCTTGATATCTTTGTTAAAAGACTTGACTTTCCTAAGATAAAGGGAATTAAAAACTGTTTTACCTATAGGAGTAGCATTGATTGGGGAAAGGGAATTACCTTGCATTTTAACTCTATATGAATATTAAAAATAAAAAAAGGATAAACTAAACTAAATTAAAATAAAATGAAAAAAAATTTAAAAAATAGAAAAGCAAAAGAAAAACACAGGTATATGTATGAAAAAGTTCAGGTTAGAAGGTTATTAGGAATTTGATGTACTGGACATCTCACTGTGATGGTAAATAGGTTAAAAAAACAACCAGAGGGTTTTGAAGGGGCGGGGGAGTGGGAGGTTGAGGAACCAGGTGGTGGGTAATAGGGAGGGCACGTACAGCATGGAGCACTGGGTGTGGTGCCAAAACAATGAACACTGTTATGCTGTAAATAAACAAATAAAAAAATTATCTATAAAAAATGAACCAGAACTGTGGGAATGAATTAAAAATAAAAGTTGTATCTATGAAGTAGTGTTGGTTATTCTCTTGTTTTTTTGTTTGTTTGTTTGTTTTATTTTTTATTTTTTGGTTGTTTGTTTTTGTTATTGTTGTTTTGTTTTGTTTTTGTTTTGTTTTGGTTTTGGTTGGTTTTCTGGGGGAGAGGACTGCCACGTATTTATTCAGGTAGTGTTCCCTGATTTACTTCCTCCTGCCCGCATCAAGGAGGTGGGCTCTGTGGAAACTGTTTTTCAGGCTTTTATTCTCTGGAGGTTATTTTTGTTTGTTTGTTCCTTTGTTTTCTCTCATCTTGGCAGCTTTTGATGGTTTTGGAGGTTCAGAGGAAAGCAACTGCCCCCAGACCTCACTCTCAGAGAGAAGCCTCTGTTCGTTCCTCTCTGGGTACTCCAGAGCACATAAATTTCCCCTCAGCCACTGGCAGAGCACCTTCCCAGTCTTGGTCTCTAGGGTCACAGGAACTCCCACTTGTACACAAAACCTCGACAGCCCCAGCTGTCTGGGCAGCTCCAGATTGCCAGAGAGGTTCCAAGCAGTGAAAGCACACTGAGATTTTCCCTCTGGCCTGGGCTGGGAATGCTCAGACTCTCAGGGTCCAAGAGAGCTATGGCTGGCCCCTGCAAGCACCTCTCCGGGGGCGGGGGGGGGGGGGGCGGGTGTCAGGCGCGACTCGGGCTCTGGTAGCAAGGTGCGCAGAGAGTATAAAAGGCTGTGGTTCTGCCGGCTGGCGCCTGCATGCCCCTCACTTGGGGGTAGGGTTGTGGGGCCTGACTCAGACTCTGGTAACAAGGCCCACATGTGGAGAGTGCAAAAGGCTGTGGTTTTGCCACCTGGTGAGGTTCTCCCAACCTCATGGGAGCCACCACCCAGACACTCTCAGGCCCTCTGGCGGCTCAGGGATCAAGAACTGGCTTCTTCGCTGCACTTTTTCTGTCTCATCACCAAGGGTGGCTGTCCTGTGTCCTGAGACTTAAGCCCCTGTCCCTAACTGCCCCGAATCCTACAATTCCCCCCCACAATCATTTGCTCTTTTTGAGTGCTTTCAACCAGACTCTAACTTAATGCTGGTTCCCAGTCACAAGGCACTCTTGTATTGGGGTGTTACTTTCCAATGGGTAGCTTCTGGTGGCTCCCTCTTCCTTTTGTTTATCTTCCAATATCAGTCCAAAAGTTCCCACTCTGCTTTGCCTGCTCACTGGTGTCTTCTGCCCTTGTAGAGATCCAGAAGTGTATAATTATAATCTTAGGCTGATTTCATGCTTGATCAGAGTTCTTTGGTAGGTAATCAGCTCACTTTAGGGTACAGGTTGAAATGGTGCCTCCTCCTACTTCCCCAATATCTTGTCTCCCCCTCACCATTTCAGCTGAGTACTGAAACTGGAGCTTGTCCATAGCACTGCCTACAACAGCTCCAACCAGAAGAAAATGGCAAACATAGTGGATACCAAAGAACACTCAAGTGTGAGTCCTGGGCATGGAAGTGGCTCTGTACCTGCACTCACCAGGCTGACTGCATCTAGTTATAACAGGTAGTAGTTTCAGCAGTAATAATGACCAGACCTTCCTTTTATTCAGTTTTCACCTCAAGTTATATGTATCATAAAATGTCTGCAAGTGGATGAAGGCATAGATAAGGGAAATCACATTCCATGAATTTTAATCAATAACATGGGGCTGTAAAATGCAGAGGGTAAACCTAAGAGAGTTCTCCTACTCCTAGAAAATGTTCACACTAATCAGGATGTAACTGTAGTGCTGGCACAGGTGTACCCAGGTCCTCTGGCATCCTGCCCTGCCAAGAGTACAGGAAGGGGGACTTCATCTAGTGAAACCCTGTACAGTTCCTAGTGTGGAGGATGAATTGATTAACCTCCCTCAGGTACTGGGGAGATCTCCCTACCACCTTTTTAACATTTTTATTTTTTTTAAATTTCATTTCAGTGTACCAGAATTCATTGTTTATGCACCACACCCAGTGCTCCATGCAATACGTCCCCTCCATAATACCCACCACCAGGCTTCCTCAACTTCCCACCTCACACGCCTTCAAAACCCTCAGATGGTTTTTCAGAGTCATAGTCTCTAATGGTTCATCTACCTCTCCAATTTCTTTCAACACCCTTCTCTTCTCCATCTTCCCATGTCCTCCATGTTATTTGTTATGCTCCACAAATAAGTGAAACCATATGATAATTGACTCTCTCTGCTTGACTTATTTCAGTCAGCATAAACTCTTCCAGTCCCGTCCATGTTGATAAAAAAGTTGGGTATTCATCATTTCTGATTGAGGCATAATACTCCATAGTGTGTATGGACCACATCATCCTTATCCATTCATCCATTGAAGGGCATCTTGGTTCTTTCCACAGTTTGGAGACCCTGGCCATTGCTTCACTGAACATTGGGGTGTAGATGGACCTTCTTTTCACTACATCTGTATTTTTGGGATAAATACACAGTAGTGCAGTTGCAGGGTCATAGGGAAGCTCTATTTTTAATTTCTTGAGGAATCTCCACAGTGTTCTTCAAAGTGGCTGCACCAACTTACATTCCCACCAAGTGGAAGAGGGTTCCCCTTTCTCCACATCTTCTCCAACACACATTGTTTCCTGTCTTATTAATTTTAGCCATTCCAAGTGCTTTAAGATGGTGTATCAATGTGGTTTTTATTTGAAACTCCCTGATGGCTAGTGAAGAGGAACATTTTTTCATGTGTCTGATAGCCATTTGAATGTCTTCATTGGAGAAGTGTTTGTTCATGTCTTCTGCTCATTTTTGACATGAGTAACTGTTTTGTGTGTGTTGAGTTTGAGAAGTTCTTTATAGATCCTGGGTATCAGCCTTTTGTCTGTACTGTCATTTGCAAATATCTTCTCCCATTCCATGGGTTGCCTCTTTGTTTTGTTGACTGTTTCCTTTGCTGTGCAGAAGGTTTTAATCTTGATGTAGTCCCAAAAGTTCATTTTCACTTTTGTTTCCTTTCCTTCAGAGACATATCTTGAAAGAAGCTGCTTTGGCTGCAGCCAAAAGTGGTTACTGCCTATGTTTTCCTCTAGGATTCTGATGGATTCTTGTCTCATGTTGAGGTCTTTTATTCATTTCGAGTTGATCTTTGTGTATGGTGTAAGACAATGGTCTAGTTTCATTCTTCTACATATAGCTGTCCAATTTTCCCATTAACATTTATTGAAGAGACTGTCTTTTTTCAAATGTATATATTTTTTCCCTCCTTTTCGAAGATTATTTGACCATAGAGTTGAGGGGCCAAATCTGAGCACTCTTCTCTGTTCCACTGGTCTATATGTCTGTTTTTATGTCAGTACCATGCTGTCTTGGTGATCACAGCTTTGTAGTAAAGCTTGAAATCAGCCAACATGATGCCCCCAGTTTTGTGTTTCTTTTCCAACATTTCCTTAGTATTTTGGGGTCTCTTCTGATTTCATGCAAATTTTTCGGTTTTTTTGCTCCATCTCTTTGAGAAATTCTGGGGAAATTTTGATAGGAATGGCATTAACGTGTAGATTGCCCTAGGCAGTATAGACATTTTAACAATGTTTATTCTTTTGATCCAAGAGCATGGAATGGACTTCCATCTTTTCGTGCCTTCTTCAATTTCTTTCATGAGGGTTCTGTAGTTCCTCGAGTACAGATCCTTTACCTCATTGGTTAGGTTTATTCCTAGGTATCTTGGTGCTATAGTAAATGGAATCAATTCTCTAATTTCCCTTTCTGTGTTTTCATTTTGAGTGTTACGAAAGTAACTGATTTCCATACAAATGGTGAACCATCCTTGCAATCCAGGGATGAATCCCATCTGGTCATGGTGGATAATCGTTTTAATGTGTCATAGGATACTATTTGCTAGGATCTTGTTGAGAATCATAGCACACATATTCATCAGGGATATTGGTCAGAAATTCTCCTTCTTGATGGGGACTGCCTGGTTTGGGGATCAGTGTAATGCTGGCTTCATAAAATGAGTCTGGAAGTTTTCCTTCTTCTTCAGTTTTTTGAAACATCTTCATGAGAATAGATATTATTTCATCTTTGAAAGTTTGGTAGAGTTCCCCAGGGAATCCTTCAGGTCCTGGGCTCTTGTTTTTTGGGGAGGTTTTTGAAAACTGATTCAATCTCGTTATTAGATATTGGTCTATTCAGGTTGTCAATTTCTTCCTGGTTCAATTTTGGAAGTTTGTAGTTTCCAGGAATGCATCCTTTTCATCTAGTTTTCTTAACTTATTGGCATATAACTGTTGATAATAACTTGTTTCTATTTCCTTGGTGTTAGTTGTGATCTCTCCCTTTTCATTCATAATTTTATTAATTTGGGCCTTCTCTCATTTCTTGTGGATTAGTTTGGCAAATTGCTCATTGCCCTTATTGATTTATTCCAAAAACCAGCTTCGTGTTTCATTGATGTGTTCTATTGTATCTCTAGTTTCTATCTCATTCGTCTCTGATCCAATCTTGATTTTTTCCCCTTATTATGTGTGGAGTTAGCTTAATTTGTTCTTGATTCTCCAGGTCTTCAAGGTGTAAAGATAGCTGGTGTCTCATGGATTTTTCAATTTTTTGATGGAGGCATGGATGGCAATGTATTTCCTACTTAGGAACGCCTTTGTTGTATCCCATAGGATTTGGACCAAAGTGTCTTCTTTCCCATTGGTTTCCATGAATTCTTTAGGTTCTTCTTTGATTTTCTGGTTGATCCAAGCATTCTTAAGCAAGGTGGTCTTAAGCTTCCAGGTGTTTGAATTCCTTCCAACCTTTTCCTTGTGGTTGAGTTCCCGTTTCAAAGCATTGTGATCTGAGAATACACAGGGAATAATCTCAATCTTTTGGTATCAGTGGGGCCCTGATTTGTGAACCAGTATGTAGTCTATCCTGGAGAAGGTTCCATGTGCACTCAAGAAGAAAGAGTATTCTGCTGCGTTAGGATAGAATGTTCTGTATATATCTAGGAGGTTCATTTTGTCCATTGTGTCATTCAATGCTCTTGTTTCTTTATTGATTTTCTGCTTGGGTAATTTGCGTATTACTGAGAGCAGCATGTTAAGATCTACTACTATTAATGTATTCATATCAATATGACTCTTTATCTTGATTAACAGTTGTCTTATGTAATTGGCTGTTCCCATTTGGGGGGCATAAATATTTACAATTGTTAGATCTTCTTGGTGGATAGTCCTTTTAAGAATGATGTAGTGTCTTTCTGTATCTCTGACTACAGACTTTAGTTTAAAATCTAATTTATCTGATGTGAGAATCGCTACCCCAGCCTTCTTTTGAGGCCATTGACATGAAAGATGCTTCTCCCTCCATTCACTTTCAGTGTGGATGTATCCTTAGGTTCAAAATGGGTCTCTTGGAGACAACATATGGATGTTTCCTGTCATTTTATTCTATCTGCAAGCCTGTGTCATTTTATGTGCACATTTAGACCATTCGCGTTGAGAGTGATTATTGAGACATACGTTTTTATTGACATCGTGTTACTTTTGAAGTCTTTGTTTCTGTAGATTGTCTCCATATATTTCTGTTCAATGATAAGAATCTTAAGATTTTTCCTCTATTATAGATCCCCCCCTTAATATTCCTTGTAGTGCTGGCTTGGTGGTCACATACTCTTTTAAACCTTGCAGGTCTTGGAAATTCTTTATCTCTCCATTCATTTTGAATGTCAGTCTTGCTGGATAAAATATTCTTGGCTGCATATTCTTCGCATTTAGTGCCCTGAATATGTCTTTCCAGCTCTTTCTGGCTTGCCAGGTTTCTGCAGACAGGTCTGACGTTATTCTGATGGGCTTTCCTCTTTATGTAAGGAGTTTCTTTGCCCTAGCTGCTTTCAAGAGCTCCTCTCTACAATTATGATTCATCATTTTCCCTGTTAGGTGTCTCAAGTTTCTTTCTAGATTCTATGATCTTGGGGGGAAGGTTTCTGCCTCTAGTACATGAACGCTGATTTCATTCACGAGATGGGGAAAATTTTCACGGAGAATTTGTTCAACTATATCTTCTAGTCTTCTTTCTTTCTCCTCTCCCTCAGGGATTCCAATAATTTTGACATTGGAACGTTTCATGGCGTCATTTATTTCCCTAATTCTGTTTTCATGGCTTCTCAGCTATTTGTTCCAGGCTTCCTCCTGATCCTTTTTCTCTATCTGTTTGTCCTCCAGATCACTAATTATATCTTATGCCTCAATTACCCTAGCTTTTAGAGAATTTAGATTAGATTGGACATCTTTGAGAACATTGTAAAAGTCATCCCTAGTGGCTTTCACTTTGCCCTAATTAATTCCATTTTGTCATCAATCTACCTATTGCCTGCATAATTGTTAGCCTGAACATACCCAATAGTTCTGATGCAGAAGGTTGAGTCTCTGAATTTTTCTTCTGTTGAGCATTCCTCCTCCTAATCATTTTGGTGAGAGATGGCTGACCCGATGTGTACCTGAATGTATTCACAGTGGTGTAGGCAAGGTGCACCCTGGAATGCTTCTGAGCAATTGAGAGTCCCCACCACAAAAAAATAAATAAATAAATAAATAAATAATAAAAAATAAAAAAAGGAGAGAGAGAGAGAGAGAGTAAAAAAGAAAGGATAAAATAAAAGAGATGGCCCAGCCCAAATGGGCCCCAAGCTAATATTTATGAAGTATACATACAAGAACAGACAAACAAAAAGACTGACAATTAGTTGAGAAAGGAAAAAATAAACAAATATATATATATATATATATATATATATTTTAAAGAGAACCTCGTCAAAAGAACCCCAAGTATAGGGTTTATATACCACCAGGACAAAAAGAAATACACAGAAACACTGACAGAAGTAAGATGGGAGAGTGTTTATAAATTCTCAGTGTGGGCGTGGAAGGTGATTTTGATTATTTGGATGTATCTTGATACCTTTGTTAAAGGACTCAAATTTCCTAAGATAAAGTGTGATTAAAACTGGTTTACCTACAGGGGTAGCATTAGTTGGTGTATGGGGATTACCTTGAAGCTTATGTCTATATGAATATTAAAATAATAATAATAATAATAATTATTATTATTATTATAAAACAAAATATAAAAATAGAAAAGCAAAAGAAAAACACAGGTATATGTGTCATAAATTTCTGGTAAAAAGGATATTATGGAATTTGATGTACTGAACATCTCACTGTGATGGTAAATAGGTCAAAAAGCTATATATATAAAACAATGAAAAGAACCAGAATAGGGAGAAGGAATAAAAAACAGAAGTTGTATCTATGAAGTAGTGGTGGTTGTACTCTTGGTTTTTGTTGCTGTTGTTTTGTTTTGGTTTGGTTTGGTTTGGTTTGGTTTGATTTTTTTGTTTGTTTGGTTTGGTTTGGTTTGGTGGGCTTTCCGGGGGAGGGGTTTGCCCCATGAGTTTTCAGACAATGTTCCTAGAGTTAAGTCACCCGCCCCTATCAAGGGGGTGGGCTCTGAGGAAAGTTTTTCAGGCTTTTGTTCTCCAGAGGTTTTATTGTTTGTTTGTTCATTTGTTTTCTCTTCACTTGCTGGCTTTTGACGGTTTGGAGGAAAGCAAACCTCACCCAGACCTCCTTCTCAGTTTCCTCCCCTCCGGGTGCTCCAGAGCACATAAATTTACCCTCTGTCCCTAGCAGAGCATGTTCCCAGTCATGGCCTCTGGGGTCACAGGAACTCCTGCTTGTACCCCAAACCAGGAGAAATACAAGCCATGTCTGTCTGAGCAGGTCCAGATGAACAGAGAGGTACCAAGCAGAGATAGCACAGTGAGATTTTCAGGCTGGCCCAGGCTGGGAGTGCTCAGACTCTCTGGATCAGAGAGAGAACTGGCTGGCACCTGCACTCACCTCTCTCAGGGGAGGACATAGGGTACAACTCAGACTCTGGTCACACAGCGCACCAGTGGAGAGTGAAAAACTCTGTGGTTCTGCCAGCTGGAGAGGCTCCCTCACCCTCACCAGCACTGCCACCCAGACTCTCTCAGGTGTACCTGAAGCTCAGGGACCAAGACCTGGCTTCTTAGCTGCACTTTCTCTGGCTCAGCACCAGCAGTGGCTGTCCTGGGTCAGCAGGCTTAAGCCCCTGTCCTTAACAGCCCAATTTCCCCCTAAGATCCTTTGCTCTTTTTGAGTGATTTCAACCAGATGCCAAGTTAATGCTGTCCCCCAATCACAAGACACTCTCGTATTGCGTCTCTTCTGGAGGCTCCCTCCCCATTTTATTTTCTGGTATCAGTCCAGTGTTCCCACTCCACTTTACCTGCCTACTGGCATCTTCTGCCCCCTTAGAGATCCAGATGTATATAATTCTAATCTCAAGCTGATTTCATGGGTTATCAGAATTCTTTGGTGGGTAATCAGCTCACTTTAGAGGACAGGTTGAAACAGAGCCTCCTCCTCCTTCTCCACCATCTTGTCTCTCTTCCTCCCACCCCTTGAGCACTTCCTCTGCTCAGGTTTGGGCACTGGACAGATCATGGTGGCTGGACCATGAAGAAACATTGGGTGGGGTGATGAATTTGTTCCTGGGTAACTTCAGGACACCTGTACTGCCACACAAGATAGTTGTCCCCATGGGGAGAAGTGCACAGATGGACACAACTGCCCCGATATAAAACAAAAGGTAAATGTCCACCCAAGCCAGTCTGGTGTCCTGGGGTTCATTAGGGACCACTGGGAGTCCACAACTGACCCCTGACCTGTACCTGGACTGACTGGGCTCCTCTTAGCAGAGCACACCCTATCTGAGGGGTAACAAGGTGGACAGAAAAAGCATGGGGAGCCTGGTGCACCATGAGGAAAGAGAGAGAATGAATGGGTGATGACCCCATTCCCTCCAACCCCTTGCCCTGAGGGCCCACTAGGACAATATGCAAACCACTTCACCAGCAGTGCCTGGCAATCCATGGCATCAGCTGTGGATGCTCACTTCAGTCCACACTCACCTCCTCAGTCAGGTTGTCCTGTTTCCACTAGCCAAGACCCTCCAATCCATAGGTGTAACCCTGTGGAACCTGGACAGTGTAGTTCAGAGGTCCAGTCAAGGGAAACACTGGCCCTGTTTCCTGCTAGAGGGGCTCAAGGTGGCTGGGTGGTGGGTTCTCAGGAGCCTCCATGGATGCACCAGAGATCATGTTCCTATAGCATCTGCTGCTCTCTTCCAGCACCAGATCTCATGCTCAGCTGGGTCCCATTATGCTCCATTCCTGCAGGGCTGGTGGTCTTGCATGTGGGAGGGAGGTGGCTGTAACTCTTTCTAAGTGCATCTCTTTCTTTATTTGTCCCATGGGAAGGAATTCCAGGAATCTTGGCTGCTTCCTGCCAGAGCCCTCCCACTCCCTCAGTGCTGCCCCAGCAGAGGGGTCACTTTCCAACTCCTCTTTCCTCTGTGAAATCCTCTCTGTCCTGCTTGTCCTTCTGGTTCTGTAATCTCCCACGTGGTGCCATTTTCTGGTCCTTGACTTTGTTCCTTGCACATTCTTGGTGACCTTTTCAAAATAAAGAAAAAAAATATAAAATACATACATATGATGCATACTAACTCTCTCCCAGTGGGGAGAAACAGTATTTACTGAACTGCTCTACTAGTTTGAGACTTGGCAGGAAGCCAGTGCTACTGAGCTCCTGCCCTCATGGAAATCCCAGTCTTCCTGGTTCAAGTCAGACTTTTACAAAGCTTTGCTTCCAGGTTACAGACACACTTATTAAGTCACTTAGTTTGATTTACAATTAAAATAGCTGGTAATTGATGAAAATACTTTGTGAATTTTTCATTATTTTAATTTCTTGGAGGTGTCTTATGAATTAATTCAATTCTGCAAATAATATTTGGAAGCTATAAAATATCACCTTTTTTGCTTCCAGCACGAAATTCAATAATTAATCATGATTAGCAATTGTCATTTCCAAAATGATCTTTTGGTTTGTTGTTGACTAACATAAACCAGAAAATGAATCAGGTTTGTTTATCAGATTAGTCTGTTTCTTTGTCAGAAGCTTCTTTTGATGCTGTTATCAAAGAAAGAAATAGAAAATGCTCTTAAACCAGTTTTTCAGTCTGCAGTCATGATCATGGAAATGTACAAAACCAACACACACAATCTGTGTGTCAGATGCTCCAATCAGTTAGGAGCAGTATTATGGAGTAAAGAGAAAAAGAAAGGGAAAGAAGAGGTGTCCACACAGAGAGAACATTTAAACCCATCTTAGGAAATGGTGTGCATCATTCCATCCCCATTTCACATGTTTATTCCAAAGAGTTTACAGCGTTATGGTGTGTTTCTGTGACAGGAAAACCTCAGGGGACCCCTTGGCATACCTCTTCCTGGAAGGTATGAAACTCGAGTGGTACCCAGTGGGTGGATGAGAACTCCCCTCCCTGTATTTCCCTGAGCACAGAGAGCATTTCTGGTGAAGGACACGTGCCTCAGCTATTGCCCTGTAACCCCAGTCCTGCCCCCTGGTGTTGTTCATGAAAGACAAACAGTCTCTGGGTTCTAAACTTGAAGTTGTTCCCAGCGCAGAAAACGTGAAGGGCATTTCTGGTTTCACCAGGTCCCTTTAAAAAATTATTATTGATAGGAATCTAACCTGGCTAACTCTGGATCGAAAGCCAAATAGAGAAATTTATATAACTTTTTAACCAACTCTTTTTTGAAATAATTACTATAACATGTTTATTGAATATATTCGGCTTACATTTATGAAAATGTGAACACAGTTTTCCTGTGCTAGGTTTAAAAAAAGGAGGGGATATGCCAATAAAACAAGTGAACTTGCTGGGAAACTTCTTTCTCAATTACCTAAATGGAGATCTATGAGTTCCTAGTGCTGACACAATGCTGGCATCTCTTTTAAATGACAGTTTTTTTTTCAATTATATATGAGAATTAAACATCTTTACACTTTTTAATTGTTATTATACTTTTTAATTTTAGGGATGTGTGTGGAGGGGCAGAGTGAGAGGGAGTGAGAACCTTAAACAGATTCCACATGATGCTTAGAGCTCAATATTGGGGCTATATCTCACAAGACCTGAGATGAAATTGTTAGATGCTTAACCCACCGAGTCACCCAGGGGACCCAATCACTGGTAGATTTATTTAAAACAATGTTGGAAATGCTGTTGTATTAAATCCTTTTTATGAGAATGACTGTGGGTTACAATGGCCTTAGCCACATTGGTGAGTATTATAAGGTGATCAATGGTACATTAAGAACAATGGGTTTTAGAACGCTGATAGTTACTAGGTATTTTCTATTTATAATTCTACTGAATCTGATAAGCTCTAAGCAGCTACACTGATTTTGTCCAGACATAAAAAGGATGGTCTTTATTATGATAGGAACCTCTGGTGGTATGAAGAACAGAGAAGTGTGCCTTTATGAAAGTCATCAAAATTTCACAGAACCACCATGGTTCTATAACATTTCTGTCTACTGTAGGTGGAATTGCAATCTCACTAAAACCTAGCTACGATAGGGATTTGCTTTAATCCAGGAACACTCCACTTTTAAGTGTGCTAAAATAATCTGTTTTGGTATAATTCAATGTTTTGTATTTTATGTTTATATGTTATACATATTTGTGTGTGTGTGTTATTTTATGTGTGTGTGTATATATATACACACACATATGTACATATATATGTATTGTGTGTGCTATTTTATATATATATATATATTCACTTTTCCAAGGATAATTATGTTATATTGCTTTATTAATTGATGAGTAGTACAACTGGTCATTGATGCAGAATATTTTTTAAACTTCTGTTTCTAGGCATAAACACTGAGAACCATTTGCAACAATTAAGTGCAAAGTGAACTCCATTACACACTTCAGTGTTATTGAAGGGAATTATTTTAAAAGCATTCTATGCTTGCTACACAAATTGTCCATTGTGGATACAGATTTATCATTGGTCACCACTTAAGTTTTTATTTTAATTCCAATTAGATAATATACAGAATATTCGTTGTCGATATATAATATGGTGATTCATCACTTCCTTACAACATCTGGTACTCATGTGTACCATCATGTGTACTCCTTAATCCCCGTTTCTAATTTAACCCAGTCCAACCACCCTACCCTAGGTGACCTTCTGCTCTATCCTTTGTTGCAGATCTGTTTATTGATTTGCATTTCTTTCTTTTTTTCCCCTTTGCTCCTTTATTTTCTGAATTCACTTATGAGTGAAAACTTAATGATGTCTTTCTCTGTCTTTTTTTTTTCTTTCTCTGTCTTATTTTGCTTGTAGTAATACTCTCTAGGTTCATTCGTATCACTGCAAATCACAAGAATTCATCCTGTTTTTATGGCTTAATAATATTATATTATATACTGATATATCTGATGTCTACAATGTATTACATATCTATATATGTGTGCATATCTATAGATATAACATATGTTATATACCTACAGATTATATCTATATGTCTATAGAAACATACACATATATAGATACAATTTATATATCGATCTATACATATGTGTATATATACATATGTATAGATTTATATAATGGTATATATAACATATCTTATTTAGTCATTCATCTGTCCATGGACAACTAGATTCCTTCCATATTTTGGCTACTGTGGTCTAATTTACTGTATTGCTTAGGTATCCAAACTATTGAGAATATCTGTGGCTTTTAGACTTCAGCCCACATTTAATAAATTATTTGGAACAATAAAAGAAATAAAAAAGAAAAATTACTTCAAAAATAGAGATTTGTAACATATACTTATTTTGTCAAATCTTTATTATTTATTTTCTGGATTAATGAAATCTTCATCTTAAATCCTGGAATGGCATTATTCTTAAAGAGTGTACAAGGTGAAATTAATGGACTTCAAAGCAGCAGGGCTAGTGAGAACTTTGTTGCATTTTTACAGAGCAGTTCCTTTGAATTACTATTTTCAGGGTCTGCATCACCCTTTTTCTCAGACTGTAAATGATCAGGTTGAGCACTAGGGTCAGGATGGTGCAGGACCTTGTCCTCTGTGGGAGATTTGAAGGATCTAGGGCATAAATAAATGTGAACAAAGGGTGCATAGTAGACAGTCATCACAGTAAGATGGGTGCTGCAGGTCAAAGAAACACAAGGAAGAGGGTGATGCTTACAAAAACTGTGTACTCATAGACCCAGGTGTTCATGCAGGCCAGATACAACATGGCTGGTACATCATAAAATAAATTGTTGATGGCTCTGATCTATAAAAAGGGATACATAGTTTTAGATTCACTTCTCCGCCAGTCCTACCTTTCAGAAAGTGGTTGATTTTCTGTTTCTATAATTGCTGTTCTTCTTCTCTTCGATCTCCCATTGGATTTGTAGGTGTGTTCCCTAGTTCAGATATATGAAGACACCTGACCCTTGGGAAAACCTTAAAGCATTACAGATATTATTGGAAGAATCCTTTGACCACACACTCCAAGCCCAGCAGTGTCGCTCTCCTAAAAAAGTCACCACTGTTGTGGCACCCAGATGGCTCAGTCTGTTAACCATCTGCCTTTGGGTCTGGTCATGATCCCGGGGTCCTAGGATCAGGTCACAGGTCAGGGCCTCTGCTCAATGGGGAACCTACTTCTCTCTCTCCCTCTGTTTCCCCCCCTGCTTGTGTGCCCCCAATTTCTGTCAAAAAAATAAAGAAACTCTTAAAAAAAAGGGATACATAAATCATGTGCAGTGTGGGCCCAGGAGATGATTGAGCCCATCGCCCAGGAGTTGATTGAGCCCATCATCCAAGGTCGTCTTATGATGATGACACACTCTTTTTGATCATAAAAGTAGCATAGTGGAGAGGAAAGCAAATTGTTGCATAATGATCATAAGCCACAGTGGTCAATAGTAATCCTTCTGCATCAGATAAATTAATGAAGAATAAACTCTGACTTGCAGACCCAATGAGAGAAATACACTTATTTCCAGACTGATAATCAGAAACCGTCTTGGGAACAGTACTGGAGATGTAGTTCAGGTCCATGAGGGACATGACTAAGTAGGAAATACATGGGTGTGTGTGGATGGGTGTTCAGGAGGGTTAGGATGATAGTGGATAGGTTACCAAACAGAGCCATTAGGAAAATAAGAAAACTAGAGTGAAGAAACACAGGCCAATACTAGACGGTGGGAATAACCCCAATAAGAAGAATCAGTTGATGTTTGGTTAATATTTTCCATGGGACAGTAACTTAATTTTCCCTAAAGATAGACACCCTGTAAGTTCAAAAAAAAATCTCTTATTAATTAATTATTTTAGTTCCACTGTGATTTATTCAAGATACATTTCAGTTCTGAAAAAAAAATTAACACATATTTTGAAAAAAAAATTCCTCATAGTTAAAATCTTGATGACATATAAATGTCCATCCCTGAAATACTTCATGGAAATGTGTAAATTTGTAAAGACAATATATTTTTGTGACTTTATTAAATACATATATTTTATTTTCCTGTGTAAGTTTAGTTATTATCACCATCCAGCTTTGCATTTGTTAAGTATGCATTATAAGACTATGTAAATGCATAAATTATAGACCCATTCTTGAATATATTTTATTACACTTTGGCAGTGATTTTTTTCCATTTATAATTAAGCCCAAAGATTTCTGAAACTATAGTAGTCCTACTAGGTCATGCTGTAGATATATATCCTATTGGTTTGATCATTTGGTTGTTTTGATACCAAGACACAGTATCTTCTTCTTTTTTCTGCCAGAAATCTAAAATGAAGTGTTATTGGCAACTATAAATTATAGGAAGCAGATTTTACCCTTCTCACTCAATATTCAAATGCTTTAAAGAAACTCCATTCCTGACAATTTTGTCTAGCATTTTATTGTAGCTCCTTGACTTTGCTTACACTCTCTGAAAACATCTGTATTGTTCTCCTGCTCCTCAATAACATTATGCATTGCTTTATGGCATCTTTCCTTTTTCTGCTTGACCTATTGCTTTTGTGTACTTGAAGCTCTTTCCATTTTTGATACATGTACATTTAGCTCCCATACGTATCATTCTGTCATAAAACTCAACTAACATAATAATAAAGAAGTAAATCTGCATAAGTTAAAATAGAGTGGGAAATAGAATAGAGGGTGGAATTGAGATAAGAACATTGGGGATGAAGACATTTTAAGGAACAGACACTTAAAAGGAGTAGGAGAAATGGCATTTTGAGAATATTCTAAGTAGGAAGGAGTGGAGGAAATCTTCTCCAGAAGGAATACCATCAGTGATGAAAGACCAACATGTTATGCATACAAAGGACTGTATGCTTCAGTCTCATACATTTCTAGGACCAAAGCCATCAGAATATCAAGGAATTCTTTATATGAAAGAGAGACCCACACACATATGTACACTGAATTAAAAATGACTTATATAAATGCCTGGGTATGGGTAGTTAAGTAGGACATGTATTGCATGGAGCACTGGGTGTGGTGCATAAACATTGAATCGGAATACTAAAGAGATACAATTAAATTTTTAAAAAGGATAAATGCAAGAAACTTTTACAAAATAACTGATGTCTTCAGAGAGATGCAAGGATTTGTTAAATCCAAAGTAAAAATGCCACGTGTTTTATAAAACAAAATGCCCAATAACAATAAAAACCTTTTGTAAAATAAATGAAAATAATTAAAATAATAAATTTAATGAAAGTATCAAAAAGATAAATTGATGAGAATCAACCAGAAAGCAACAGTGAAATGCAAAATCTGACACTTAGGACAGATAAGAGAATGAGAGGAATAATATAAGATGACCCAACATATACTTATGAGCATTTCCATAAATGTATATGACATCAATTTCTTTTTGTAAAAACATTTATTTATTCTTACGTTAATAGTATAAAAAGAGCTTTTCTCTAAACCAATATATGAAGGACACTAATGAAAGATGAGGTAAAGAGCAAAGAAAAATAACATAATTAATCTATTAAATGGTATCTTCTTGAAAATACTAAATATTAGCTTGAAAACAATTTCTTGATAATCCTCAAAATGAGGTAGACTGATATCCTAAATTCTCCTTGAGAGAAATTACAGTAATATGAGATGAAATCCATGCAGTCATGCATATAAAATAAAATGTTTCACAATACTGTTGTATATTTTATATGTGAACAATACATTCTAGGATATGAAGCAAAGCTCTGAATGCATATCCTCAGACATAACGTGGTGTGTGACTATGTTGATAGATTGGAGCAGGAAAGGGAAAACATTGATGTTGTAGGAAGGGGATGACTTTTTATACATAGTGGCCTGAGTTACAAACCATGGACTGGTATTTCTGATTTAGGAATCAAGCATTACAGATGAGCATATTGTTTAAAATATTGATGAAGTACTAGGAAAAATAGTAAACAAATTTGAAGTATTTGCCTTGGCGTCAAGAAGCATAGGTTATGGAACCATCACTTTATCCTGTGGTTTGTTAATGTCATGTCCCTCCATTCTTGGAGTAATACACTAAAGTGATTAAAAAAAAGTTATTTCAGTTAGTAATTTACATGTACTCAAATTTTTGAAGATGTGCATCTCCTAATCTCCTATTAAATACCTACATCAGGATGCTGGGTCTATATGAAGAAATTGGTTTTCGATTATTGGGTGGTCACTGTCAATTTCCAGAGGAAATACTGGGAAGCTGGTTGTGTTTATAAGGTAAAGACATATTGGATCTGACATGGAAGCCACTTGAGATATTGAATATCTAGTTACAAATTCTAATGTGAAGAATTATATTTTCATGTAATATTTCATTATATTTCATGTAATATTTCATTATATTTTCATTCCCCTTCATAAAGGGGAAATAATTAGGTTATTTCCCCTTTATTTTAATTTTACCCAATGACGTAATGAAAACTAGCCCATTTAGTTTGCAAAAGATTTGCACCTGCTTCAGTCTTTTGCGTCTGGCATCAGGATAACTGACAATATTCAGTGGAGAAAAAGGGAAATAGATGGTTTCTTAATGAATAGGAGATCTAAGGCTTGAACCTGTACAAGGTCCACACATGGCAGAGAAGATAGAACTATACACTTTCTTTGACCATCTCCACAGGGTGGAAACTACCATACATCAAGATTATGTAAGGAATTATTTGTATTTAATCCTGACCAAAGTGTCTTGATGTTGATACAACCATCAATATGACTGCAGATAGCTGATGATAAATCATGTTTCAGAGAATTAAAGGAATTCTTTGGATTTCCTGTTTTAAAAGAGTTGATAAGTAGATGCATATATTTATATATTAAACTTGTATTTAAAAAGAGTCCTATTTTAACACAAAATATTTTGGCAACAATTATGAAGGAAAATTGGTTAACTGCTCAGAACTAAATAGAAATTAAAATAAAAATATAAAAGCTTTAATTAAAATGTACTATAGATGAAATGGAATCAAGAATGTATACAAGTTATTTATTTATAAATAAATTGGTTTAGTGCTTCTATATAGTCAGGTCAAGATATTTCTTGTTTCCTCTCATCTGCAGTCTTAACCATATTTTCTCTTGTTCCCTGCAAAAATACAACTTTAATCAATAGTGTAGTGAATACACACATCACTTCCAGATTCTCTCAGTGAACTCTATTTCATGTCCTGCCCTATACAAAAGTTGCCCTACGTGATTTTCCTCACAAAGAATCATCCTCCTCTTTTAATATCTTCTCTGTAAATTGCTTTGTAAGTGTATATATTCAGTTTATTCCTACATCATAATGAAGAAATTCCTCTAAATAATGTCATTTATAAATAATTTGCATATTATCAGTTTTAATTTAGTTTAATAACATTTAACAAGGATTATCAGTATTACAGATACTCTTTTTCCTATGTTTCTCATGTTCCTATTCAACTGGAAATAAAACTCGAAAAATATCTCCCTTTATTGATTCACATATTTACAGAATAAAGAGATTTTTCAAATATAGGATCATTATTATAAAGATTCAATGTGGATTCCATGTGATGAGAAGTAATTTATATAAAACTATATAGTTATCCAGTGGCATATCTAGAAATGTGTCCTCTAGATACCAGACAATGTAGAATTTTCTTCTGAAGCAAATAAATGTCAAAAGTATATCATTCAGAAAAAAATATCATTCAGTTCACTAAATGAGTCTGGTCACAATAGATTTTGTCTTATTATTGCATAGCTGCAACAAGAATGTGCATTAAATTTTTTTCATTTTGCTGGGGCACCTGGGTGGCTCAGTGGGTTAAAGCCTCTGCCTTCAGCTCAGGTCATGATCCCAGGGCCCTGGGATCAAGCCCCACATTGGGCTTTCTGCTCAGCGGGGAGCCTGCTTCTCCCTCTCTCTCTCTGCCTGCCTCTCTGCCTATTGTGATCTCTGTCAAATAAATGGATAAAATCTTTAAAAAATTATCATTTTGCCTAAAATTTTGTAAGAATCTCAGTCTAAAAATGGCACCAGTTTTTATATGAATTTGGATTGCCTTCTCTTTCAAGAACTCTGTCATGCTTTTGTATGAACTTTAGCAAATAAGCTTCTTTACTCACCTATAGGGGAAGAGTTCCCTAAAGTACCTGTCAGACCTTTTTCCCCAGTACTACTTTGAAACTACTGGCTGCACAGAATCTACCCTTGTTCATTGAAAAAATGTGTTCACACTTGTATCTGTCATGTCCATAGATAATAATTATTTTGCATTGCTTTCACTTACATAGGTTTTAAAGTATTGTGAAATGACTTTCCTAGAATGAATCAGATTACAGAGAGGAGAATCCTCTGGAGTCTTGCCAAAGACAATTCCCAACAATATCTCTTCAATGAGTTAGACATGGAATTTTTTGTGCCTTCTAATGTTTCCATAACATTTTCTATTAAAAATAATATGCAGTACAGCGTTCAGAATGCTTTAGTGACTTAGGAATGAATGCTCTTTTTAAATACTTAAGCAATGTGTATTCTTATTTGTTTAGATATTTATAGAGATTGTGCTCCTAAGGATTTTATAATACACAGAGATCTAAAATGCACAGTATTAATATGTGCATGTTACTGTTGCTTCTATATATACCTTCATGAAATATCACAATGGTGAATTAGAACTGATAAATACATAAGTCGGTAGACAGATATATGGAGAGATATCTGATTTATCAGTATATACTTTGAGTTTGGGGTCAGATTGAAGTGAAGTTTATTTTGCTTTATTGCAAAGCATGCTGCAGATTTTTGGAGCCAATGCTAGATCTAATGCTAGCAGTCTCCTACTAGAAATGTGAACTTGGATTAGTGAATTCACTCTCTGAGCCCCTACCTCACAAGTAGAGCAGATCAAAAACTTGGGATATGATCCCACACTTCTTAGAATGGATATAATGGAAAACTGAAAAAAAAATAATGAGAGTTGGAGAGAATGTGGAGTAAACACATCATGAGCACTATTGATGGGACTGAAAATTAGTACAGCTATTATGGAAAGTAGTATAGAAGTTCTTCAAAATTTAAAAGTAAAGCTATCCTATGCACCAACAATCCCACATCTGAATATATACACAAATGAAATAAAATGGTATGAAATAAAATTTAAAGCTATACTTTACTCTTGTAATCATTATTGCAGTGTGACTCACAGTAGATAAAATATGGAAATTAATTTTACATATGCATTGAAAAACGAATGGAAAAATGAAATAACAGCAACATGGATGAACCTGGAGGAGACTGAGAGAAGTGAAATAAGCCAAACACAGAAAGACAAACACATTATAATTATAATTGTTTAGGAAATGTAATAGTCAATCTTTAGAAGTAAAGAGAAGAATGACAATTGTCAGTGACTAAAGGCAGTGAGAAATGGGAAGATGTAACTCAAATGCTAAATTTCCAGGATATATGTTGAAAAGATCGATTTATAGCAATTTATATGTAGTTGACAACACTGTATATTTGAAATTTTCTGTTACTGTAGACCTCACTGGTTGGTGGTGTTCTTACACACTCACACAAACACACAAGCGAAGTGAATTGGTGGATACGCACTTTGATTGTAGTGATTATTGTAAAATTTAAGTATCTTAAATGAAGCTGTGCACCTTAAATATTTAAAATTTTTGTCACTTATACATAAATAAATCTTAATAACAAAGAAAAAATATGACAAGACTGAATGGCATAATTTATACTCGATATGTCAAATCTGAGTGCCATGAGTGACCCATGCACAGTAGCTGTGATATTTTTTACCATTGTCACCACTGCCACTAAAATCAGCACACTTACCATGATATATTTTCATCCATACACACATCATCCTTGGATTTCTCAGAGACATTGTTCCTAAAAAGTTGTTCCTAAAAAGTTCCTAAAAAAAAAAAAAAGTTGAAAAACATTCGCTGATTTTCACAAAGCATCCTACGTTGCTATCACAGATGTAACTATTTTTGCACTGGAAAGTTAGTGACAGGCAAATAAAATTTAATTTATGTTTTTTTTATTTTTATGTATATTTAAGTTAACTTCTTTTAAATGATTGTATTTATTTGTTTAAAAGAGAGCACAAGTAAAGGGAGCAGGAGAGAGATAAGCAGGCACCCCACCCATCAGGGAGACAGCTGCAGGGCTCACTGTCAGGACTCTGGGATCATGACCTGAGCCTAAGGCAGAAATTTAACTGACTTAGCAACCCAGGTGCCCCAATGTCATTTTTTAATGCCATAGTTAAACAGAAATCAGTACAGTTGGGCAAAATTTCTGTTAAAAAACAATCTTATTCCTTTGGACCCAACTATCTCCTTCATATATGGACATGTCCATAGATTGACAAAGGACGTTTACTTTTTTGAATAAAGATGGAAAGTAGACAAAAACCATTAATACTGATGCAATAAATAAATAAATAAATAAATAAATAAATAAATAAATTTGGGGAAAAAAAGAGAACCAAGGCAGAGGAAGTTGTTTAAGCTCTCCTCAACTTGTGGTAATGGTGGCAACAGAATGATTTGAGATGAATCTGTGGGGAAAGAACCAAATTTGCTGCTTGAAAAAAAGGTAAAATAAAAAGACATCTTTACAATCAATCCTTGGTTGTAGACAACTTCTCCAAAACCAGTACCTGGCACCCCTCCAACAAACAAATGGGGAAAAAATTTCTTGGATTATCTCAACAATCAGGCCGTTTTCCTCCCCTGCCTCTGCTGGGGGAGGGCTCTGGACAGCACTCAGCTGGGCCTCCTGTGCAGGGGCTGTACAGGCTGACCGGGCTGACCAGTCCCCCTCTTCCACAGCCACCAGACCCTCCTGCCCCCAGATCCAGGAAAGAACTAGGAAATGCTTATTTTCTACCATCACTGTTGAGGATTTCACTCTCCTAAGCTTTATTCCCTCAGTTTCATGTGAGCCCATGGAAATCCTACCCAATATGACTCAACACTGTCCTTACAAAGACCCTCATTGATTTCCCTTCCAGAGAACAGATTTATGAACTAGCTCCTAAACCGTTTTCTAAAATAAACAGTGTAACTCTGCTCAATCAGACTCCAGTCAAAATGTTCTGTTTCCAAACTTGACCAACTCTTCCACAGATGACATCACTCGTTTCCTAAACTGACATGGGAATGACTTCCATCCAGTCAATAATCCACACTGTCTGGGCACCTGGGTGGCTCAGTTGTTTGAGTGACTGCCATCAGCTTAGGTCATGATCCTGGAGTCCCATGATCAAGTGACGCACCAGGATCCCAGCTCCAAAGGGAAATCTGCTTCTCCCCCTGAACTTCTCCCTTCTCATGCTCTCTTTCTCACTCTCAAAAAAATAAATAAAATCTTTAAAAAATCCGCAATGCAAAGAACTCACCCAAAAGGATTAACAGCTCTGTGATCATGTCCTACACGTGCGTGAAATCAGCTGTACTCCTCTGAAATAAAATTTAGGCTACCTAGGCCATACTAAAGCATTCTTTTTTTAAGATTTTATTTATTTGACACAGATAGAGATCTCAAGTAGGCAGAAAGGCAGGCAGAGAGAGAGGGGAAGTAGGCTCCCTGCTGAGCAGAGAGCCCAATGAATTGTGGGCCTTGATCCCAGGACCCTGAGACCATGACCTGAGCTGAAGGCAGAGGCTTAACACTCTTAGCCACCCAGGTGCCCCTAAAGCATTCTTTATTTAGTTGCAATCTCCTGCCTCTTCAGGTGATCCATAACAGGATCTGAACTCAAAATTCATTTCCTTTCTCAGTGCATAATATGTCTGTTTCAAATTCAATTATTGTTCTCAAAATCCCTTGTGTTGAAATTCTCACATTTGCATGTCCATTTTCATTCATATATTTACTATATATTTTGTCAGAGAGAATTTTTTGTATTAAACTGATCATATTTATATGGATATATTACCATTTAGTGTAGGTCTTACTTTAATTTTCCATAAACTGAGAAAAGTACATTGATGAATATAGATATCAGCTATTGATTCAAATATCAATTCCAGCATATTTACTATCATTTCACAATAGATTATAAGATACAGCAGCAATTCTTTCAAGATTTCAATAATGTTTTGTTGTGGGTTTAAAGAGAGCTTCATTTTTTTTTTTAAGCACACAAGTACATACTCAATTTATTTACTTTTTAAGTTTTAATTAGATATCTAAATGAAAATAGGAGATATATAGATATATAAAAATACATATCTTTTAAACTGACTTTAGTCAACTAAAATTTCCTTTTCCCTTTCACTTCCCATAGTTAATGAAATGCTTGAATGTATCATCAATTATAATATTTTGTTAAAAGTGTTCTTTATTATTTCTAATCATAATTAACTTAAGCATTTGCAGAGGTATCTCAACCTTAAATGATAAATAAAAATAAAAATACCAGGAGGCATGTACCATTTACCAGCTTTCATAGTTACAAACTTACTGGTTTGGAGAGCTGACATTGGTCCTCCCATCATCAATGGAATGAAGTCATTTTTCTGAGTCAACTTTGAATATTTTTCAAAGCAGTCTGTGTACTTTTCTCTCATCCCTACACTTAACATTTGAGATAACTCCATAAAGACTAAACATGAATCATGATTTCAGGATATCTTTGGAGATTAAGGATAACACGTAGTGTTTTGTGTGTGTATTCACTTGACAATGTCCACTGAGATACAAATAAGGTGAAAATACCAATTGCCCCCCATGTCCCTGGGACAAAGTTTAGAAATGGCTTCTGATACTTTGTTTAGCTGATTTTTTTTTCTTTAAAGATTTTATTTATTCATTTGGCAGAGATAGACACAGTGAGAGAGGGAACACAAGTAGGGTAAGTGGGAGAAGGAGAAGGAAGCTTCCAGTGGAGCAGGGAGTCTCATAAAGGACCCTGGGATCATGACCTGAGGTGAAGGCATATGCCTAATGACTGAACCGCCCAGGCTCCCCATGTGTATCTGTTTTAATAGTTGAGGTCAAAGTCAATCCAGAGGGTAAACAAATATACTTATTCAGACTTTTTGAATGTTATGTCTTCATGTGTATGTTCTTTCTATATTTTGCATATTAAGCCCTTATTGGATATATTATTTGCAAATATCTTCTACCAAATGGAAGATTGCCTTTTTATATTGTTGATGGTTTCTTTCACCGTGCATTAAAAAAACAAACAAACAGACAAACAAAAATACCCTTCTGTAGTCCCAAGAGTTTAATGTGGTTTCTAGTTCTCTTGACAGAGAAGTCTTATCTAGAAATCTGTTTCTATGACTGATGTCAAGTCACTAATTTCCTTTCCGAGAAATTTTTGATAATATCCATTTCGAGTTTATATTTGTGTGTGATGGAGTAAGTGGCACAATTTAATTGTTTGCCGTTAAGCCATCGAGTTGTCACAGCACCTATTACTGAAAAGACCACCCTTTCTCTCATTGTACATTCTTATCCACTTTTTTGTAGATTAACTGATTACATATGTGTGAGTTTTTTCTGAGTTACTTTGTTGCATTGACCTATGTGCCAGTTTCTATGACAGCTCCATAGGGTTGAGTTTTATTATTATTATTATTATTATTATTATTATTATAGATTTAGCTTTGTAATAGCTTGAAACCTGGGCTTTTGATATTTCCGGTTTTGTTCTTTTGTCTCAAGATGGCCTTTGCTCTTGGGTTACCACACTGTTTTAATTACTATCACTTTATAGTTAATTTTCAAAACAGGAACACTGAGTCTTCCCATCTTATTCCTTCTCAAAGTTATTTTAGTGCACGAAGGTTTCTCTTTTGTTAATATGTTGCATTATATATATTTACATTCATATGTTGAAGAAACCTGGCATTCCAGGATTAAATCCAACTAGGTCATATTGTATAATACTCTTCATGTACTGATGAATTCTGAGTGCCAAGATTTTATTAGAAGCTTACATAAAGACTGATATCCAGATCAATATCATTTATAGAATTTGTAAGAAGGCAATGTTGTCCTTATAGAATGAGTTAGTATGTATTCTTACCTCTTCTGGTTTTTGAAAGAGTTGGAAAAAAATTGGTGTGAATTTGTTCTTGTACACTTGGGAAAATTAACCAGTGAAGTCATTTGGCTCAAGGACTTTCTCAGCTGAATGTATTAAATTATGAATTCAATCTCCTTACTAGTTATAGATGAACTCAAATTTTATATTTCTTCATGACTCACTCTTGGTAGTATTTTCTTTCTGGGAATTAGTGTATTTGTTCATGGTTATCCAACATGTTAATGTCTATTTATTAATATTGGATTCATTATTTTTATATCTATAAAACTTACAATAATGTGCCCTCTCTCACTGCTTATTTTAATATTTTCAGGTTTATTTTGTTTATTTTTTTCTGGTTAATATAGCTAAAGTTTTGTTAATTTTCAAAGAATCTTGCTTTAGTTTTGATGTAGTTCTTTGATGTTTTTTTCTATACTATTATTAGTTATCTCTGCTTTAATCTTTATTACTGCTTCACTTTCATTAGCTTTAGATTTAACTTTTTTTCTTTTTCTAGTTGATTACGTTATAACAGTTTCCTGTTGATTTGAGAAATTTCTTTTTTAATTCAAAATTTTACTACAATTATTTCTTTAGCACCTTTTATCTCAACTTCATAAGCTTCAGTATCTTTATTTCTAAGTTACATATGCTTCAGGTTGTTTTTTTTTAATATCTATTGTAAATCCTTAAGCCTTTTGTATTTTAATAGTGTATTGTTTCATATCCATATAATTGAGTTCTAGTTTTTCTTCTGTTATTCATGGCTAAGTGTCATTACATTTTATCAGAAAAGATATTTTATGTGTTTCAATATTTTAATGCTTGTTACAACTAATTTCCTGGCCTAACATATGTTCAATCTTGGAGACTGGTCCATAGCGATTAAGGAAATTGCATAATCAGGTATTGTTTAGGGAAGTGTTTTGTATATATCTGTTAAGGCTGATTAGTTTATATTTTAAATGACCCACACCATTTATTTATTTGTTTATTTATTTATTTTTTTATTTATTTTCAGCATAATAGAATTCATTGTTTATGCACCACACTCAGTGATCCATGCAATATGTGCCCTCCAAAATACCCACCACCTGGTGCCCCCAACCTCCCACTCCCTGCCCGCCCCTTCAAAATCCTCGGGTTGTTTTTCAGAGTCCATAGTCTCTCATGGTTCATCTCCCCTTCCAATTTCCCTCAACTCCCTTCTCCTCTCCATCTCCCCATGTCCTCCATGTTATTTGTTTTGCTCCACAGATATGTGAAACCATATGATAATTGACTCTCTCTGCTTGACTTATTACACTCAGCATAATCTCTTCCAGTCTCACCCCGTTTTTTTAATGTAACTACTGTCTGGATGTTCAATCCATGATTGAAAGAGCAATCCTGAAGTTTCTAGCTATTATTTAAAGCAGTCTCCAACCAGTTTTCCATTCAGTTATTCCAATATTAGCTTTCCATAATATGGGAATTTGAAATTTGGTGCATATATGTTTATAATTGTTATATCTTCTTAGTTCAATTTCAATGTAAAAAATACATAATGTCTATCTCTTAAGAACAAGTTCTGACATAAAGTCCACTTTGTCTGATGTTAATAAAACTCCGTATTTTTCTGTCTATGCTTTGCATGGATTATGTATTCTTTTCACGATCTTTCATTTTAATGGTATTGAGCCTTTATAAATTGAAATTGAATATATTACACAGAGTATATATATTCATTCTGACAATGTATATCAGAACTGGGGTACTTAATCCACTTCTATTTAGCATGATTTCTGATGAGTAGAGAATATATTTTGCCATTTGTTTTCTGCATGTCTTACAATTTATTTGTTTCTTATTCTCTCAGCACAGCTGTGTGTGTGTAATTGATTTCCTTTTTAGTGGCATGCTCAAAATCCCTTTCCTTTTCTTTTGTATAAACAGAGACCTTCTTTAATGTTATAATGAGGATTAGGTATTATATATTAAAGATTTAAAATTTCAATTTGAATTGTTACTTAATTTTTTGATATGGTTCAAGTATTTATTTAAATTCTAATTACTTAACATATAGGGTCATAATGGTTTTAGGAGTAGAATTTCGTGATTCATCTCTTCTATAGAACATCCAGTGCCCATCAAAAGTGTCCTTAATACCATTATCCATTTAGCCCATTCCCCACCCACCTCTCTCCATCAGCCCTCAGTTTGTTAACTATATTTAAGAGTCTCTTAGGATTTGCTTCCATCTCTCTCTCTTTTTTCTCCTTCCACTATATTCATCTGTTTTTCCTTAATTTAATCATATGTAAACTCTATTAGTATACATAACTCTTCCTCATTTTAGATATTCATTTCATGAATTAACTCTTTACATTTCATATACAGACCAATAATCTCATACATGTGTCTTATAATTTCTTTAGGAAATTAAACTTAAGCTTACAAATTAACTTACAAATAAACTTAAGCTTACAACATTATTTTATTTCAACCTGAATATCTCCCTTTGACATTTACTGTAAGACAGGTCTAGTAATAAACTTTTACTACATTTATGTACCAGAAAATGTCTTAATGTCTTTCTTTCTTTTTAGAAGGAAAAATTTTCAGTTATAATATTTTCAATACCCCAACATATAAGAGTGAAATTTGCAAATCTTAGAGCTGAGAAAACTGTCCTGACAGAAGCTATGGCAAGGAAAGTCTTTACACATGGAGGGAAGAACATCAGAATAACATCAGACCTGTCCACAGAAATCTGGAAGACTGAAAAAGCTGGCAAGATATATCCAGGATACTAAATGAGAAGAATGCACAGTCATGACTACTTTATCCAGAAAGGCTGTCTTTCAGCATGGAAGGAGAGATAAAGAGTTTCCAGGGCAGACAGAAACTGAATAATATGTTATTAACAAGTCATTCCAGCCAGAAATCTTAAGAGAGATTCTTTAAGCAATGAGACCCCAAGAGTAACATGCACCAGAAAGGAACAGAGACAATCTACAGAAACAGGGACTTTGCAGGCAATGCAGTGGCAGCAAATTCATACCCTTCAATAACTACTTTGAATGTAAATGGGCTCAATGCTCCAAACAAAGGACAAAAGATATCACATAAGATAAAATATATCACATAGGACCATCCATATGCTGTCTACAGGAGACAAATTTTGGACCTACCCAGACCTCCAGACTGAAAGTATGGAGATGAAGATCCATTTATAGCACTATTGATCTCAAAAGAAAGGTGAGGTACCAATCTTCATATCAGACATAATAGATTTTAAACCAAAGACTGTAATAAGAGGTGGAAAGGGATGATATATCATACTTAAAAGGTCTATCCAACAAGAAGATCTAACAATTTTAAATATCTATGTCCCAAAAATGGGAGCAGCCAATTAATAAATAAAGAAACATACTTATAATCATACATTTATACTAGGAAATTCAACACTCCACTCAAAGCGATGGACAGATCATCCAAGCAGAAGATCGATCAAAAAGAAAAAAGAGCTTTGAATGACACCCTGGAAGAGATGGACTTCTAAGATATAAAGAGAACATTTAATCCTAAAACAAAAGAATACCAATTCTTTTGAGCTGCAAACAGGACTTTATCCAAAACAGATCAAATACTGGGTCACAAATCAGTTCTTCACCAATATCAAAATATTGAGATTTTCCCCTGTGTTTATTCAGACAATAATGCTTTGAAACTGGAACCCAATCAGAAGAGGAAATTTGGAAGGAATTTAAACAATTAGAGGTTAAAGAGCATACTGCTAAAGCATGATTGGGCCAACCAGGAAATTGAAGAAGAACTTAAAAAATTTATTGAAACTAATAAAATTAAAACACATGACTTCGCCTATCCCCCCAACCCCCCATGTTGTTTCTCCATGTCCTCATATCAGGGAGATCATATGATAGGAGAAGAATAAATGAAACAAGGTGGGATTGGGAGGGAGACAAACCATAAATGACTCTAAATCTCACAAAACAAACTGGGGGTTGCTGGGGGGAGGTGCGGTTGGGAGAGGGGGAGGGGGTTATGGACATTGGGGAGGGTATGTGCTATCGTGAGTGCTGTGAAGTGTGTAAACCTGGCGATTCACAGACCTGTACCCCTGGGGATAAAAATACATTATATGTTTATATAAAAAAAAATTGGAAGGGGAGGCGAACCATAAGAGACTATGGACTCTGAAAAACAACCTGAGGGTTTTGAAGGGTCAGGGGTGGGAGGTTGGGGGAACAGGTGGTGGGTAATGGGGAGGGCACGTTTTGCATGGAGCACTGGGTGTTGTGCAAAAAGAATGAATACTGTTACGCTGAAAAAATAAATAAATTAAAAAAAAACCACATGACTTTACAATCCATGGGATACAGAAAAGCTGGTCTGTAGAGGGAATTACATAGTCATCCAAGATTGTTGCAAAAATGTAGAAAAATCCAAAATGCACAAGCTAACCTTACACCTAAAGGACCTAGTGAAAGAATGGCATGTGGAGCCGAAACCAGGCAGTATAAAAGAAAGAATAAAGACTAGAGCAGAAATCTATGAAATAGTAACTTGAAGAACAGCACAGCAGATCACCAAAAGTGCGAGCTTGATCTCTGAATGAATTAATAAGATTGAAACCTCTGGCCAGACTTATCCTAAAGAAAAGATAAAGGACCCACATTAATAAAAGCGGGAGGGAAAGGAGAGAGATCATGACCAATGCAAAAGAAACAGAGAATTGTTAGAACATATTTTCAGCACGTATATGCCAACAAACTGGGCCATCTGGAAGAAATGGATGCACTCCTAAAAACATATAAACTACTAAATCTTAATCAGGAAGAAAGAGAAAATCTCAACAGACCATAACCAGCAAGGAAGTTGAAGCAGTAATCAAAAACTTAACAACAACAACAATAAAAAAAAAAAAAAGAGTCCAGAGCCAGATAACTTCCATGGGAATTCTACCAAACATTTATAGAAGAAATCATACCTATACTGTTGAAGTTGTTTCCAAAAAATTGAAATGGAAGGAAAGATTTCAAACTCATTTTATGTGGCCAAATATTATCTTCATCCTAAAAGCAGAGAAAGACCCAATCAAAAATGAGAATTAGAGACCAGTAATGCTGAAAATTCAAATGTCAAATCACACTGCAAGATATTAGCTCATAGGATCCAATGGTTGATTAAAACTCCTCAAAATATAAGGATAGAGGGAAAAAATCTCATATCATAAAAGTCATCTATGAAAAACCCACCACAAATGTTCTCAATGGGGAAAAACTGAGAGCTTTCCCATTAAGGTCAGGAATATGACAGGGATGCCCACTCTCACTAGTTTTGTTAGATAGTACTAGAAGTCCTAGCCTCAGCATTCGGACAATAGCAAAGAAGTCAAACTGTCTCTCTTTGCATAGGACAATATACTTTATGTGGAAAACACAAAAGACTCCACCCCTAAAAAACTTGAACTCACACAACATTTCAGCAACGTGGCAGGATACAAAATCAATACACAGAAATCAGTTGCTTGGGAGGCAAAATGGCGGAGAAGTAGGAGGTACTATATCAACCGATCCCCTAAAGTGAGCTTATTATCTACCAAAGCACTCTGATCACCCATGAAATCAGCCTGAGATTAGAATTATACACTTCTGTGCTCGCTTCAGCAGCACATATACTAGAATTATGCACTTCTGGATTTCTATGGGAGCTGAAGATGCCAGTGGAAAGGTAAAGCAAAGTAGGAACATCAGATGGATATCTGAAGATAAACAAAAGGAGGAGGAAGCAACCAGAAGCAAGCCATTGGAAAGTAATACACCAATACGAGAATGCCCTGTATTTGGGGACCTGCATTAACTTGGGGTCTAGTTGAAAGCACTCAAAAAGAGCAAAAGATCTTAAGGGGAAATTGGTGGAATCAAGCAGTTAGGGACAGGGGCTTAAGCTCATGGACCCAGGGTGTCCACCACTGGTGCTGAGCCAGAGAGAGTGCAGGGAAGAAGCCAGGCCTTAGTCCCTAAATCGCAGGTGCACGTGAGAGCATCTGGATTGCAACACACATGAGAGAGTCTGGTGTGGATGCCAGGGAGCACTCTCTAGAACCACAACCTTTTGCACTCTGTACACACGCTGTGCGAAAAGGGTCTCAGTCGCGCTCCACACCCTCCCCTGACAGAGGTCCATGCAGGTGCTAGTCAGTGATCTCTAGGAGGGGGAGTCTCTGAACACTCCCAATCCAGGAGAGCATGAAAATCTCAGTGTGATATCTCTGGTTGGGATCTCTCTGGTGGTCTTGACCTGTCCAGACAGCTGAGGCAAAGGCAACTACTGAAAGCCAGCTCTCTGGACTGGTACTTCTTGTGGTTTTGGGAAAAAGTGGGAATTCCAGCAACCCCTGAGGCCATGATTGGGGACATGCTCTGCCAGTGGCAGAGGGGGAATTTATGGGCTCAGGAGCACCCAGAAGGGAACTTACTGAGGCTTCTCTCCGAGATGGAGGTCTGGGTGCAGTGTGTTTTCCTCTACACCTCCAAAGAACCACCAAAAGCCACCAAGGGAAGGGGAAAAAACCCTCCAATGATCAAAAGCCTGAAAAACCAGTTTCCTCAGATCCCAGCTCCTTGATAGGGGGGCCAGATTACTCAACTCTAGAAAAACTGCCTGAAAAACCATGCAGCATATCCCCTCCTCCAGAAAGCAAGCCAGGACAAAACAAAACAAACAAACAAACAAAAAACAAGAGGACAATCGCCACTACTTCATAGATACAACTTTTATTTTTAATTCATTCCCACTATTCTCATTCTTTTAAATTTTTTAATATAATTTTAACCTATTAACCATCACAATGAGATGTTCAGTACAACAAATTCCATAATAACCTTTTAACTTGAACTTCTTTGATATATATACCTGTGTTTTTCCTTTGCTTTTCTAATTTTTTTACTTTATTATTTTATTATTTTATTTTATTATTATTTTTTAATATTCATATAGAGATAAGCTTCGAGGTAATCCCCTTTACCAAGTCAATGCTACCCCTCTATATAAACCAGTTTAATCCCCCTTTATCTCAGGAAATGAGTCCTTTAACAAATATATCAAGATACATCCAGGGAGAATTAAAATATCCTTACTCGACCACACTGAGAATTTATAACCATGCTCCCATCTTTTTCATCTGTCAGTGTTCCTATGTATTTGTTTTTGCTCTGATAGCATATAAATCTTATATTGGGGTTCAATATGGCTGTTTTTTTCTTGTAATTTAATTTTGTTTGTCTTTATGTTTGTCTGTTTATGTTTGTATACTTTATAAATCTTATCTTTGGGGCCCATTTGCTCTGGGTCTTCTCTTTTCTTTTTTTCTTTTCTTTTTTTCCTCTCTCTCTCTTCTATCTCTCTCTCCCTTTCTCTCTCTTTTTTTCTTTTTTCTTTCTATTTGTTGGGGACTCCCGATTGCTCAGAAGCATTCCAGAGTGCACCTTGTCTGCACCACAGTTGATACATTCAGCTACACATCCCTTCATCCATCTATCACAACAATAACTAGGAGGAGGAATGCCCAAGAGAAGAAAAATTCAGAGACTGGACCCTCTCCATCAGAGCTATTGGATATGGACATAAATAGTATGACAGAAAGGGAATTTAGGCTCACAATCATCCAGGAAATGGCCAGGTTGGAGAAAGACTTTAATGACAAAATGAAATTGATTATGGCAGAAGAGAAAACCACCTGGGATGATATTAAACATGCTCCCAAGGAGTTCCAAACTAATCTAAATTCTCTAACAGCTATGGTAACGGAAGCAGAAGATAGAATTAGTGATCTGGAGGATAAATTGAGAGAGAAAAAGGATCAGGAGAAAGCCTAGAACAAAGAGCTTAGAAGCCATGAAAACAGAATTAGGGAGATAAATGATGCCATGAAACATTCTAATGTCAGAATATTTGGAATCTCTGTGGGGGGAGGAGGAAGAAAAAAAATAGAGGATATAGGTGAAAAAATTATCCATGAAAACTTTCTGTCTGGCAAATGGAAGCAGTGTTCATGTCCTAGAGGCAAAAAGGTCTGCCCCCAACATCATGAAATCCAGAAAGCCCCTAAGACACTATGAAGAAGCATAATTTTAGACAGGAACTCTTGAAAGAAGCTAGGAAGAAGAGATTCCTTAGGTACAGAGGATGGCCCATCAGCATAATGTCAGACCTGTCTACAGAAACCTGGCAAACCAGAAAGGATGGACAAGATGTATTCAAGGCACTAAATGAGAAGAACATGCAGCCAATAATACTTTATCCAGCAAGACTGGCTTTCAAAATGAATAGAGAGATAAAGAGTTTCCAAAGACCAGCAAGGTTTAAGAGTATGTGACCACCAGGGTGGCACTACAAGAAATCCTAAGGGGGGTTCCATAAAAGAGGAAAAAAAAAAATCACAAGAATTTCATTGAACAGAAATTTATGCAGACAATCGATAGAAACAAAGACTTCACAGGTAACACGATGTCAATAAAAATGTATATCCCCAATAATCACTGTCAACGTGAATGGCTTAAATGCTGTCATAAAAGGACACAGGGTCGCAGATTGGATAAAATTACAGGAACCATCTGTATATAGTCTCCAAAAGACCCATTTTAAACCTAAAGATACATCCAGACTGAAAGTGAATGGATGGAGAAGCATCTTTCATGGCAATGGGCCTCAAAAGAAGGATGGGGTGTGATTTTCATATCAGATAAATTAGATTTTAAACTAAAGACTGTAGTCATAGATACAGAAGGACACAACATAATTCTTTTTTTAAAATTTTTATTTATTTCTTATTTTTTTTATGAACATATAATGTATTTTTATCCCCAGGGGTACAGGTCTGTGAATCGCCAGGTTGACAAACTTCACAGCACTCACCATAGCACATACCCACCCCAATGTCCATAACCCCCTCCCCCTCTCCCAACCCACCCTCCCCCCAGCAACCATCAGTTTGTTTTGTGAGATTAAGAGTCACTTATGGTTTGTCTCCCTCCGAAACCCATCTTGTTTCATTTATTCTTCTCCTATCCCCTAACCAACCATGTTGCCTCTCCATGTCCTCATATCAGGGAGATCATATGATAGTTGCCTTTCTCTGACTGACTTATTTCACTAATCATGATACCCTCTAGTTACATCCACGTCGTCACAAATGGCAAGATCTCATTTCTTTTGATGGCTGCATAGTATTCCATTGTGTATATATAGCACTTCTTCTCTCTCCATTCATCTGTTGATGGACATCTAGGTTCTTTCCATAGTTTGGCTATTGTAGACATTGCTGCTATAAACACTCGGGTGCACATGCCCCCTCGGATCACTACGTTTGTATCTTTAGGGTAAATACCCAGTAGTGCAATTGCTGGGTCATAGGGTAGTTCTATTTTCAACATTTTGAGGAACCTCCATGCTGTTTTCCAGAGGGGTTGTACCAGCTTGAATTCCCACCAACAGTGGAGGAGGGTTCCCCTTTCTCCGCATCCTCGCCAGCATCTGTCATTTCCTGACTTGTTAATTTTAGCCATTCTGACTGGTGTGAGGTGATATCTCATTGTGGTTGTGATTTGTATTTCCCTGATGCCGAGTGACGTGGAGCACTTTTTCATGTGCCTGTTGGCCATCTGGATGTCTTCTTTGCAGAAATGTCTGTTCATGTCCTCTGCCCATTTCTTGATTGGATTGTTTGTTCTTTGGGTGTTGAGTTTGCTAAGTTCCTTATAGATTTTGGAAACTAGCCCTTTATCTGATATGTCACTTGCAAATATCTTCTCTCATTCTGTCAGCTGTCTTTTGGTTTTGTTAACTGTTTCCTTTGCTGTGCAAAAGCTTTTGATCTTGATGAAATCCCAATAGTTCATTTTTGCCCTTGCTTCCCTTGCCTTTGCCAATGTTCCTAGGAAGATGTTGCTGCAGCTGAGGTCAAAGAGGTTGCTGCCTGTGTTCTCCTCAAGGATTTGGATGGATTCCTTTCTCACATTGAGGTCCTTCATCCATTTGGAGTCTATTTTCGTGTGTGGTGTAAGGAAGTGGTCCAATTTCATTTTTCTGCATGTGGCTGTCCAATTTCCCCAGCACCATTTATTGAAGAGGTTGTCTTATTTCCATTGGACATTCTTTCCTGCTTTGTCGAAGATTAGTTGAGCATAGAGTTGAGGGTCTATTTCTGGGCTCTCGATTCTGTTCCATTGATCTATGTGTCTGTTTTTGTGCCAGTACTATGCTGTCTTGATGATGACACCTTTGTAATAGAGCTTGAAGTCTGGAATTGTGATGCCACCAACTTTGGCTTTCTTTTTCAATATTCGTTTGGCTATTTGAGGACTTTTCTTTTTCCATATAAATTTTAGGATTATTTGTTCCATTTCTTTGAAAAAAATGGATGGGATTTTGATAGGGATTGCATTAGGTAGAATTGCTTTAGGTAGAAAATAGACATTTTCACAATATTTATTCTTCCAATCCAGGAGCATGGAACATTTTTCCACTTCTTTGTGTCTTCCTCAATTTCTTTCATGAGTACTTTATAGTTTTCTGCATATAGATTCTTAGCCTCTTTGGTTAGTTTTATTCCTAGGTATCTTATAGTTTTGGGTGCAATTGTAAATGGGATTGACTCCTTAATTTCTCTTTCTTCTGTCTTCTTGTTGGTGTACAGAAATGCAACTGATTTCTGTGCATTGATTTTATATCCTGACACTTTAGTGAATTCCCGTAGGAGTTCTAGCAGTTTGGGAGTGGAGTCTTTTGGGTTTTCCACATATAGTATCATATCATCTGTGAAGAGTGATAGTTTGACTTCTTCTTTGCCGATTTGGATGCCTTTAATTTCTTTTTGTTGTCTGATTGCTGAGGCTAGGACTTCTAGCACTATGTTGAATAGCAGTCGTGATAATGGACATCCCTGCCAAAGCGGGCATCTGTCATTCCTGACCTTAGAGGAAAAGCTTTCAGTTTTTCTCCATTGAGAATGATATTTGTGGTGGGTTTTTCATAGATGGCTTTGATAATATTGAGGTATGTGCCCTTTATCTCTACACTTTGAAGAGTTTTGATCAGGAAGGGATGCTGTACTTTGTCAAATGCTTTTTCAGCATCTATAGAGAGTATCATGTGGTTCTTGTTCTTTCTTTTATTAATGTGTTCTATCACATTGATTGATTTGCGGATGTTGAACCAAACTTGGAGCCCTGGAATAAATCCCACTTGGTCGTGGTGAATAATCCTTTTAATGTTCTGTTGAAGCCTATTGGCTAGTATTTTGGTGAGCATTTTTGCATCTGTGTTCATCAAGGATATTGGTCTGTAGTTCCCTTTTTTGGTGGGATCCTTGTCTGGTTTTGGGATCAAGGTAATGCTTGCCTCATAAAATGAGTTTGGAAGATTTTCTTCCATTTCTATTTTTTGGAACAGTTTCAGGAGAATAGGAATTAGTTCTTCTTTAAATGTTTGGTAGAATTCCCCTGGGTAGCCGTTTGGCCCTGTGCTTTTGTTTTTTTGGAAAATTTTGATGACTGTTTCAATCTCCTTACTGGTTATGGGTCTGATCTGTTTTTCTATTTCTTCCTGGTTCAGTTGTGGTAGTTTATATGTCTCTAGGAATGCATCCATTACTTCCAGATTGTCAAATTTGTTGGCATAGATTTGCTCATAGTATGTTCTTATAATTGTCTCTATTTCTTTTTTGTTAGTTTTGATCTCTCCTCTTTCATTCCTGATTTTATTTATTTGGGTCCTTTCTCTTTTCTTTTTGATAAGTCTGGCCAGGATTTTATCAATCTTATTAATTCTTTCAATGAACCATCTCCTAGTTTTGTTGATTTCTTCTATTTTTTTGTTTGTTTTCTTTTTCATTGATTTCTGCTCTGATCTTTATGATTGCTCTTCTCCTTCTGGGTTTAGGGTTTCTTTCTTGTTCTTTCTCCAGCTCCTTTAGCTGTAGGGTTAGGTTGTATACTTGAGACCTTTCTTGTTTCTTGAGAGAGCCTTGTAGTGCTATATATTTTCCGCTCAGGACTGCCTTTGTTGTGTGCCACAGATTTTGAACCGTTGTGTTTTCATTATCATTTGTTTCCATGAATGTTTTCAATTCTTCTTTAATTTGCTGGTTGACCCATTCATTCTTTAGAAGGATCCTGTTTAGTCTCCATGTATTTGGGTTCTTTCCAAATTTCCTCTTGTGATTGAGTTCTAGCTTCAGAGCATTGTGGTCTGAAAATATGCAGGGAATCATTCTAATCTTTTGATACTGGTTGGGACCTGATTTAGGACCCAGGATGTGATCTATTCTGGAGAAGGTTCCATGTGCACTAGAGAAGAATGTGTATTCTGTTGCTTTGGGATGAAATGTTCTGAATATATCTGTGATGTCCATCTGGTCCAGTGTGTCATTTAAGGTCTTTATTTCCTTGTTGGTCTTTTGCTTGGATGATCTGTCCATTTCATTGAGGGGAGCGTTAAAGTCACCTACTATTATTGTATTATTATTGATGTGTTTCTTTGATTTTGTTATTAATTGGTTTATATAGTTGGCTGCTCCCACGTTAGGGGTATAGATATTTAAAATTGTTAGATCTTCTTGTTGGACAGACCCTTTGAGTAGGATATAGTGTCCTTCCTCATCTCTTATTATAGTCTTTGGCTTAAAATCTAATTGATCTGATATAAGGATTGCCACCCCAGCTGTCTTCTGATGCCCATTAGCATGGTAAATTATTTTCCACCGCGTCACTTTAAATCTGGAGGTGTCTTCATATCGAAAAAGAGTTTGTTGTAGGCAACATATAAATTAGTTTTGTTTTTTTATCCATTCTGATACCCAGTGTCTTTTGATGGGGGCATTCAGCCCATTAACATTCAGGGTAACTATGGAGAGATATGAATTTTGTGCCATTATATTGCCTGTAAGGTGACTGTTACTGTATATTGTCTCTGTAACTTTCTGATCTACTACTTTTAGGCCCTCTCTTTGCTTAGACTCTCAATATTTCCTGTAGAGCTGGTTTGGTGTTTGCAAATTCTTTCAGTTTTTGCTTGTCTTGGAAGTTTTTATCTCTCCTTCTATTTTCATTGATAGCCTAGCTGGATATTGTATTCTTGGCTGCGTGTTTTTCTCATTGAGTGCTCTGAATATATCATGCTAGCTCTTTCTGGCCTGCCAGGTCTCTGTGGATAAGTCTGCTGACAATCTAATATTTTTACCATTGTATGTTACAGACTTCTTTACCCGGGCTGCATTCAGGATTTTCTCTTTGTCACTAAGACTTGTCAATTTTACTATTAGGTGACGGGGTGTGGACCTCTTCTTGTTGACTTTGAGGGGGGTTCTCTGCACCTCCTGGATTTTGATGCTTGTTCCCTTTGCCATAGTAGGGAAATTCTCTCCAATAATTCTCTCCAATAGACCTTCTGCTCCCCTCTCTCTTTCTTCTTCTTCTGAATCCCAATTATTCTAATGTTGTTTCATCTTATGGTATCACTAATCTCTCAAATCCACCCCTCATGGTCCAGTAGCTGTTTGTCCCTCTTTTGTTCGGCTTCTTTATTCTCTGTCATTTGGTCTTCTAGATCACTAATTCTTTCTTCTGCCTCATTGATCCTAGCAGTGAGAGCCTCCATTTTTTATTGCACCTCATTAATAGCTTTTTTTTTTTATTTCAACTTGGTTAGATTTTAGTTCTTTTATTTCTCCAGAAAGGGCTTTTATATTTCCAGAGAGGTTTTTTCTAATATCTTCCATACCTTTCTCGAGCCCGGTTAGTAACCTTCAGAATTGTCATTCTGAACTCTAGATCTGACATATTACCAATGTCTGTGTTGATTAGGTCCCTAGCCTTTGGTACTACCTCTTGTTTTTTGGGGGTGTATTTTTGCGCCTTGTCATTTTGTCCAGATAAGAGGATATGAAGGTGCAAATAAAATACTAAAAGGGTGCCAACGAGCCCAGAAAATGCACTTTAATCAAATCAGAAGAAACCCCAAATCCTGGGTGGGGGGAGAAAGGGCATAAAAAGAAGTTCAGGGGAAAAAAAAAGAAAAAAATTTAAAAAGAAAACAAATGAAAAAAATATATAAAAAATAAAGACAAAATATATATATTAGATAAACTAGTGAAAAAACATTAAAAAATGAAAAGGGTAAAAGTTTAAAAAAATTTTCAGAAGAAGAAAAAAGAAAGAAAAAAAATTGAATTAACTGCTATACTAAGGATTCATGGGGAGAAAGCCATGAGTTCTTTGCTTTGCTTTCTCCTCCTTTGGAATTCCACTGCTGTCCTAGACATTGAACCTGCTTTCCTTGGTAGATGAACTTTGTCCTTGCTGGTTTTTTTTTTGTTGTTGATCTTTGGGGAGGGGCCTGTTGTAGTGACTCTCAAGTGTCTTTGCCAGAGGCCAAATTGCACCACCCTTACTGGGGGCCAGACTATGTAATCCACTCGGGTTCGCTTTTGGGAGCTTTTGTTCCATGAACACTTTCCGTAGATTTCTGGAGTATGGGAATGAAAATGGCAGCCTCCCAGTCTCTGGGCCAGAGAAGCAGAAAGCCCAGGGCCTCACTCCTTAGTGCGCCCCCAGAGAACAGCGCCCAATCACTCCCGTATCCCAGGCCTCTAGCCATGCTCTGAGCTCACCCAGCCTGCGACTGGTTCAAGGTAACCCTGAGCTGAGAGCTCAGTCCTCAGCTCTGTCTCTGTAGCCAGCTTCCCCATTCTAATACCTGTGAGCTCTGTGACACTCCATCACCCCTGATCCTTCTGTGACTCTGTGGGACATGGGGCCATGGTGACCCCGCATGGGCTTCACCCTGGTTTAGCGTCTGGAGCAATGTCTCTCAGTGGAACAGACTTTTTTTAAAAGTTCTGATTTTGTGCTCCATTGCTATGCCACTTGCTGGGAGCTGGCCTCTCCCCCCGTGGTCTATATTCCCATCGTTTTGGATTCACTTCTCCACCAGTCCTACCTTTCAGAAAGTGGTTGATTTTCTGTTTCTAGAATAGCTGTTCTTCTTCTCTTCGATCTCCTCTTGGATTTGTAGGTGTTTGCAATGTTTATATAAGCTATCTAGTTGATCTCCTGCTACCTGGTTTAATCTCAGCCTGCTACTTCTCTGCCATCTTGCGTCCTCTCTGACACAACATAATTCTTAAAGGGACTATCCACCAAGAAGATAAAACAATTGTAAATATTTATGCCCCAATAATGGGAACAGCCAATTACATAAGACAACTGTAAATCAAGATAAAGTGCCATATTAATATTAATACAATAATAGTAGGGGATCTTAACATGCCACTCTCAGTAACAGACAGATTACCCAAGCAGAAAATCAATGAAGAAACAAGAGTATTGAGTGACACATTGGAACAGATGGACCTCATATATACAGAACATTCTACCCTAACAAAACAGAATACTCATTCTTCTCAAGTGCACATGGAACCTTCTCCAGAATAGACCACATACTGGGTCACAAAGCAGGACTCAACTGATACCAAAAGATTGAGATTATTCCCTGCATATTTAAGATCACAAAGCTTTGAAACAGGAGCTCAACTACAAGGAAAAGTTTGGAAGGAATTCCAATACCTGGAAGCTAAAGACCACCTTGCTTAAGAGTGCTTGGATCAACCAGGAGATCAAAGAGGAACTTAAACAATTCATGGAAACCAATGAAAATGAAGACACTTTGGTCCAAAACCTATGGGATACAGCAAAGGCAGTCCTAAGGGGGAAATACATAGCCATCCAAGCCTCCATCAAAAATGGAAAAATCCAGGATACACCAGCTGTCTCTACACCTCAAAGAACTGGAGAATCAACAACAAATTAAGCCAACTCCATACACAAGAAGGGAAATAATCAAGACTAGAGCAGATATCAATCATATAGAAACTAGAGATACAGTAGAATGTATCAATGAAAGCAGAAGCTGGTTTTTGGAATGAATCAATAAGGTAAATGAACCATTGGCCACACTAATCCACAAGAAAATAGAGAAGGCCCAACTTAATAAAATTATGACCGAAAAGGGAGAGATCACAACTAACACCAAGGAAATAGAAATAATCATCAGAAAGTATTACTAAGAGTTATATGGCAGTAAGTTAAGCAACCTCAATGAAATGGATGCAATCTTGGAAAACAATAAACTTCTAAAACTGAATCAGGAAGAAATTGACAATCAGAGTAGAACAATATCTAGTAATGAGATTGAATCAGTGGTCAAAACCCTCCCAATAAATAAGTGCCCAGGACCTGGTGGATTCCCTGGGGAATCTTACCAAATGTTCAAGGAAGAAATAATACCTATTCTTGTGAAGGTGTTTCAAACAATTGAAGCAGAAGGAACACTTCCAGACTCTTTTTATAAAGCCAAATTAACCTGATCCCCAAACCAGGCAATGACCCCACCAAAAAGGAGAATTTCAGACAAATATCCCTGATGGGTATGGATGCTAAGATTCTCAACAAGACCCTAGCTAATCGGATCCAACAGTACATTAAAAAAGATTATCCACCATGACAAGGTGGGATTCATCCCTGGTTTGCAAGGGTGGTTCAACATTCACAAATCAATCAATATGATAGAACAAATTAATAAGAAAAGAGAGAAAAAACACATTGCCCTCTTAATTGATGCATAAAGAGCATTTGACAAAATCCAGCATCTGTTCCTGATTAGAGCAGTCCAAAGTATAGGGATAGAGGGAACATTCCTCAACTTTATAAAATCTATCTATGGATTTTATGTCCATCAACAGATGAATGGATCAAGAAGATGTGGTATATATACACAATGGAATACTATGCAGCCATCAAAAGAAATGAAAGCATGCCATTTGCGACGACGTGGATGGAACTAGAGCGTATCATGCTTAGTGAAATAAGTCAATCGGAGAAAGACAACTATCATATGATCTCCCTGATATGAGGACATGGAGAAGCAACATGGGGGGGGGGGGGTAGGGGGATAGGAGAAGAGTAAATGAAACAAGATGGGATTGGGAGGGAGACAAACCATAAATGACTCTTAATCTCACAAAACAAACTGGGGGTTGCTGGGGGGAGGTGGGATTGGGAGAGGGGGAGCAGGCTATGGACATTGGGGAGGGGAGGCGAACCATAAGAGACTATGTACTCTGAAAAACAACCTGAGGGTTTTGAAGGGTCAGGGGTGGGAGGTTGGGGCAACCTGAGGGTTTTGAAGGGTCAGGGGTGGGAGGTTGGGGGAACAGGTGGTGGGTAATGGGGAGGGCACGTTTTGCATGGAGCACTGGGTGTTGTGCAAAAAGAATGAATACTGTTACACTGAAAAAATAAATAAAATAAAATCTATCTATGAAAAGCTCAGAGCAAATATCATCCTCAATGGAAAAAATCTGACAGCCTTCCCCTTGAGATCAGGAACATGAAAAGGATGCCCACTCTCACCATTCTTGTTCAATACAGTACTAGAATTCCTAGCAACAGCAATCAGAAAACAGAGAGAAATAAAAATTATTCACCTTGGGAATGAAGAAATAAAAATCTCTGTCTTCGCAGATGACATGATACTTTATATGGAAAACCCAAAAGACTCTGCCAACAGACTACTAGAACTCATACAGCAATTCAGTAATATGTTAGGACACAAAATCAATGTACAGAAATCAGTTGTTTTCTTATACAGTAGCAATGGAAATACAGAAAGGGAAATTAGAGAATTGATTCCATTTACTATAGAGCCAAGAACCATAAGATACCTGGGAATAAAACTAACCAAAGAGGTAAAGATCTGTACTTGAGGAACTACAGAACACTCGTGAAACAAATTGAAGAAGACACAAAAAGATGGATGACCATTCCATGTTCTTGGATCAGTAGAATAAACATGGTTAAAATCTCTATACTGCCTAGAGCGATCTATACTTTCAATGTCATTCTGATCAATATTCCACCAGAATTTTGAAAGAGCTGTTGCAAACAATCCTACAATTTGTACGGAATCAGAAGAGACCTGGAAGTGTTAAGGAAATGTTGAAGAAGAAAAACAAAATTGGCGGCATTATGTTGCCTGATTTCAAGCTTTACTATAAAGCTGTAATCGCCAAGAGAACATGGTACTGGCATAAAAACAGACACATAGACCAGTGGAACAGAGTAGACAGCACAGATATTGATCCTCACTCTATGGTCAAATAATCTTCGACAAAGCAGGAAAAAATATACAGTGGAAAAAAGATAGTCTCTTCAGTCAATGGTGCTGGGAAAACTGGACAGCGATATGTAGAAGAATGAAACTTGACCATTCCTTACACTGTACACAAAGATAAACTCAAAATGGATAAAAACCCTCCACATGAGGCAGGAATCCATCCGAATCCTAGATGAGAACATAGGCAGTAACCTCTTCAACAGGGACCACAGCAACTTCTTTCAAGATATGTCTCCAAATGCAAAAGAAACTAAAGTAAAAATGAATTTTGGGACTTCATCAAGATCAAATGATTGTGTACAGCAAAGTAAATGGTCAACAAAACAAAGAGGGAACACACGGAATGGGAGAAGATATTCACAAATGACAATACAGACAAAGGACTGATATCCAGGATCAAGAAAGAACTCTTCAAACTCGACACACACAAAACAGATAATCATGTCAAAAAATGGGCAGAAGACATGAAGAGACACTTCTCCAATGAAGATAGACAAATGGGTAACAGACACATGAAAAAAGTGTTTATCATCATTAGCTATCAGGGAGATTAAAATCAAAACCACATTGATATACCACCTTACACCAGTTAGAGTGGCCAAAATTAACTAGACAGAAAACAATGTGTGGTGGAGAGGATGTGGAGTACAGGGAACCCTTTTACAGTGTTGGTGGGAAAGGAAGTTGGTGCAGCCTCTTTGGAAAACAGTGTGGAGATTCCTTAAGAAATTAAAAGTAGAGGGGAGTCAAGATGGCGGGGAAGTAGGAGGAGGCACCTTTTCAACCTGTACCTTAAAGTGAGCTGATTACCTACCAAAGAACTCCGACCACCCATGAAATCAGCCTGAGATCAGAATTATACACGTCTGGATCTCTACAGGAGCAGAAGATGCCAGTGGCAGGTAAAGCCGACTGGGAGCATCGGACTGATATCGGAAGATAAACAAAAGGTGGAGGGAGCCACCAGAGGTGACTGATTGGAAAGTAATACCCCAATACGAGAGTGCCCTGCGTCTGGGGACCAGCATTAACTTGGAGTCTGGTTGAAAGCACTCAAAAAACAAAGAGCAAAGGATCGCGGGGGGAAATAGTGGGAACCTGGGTGGTTAGGGTCAGGGACCTAAGTCCCCGGGCCTAGGACAGCCTCCCCTGGCGCTGAGCCAGAGAGAGTGCGGCGGAGAAATCAGGTCTCCGTCCCTGAGCGGCCAGTGCACCTGACCCACCAGCGCACCTGAGAACGACTGGGGTCTGGCTCCCGTGAGAGGCTGGGAACCTGGCCAGACGGGAATCCCAAAACACACGCATCCCACACCCTCCCTTGGGAAAGGTGCTCATAGGCACTAGCCTGGAGCTCTGGCATCCTGGAAAAGCCAGACATTCCCAGTCCGGGACAGTGGGAAAATCTCAGTGTGCGATCTCTGCTCAGAAACTCTCTGGCGGTCTGGAGCTGCCTAGACAGCCACCGCTGCCCTGGTTTTGGGTACAACGAGGAGTTCCTGCATCCCCAGGGACAGTGACTCAGAACCCACTCTGCCAGCAGCTCTTGCAGAACATTCTGAGGCTTCTCTCTGAGAGGGAGTGCGGGGTGCAGTTTGCTCTCCTCTAAACCTCCAAAAACCATCAAAAGCTCTCAAGGCGAGAGAAAACAGATGAAAGAACATAAAAATCCCCAGAGAACAAAAGCCTGGAAAAAAAAAGTTTCCTCAGAGGCCACCCCCTTGAGGGGAGCGGGAGAACCTAACTCAGGAAACATCATTGTCTGAAAACCCACATGGCAGGACCCTCCCCCAGAAAACGAACCAGGAAGGAAGAAAAAAATAAAAAAAAGACTACAAGAGAACAACCACCACTACTTCATAAATAAAACTTTTATTTTTAACTCTTTACCAATATTCTGGTTCTTTTTTTTTATACATACAGATAATTTTTTAACCTATTTACCATCACACTGAGATGTCCAGTACATCAAATTCTTTAATAACCTTCTAAACTGAACTTATTGATACATACACCCGTGTTTTTCTTTTCCTTTTCTATTCTTTAATTCTTTTTTAATTTTGACTTAGTTTAGTCTAGTTTATTCTTTTTTAATTTTTATTTTCTACTATACATATAGAGTTAAACTTCAAGGTAATCCCCATTCCCTAATCAATGCTACCCCTATAGGCAAACCAGTTTCTAAACCCCCTGTAACTTAGGAAAGTGGAGTCCCTTAACAAAAACATCAAGATACATTCAGGAAGAATCAAAACAACCTTCCACACCCACACTGAGAATTTATAACCACTCTCCCAATTTTACCTCTGTCAGTGTTTCTGTGAATTTTTGTTTGTCCTGATAATATAAAAATCTTATACTTGGGGTTCTTTCTGATGAGGTTCTCCCCCCCCCTTTTTTTTTTGCTTATATATATATATTTTTTTCTCTTGTCATACACTTTTATCAGTCTTTTTGTTTGTCGGTCTTTGTTTGTATACTTCACAAATCTTACCTTGTGACCCATTTGGGCTGAGCCTTCTCTTTTATCTTCCCTTTTTTTCCTATCTCTCTCTCTCTCTCTTTTTTTCCTTTTTTCTTTCCCCTTTTTTTTCTTTCTTCTTCTCTATTTCTTTTTCTTTTCTTTTTTTCCTCTCATTTGGGTGGGGAACCCTGATTGCACAGAAGCGTTGCAGGGTGCACATTGACTGCACCACAATCGATAACTCCAGCTGCATGTGTTCAGTCATCTCTTACCAAAATGACTAGGAGGAGGAATACCCAACAGAAGAAAAATACAGAGGATGGGCCTCCTGCAACAGAGCTAATGGCTGTCGACATAGACAATATGTCAGAAAAGGAATTCAGACTAACAATTATCCAGGCAATAGCTAGGTTGGAGAAAGCCATGGATGACCAAACAGAATTGATTAGGGCAGAACTGAAAGCCACCAGGGATGATGTTCACAATGTTAGGGCAGAACTGAAAGCCACCAGGGATGATGTTCAAAATGCTCTCAATGAGTTCCAATCTAATCTAAATTCTCTAAAAGCTAGGGTAACTGAGACAGAAGATAGAATTGGTGATCTGGAGGACAAACAGTTAGAGAGAAAGGATCAGGAGGAAGCCTGAAACAAACAGCTCAGAAGCCACGGAAACAGAATCAGGGAAATAAACGATGCCATGAAACGTTCCAACGTCAGAATTATTGGAATCCCTGAAGGGGAGGAAAAAGAAAGAAGTCTAGAAGATATAGTGGAAGAAGTTGTCTATGAAAATTTTCCCAATCTCATGAATGGAAACAATGTTCATGTAGTAGAGGCAGAGAGATTTCCTCCCAAGATTTTAGATTCTCAAAAGTCCTCACGACACCTTATACTTAAAATGAGGAATTATGTTTCACGGCAGACCCTCTTAAAAGCAGCTAGGACAAAGAAGCTCCTTACATACAGCGGAAAGCCCATTAGAATAACGTCAGACCTTTCCACAGAGACCTGGAAAGCCAGGAAGGGCTGGCAAAATATATTCAGAGTACTAAATGAGAAGAACATGCAACCAAGAATACTCTATCCAGCAAGACTGACATTTAAAATGGATGGAGAGATAAAGAGTTTCCAAGACCGGCAAGGCTTAAAAGACTATGCAACCACCAAGCTGACACTGCAGGAAATATTAAGGGGGGGTCCTATAAAAGAGAAAAAATCCTAAGAATATCATTGAACAGAAACATAGAAACAATCTACAGACAGAAAGACTTCAAAGGCAACACGATGTCAATAAAAACCGATCTCTCAATAAGCACTCTCAATGTGAATGGCCTAAATGCGCCCCATAAAATGACACAAGGTTGCAGATTGGATAAAACGCAGGCCCATCCATATGTTGTTGACAAGAGATCCATTTTGACGTAAAGATACACCCAGACGGAAAGTGAAGGGATGGAGAAGCATCTTTCATGCCAATGGGCCTCAAAAGAAGGCCGGGGTAGTGATTCTCATATCAGAAAAAATAGCTTTTAAACTAAAGACTGTGGTGAGAGATACAGAAGGACACTACATAATTCTTAAAGGGACTATCCGCCAAGATGATCTAACAATTGTGAATATCTATGCCCCCAATATGGGAGCACCCAATTACTTAAGAAAACTATTAATGCAGATAAAGAGTCATATTGATATGAATACAGTAATAGTAGTAGATCTTAATACGCCTCTCTCAGAAATAGACAGTTCATCAAAGAAAAAAATTAATAAAGAAATAAGAGCATTGACAATGAAACATTGGACCAGATGGACCTCACAGACATATACAGAACATTCCACCCTAAAACAACAGAATACTCATTCTTCTCAAGTGCACATGGAACCTTCTCCAGAATACAGCACATACTGGGTCACAAAGCAGGACTCAACCGATACCAAAAGACTGACATTATTCCCTGCATATTCTCCGATCACAATGCTTTGAAACTGGAACTCAATCACAAGGAAAAGTTCAGAAGGAACTCAAACACCTGGAAGCTAAAGACCACCTTGCTTAAGAATGCTTGGATCAACCAGGAGATCAAAGACGAACTTAAACAATTCATGGAAACCAATGAGAATGAAGACACTTCAGTCCAAAACCTATGGGATACAGCAAAGGCGGTTCTAAGGGGGGAATACATAGCCATCCAAGCCTCCCTCAAAAACATTGAAAAATCCAGAATACACCAGCTGTCTCTACACCTTAAAGAATTGTAGAATCAACAGCAAATCAAACAAACTCCACATGCAAGAATGGAAATAATCAAGATTAGAGCAGAGATCAATGAGGTAGAAACCAGAGATACAGTAGAACGTATCAATGAAACTAGAAGCTGGTTTTTTGAAAGAATCAATAAGATCGATAAACCATTGGCCACACTAATCCAAAAGAAAAGACAGAAAGCCCAAATTAATAAAATTATGAATGAAAAGGGAGAGATCACAAAGAACACCAAGGAAGTAGAAGCAATCATCAGAAATTATTACCAACAGTTATATGCCAATATGCTAAGCAACCTAGATGAAATGGATGCATTCCTGGAAAACTACATACTCCCAAAATTGAACCAGGAAGAAATTGACAACCTGAATAGACTGATATCTAGTAACGAGATAGAAGCAGTGATCAGAAACCTCCCAAAAACAAGAGCCCAGGACCTGACAGATTCCCTGGCGAATTCTACCAAATTTTCAAAGAAAAAATAACACCAATTATTCTGAAGCTGTTCCAAAAAATTGAAGCAGAAGGAAAACTTCCAGACTCTTTTTATGAAGCCAGCATTACCCTGATCCCCAAACCAGGCAAAGACCCTAACAAAAAGGAGAATTTCAGACCAATATCACCGATAAATATGGATGCAAAGATTCTCAACAAAATCCTAGCAAACAGGATCCCGCAGCACATTAAAAACATTATCCACCATGACCAGGTGGGATTCACCCCTGGGTTGCAAGGTTGGTTCAACATTCGCAAATCAATCAGTGTGATAGAACAGATCAATAAGAGAAGAGAGAAGAACCACATGGTCCTCTCAATTGATGCAGAAAAAGCATTTGACAAAATCCAGCATCCGTTCCTGATGAAAACGCTTCAAAGTATAGGGATAGAGGGAACATTCCTGAACTTCATAAAATCGATCTATGAAAGACCCACAGCAAATATCATCTTCAATGGGAAAAAGCTTGCAGCCTTCCCGTTGAGATCAGGAACACGACAAGGATGCCCACTCTCACCACTCTTGTTCAACATAGTATTAGAAGTTCTAGCAACGGCAATCAGACAACAAAGAGAAATAAAAGGTATCCAAATTGGCAAGGAAGAAGTCAAACTCTCTCTCTTCGCAGATGACATGATTCTTTATATGGAAAACCCCAAAGACTCCACCCCCAAACTACTAGAACTCATACAGCAATTCAGTAACGTGGCAGGATACAAAGTCAATGTACAGAAATCAGTGGCTTTCTTATACACCAACAATGAAAATACAGAAAGGGAAATTAGAGAATCGATTCTATTTACTATAGCACCAAGTACCATAAGATACCTGGGCATAAACCTAACCAAAGAAGTAAAGGACCTATACTCGAGGAACTACAGAACACTCATGAAAGAAATTGAAGAAGACACAAAAAGATGGAAGACTGTTCCATGCTCTTGGATTGGAAGAATAAACATTGTTAAAATGTCTATACTGCCTAGAGCAATCTATACTTTTAATGCCATTCCGATCAAAATTCCACCAATATTTTTCAAAGAGCTGGAGCAAATATTCCTAAAATTTGTATGGAGCCAGAAGAGACCCCGAATTGCTAAGGAAATGTTGAAAAACAAAAACAAAACTGGCGGCATCACGTTACCCGATTTCAAGCTTTACTACAAAGCTGTGATCACCAAGACAGCGTGGTACTGGCATAAAAACAGACACATAGACCAGTGGAACAGAGTGGAGAGCCCAGATATGGACCCTCAACTCTATGGTCAAATAATCTTCGACAAAACAGGAAAAAATATTCAATGGAAAAAAGACAGTCTCTTCAATAAATGGTGCTGGGAAAACTGGACAGCGATATGTAGAAGAATGAAACTCGACCATTCTCTTACACCGTACACAAAGATAAACTCGAAATGGATAAAAGACCTCAACGTGAGACAGGAATCTATCAGAATCCTAGAGGAGAACATAGGCAGTAACCTCTTCGATATCAGCCACAGCAACTTCTTTCAAGATATGTCTCCAAAGGCCAAGGAAACAAAAGCAAAAATGAACTTTTGGGACTTCATCAAGATCAAAAGCTTCTACATAGCAAAGGAAACAGTCAACAAAACAAAAAGGCAACCCATGGAATGGGAGAAGATATTTGCAAATGACAGTACAGACAAAAGGTTGATATCCAGGATCTATAAAGAACTTCTCAAACTCAACACACACAAAACAGATAATCATATCAAAAAATGGGCAGAAGATATGAACAGACACTTCTCCAACGAAGACATACAATGGCTATCAGGCACATGAAAAAATGTTCATCATCACTAGCCATCAGGGAGATTCAAATTAAAACCACATTGAGATACCACCTTACACCAGTTGGAATGGCCAAAATTAGCAAGACAGGAAACAACGTGTGTTGGAGAGGATGTGGAGAAAGGGGAACCCTCTTCCACTGTTGGTGGGAATGCAAGTTAGTGCAGCCACTTTGGAGAACAGTGTGGAGATTCCTGAAGAAATTAAAAATAGAGCTTCCCTATGACCCTGCAATTGCACTGCTGGGTATTTACCCCAAAGATACAGATGTAGTGAAAAGAAGGGCCATCTGTACCCCAATGTTTATTGCAGCAATGGCTACGGTCGCCAAACTGTGGAAAGAACCAAGATGCCCTTCAATGGATGAATGGATAAGGAAGATGTGGTTCATATACACAATGGAGTATTATGCCTCCATCAGAAAGGACGAATACCCAACTATTGTAGCAACATGGACGGGACTGGAAGAAATTATGCTGAGCGAAATAAGTCAAGCAGAGAGAGTCAAGTATCATATGGTCTCACTTATTTGTGGAGCATAACACATAGCATGGAGGACATGGGGAGATGGAGAGGAGAGGGAGTTGAGGGAAACTGGAAGGGGAGATGCACCATGAGAGACTATGGACTCTGAAAAACAACCAGAGGGTTATGAAGGGGCGGCGGGGGGGTGGGGGGGGTGGGAGGTTGAGGAACCAGGTGGTGGGTAATAGGGAGGGCACGTACTGCATGGAGCACTGGGTGTGTTGCCAAAACAATGAACACTGTTATGCTTTAAATAAACAAATAAAAATAAATAAATTTAAAAAAATATTCCATGCTCATGGATTGAAAGAAGAAATATTGTCAAAATGTCTATACTACCCAAAGCAATCTACATTTTTAATGCAATCCATGTCAAAATGCCAGCAACACTTTGAAAAGAACTAAAACAAACAATACTAAAATTTGTATGGGGACAAAAAGATCCCAAGTAGCCTAAGCAATCTTTAAAAAGAAGAATAATTCTGGACCTAACACAATCTCAGCTTTCCAGTTATATGGCAAAGCTGTAGTATTCAAAACCAGTATGGTACTTGCACTGAAATAGACACATAGATCATTGGAACAGAATAGAATGCCAAGAAATAGAACCACAATTATATGGTCAATTAATCTTCAACATGGGAGGAAATAATATGTAATGGGAAAAACATAGTCTCTTCAACAAATGGTGTCAATAAAATTGGACAGCAACATGCAGAAGAATGAAACTGGACTACTTTCTTGTGCCATGCACACACAAAAAAATTCAAAATGCATGAAGGACCCAAATGTGACACATTTAACCATAAAAATACTAAAAGAGAGTAAAGGCAATATTTCCCTGACATCAGCTGTAGCAATATTTTTCTAGATATGTCTGTTAGGGCAAGGGAAACAAAAGGAAAAATAAACTATGGGGACTACAACAAATTGAAAATATTTTGCACAAAAAAGCAATTTTTAAAAAAGACCGAGCAGGGGTGCCTGAGTTGCTTAGTGGTTTAAGCTGCTGTCTTCGGCTCAGGTCATGATCTCGGGGTCCTGGGATTGAGTCCCGCATCGGGCACTCTGCTCGTCAGAGAGCCTGCTTCCCTCCCACTCTCTCTGCCTGCCTCTCTGCCTACTTGTGATCTCTCTCTGTCAAATAAAAAAAAATAAAAAAATAAATCTTTAAAAAAAGACCGAGCAGTGTGGAGTCTGCTTCAGATTCTCCCCCTTGCTCTCTGTCTCTGCCTGTCTAAAATGAATAAATAAATATTTGAAAAATGTTAATTCACTGTATTGTACACCAGAAACTAATATAATACTATATGTTAGCTATACTAAAATTGAAAAAAACAAACAAACAAACTATGTGTTCTAGGAAAAATTAAATAAGAACTACATAAAGGTAAAGATACACCATGTTCATGGTTTGAAAGAATCAAGACTATGACAGATCAATTCTAACCTCCTTAATTGATCTATAGGTCCAATGCAATCATAATTAAAACCAAAGGAGAGGTTATTTGTTTGTTAGAAAATTAACAGCTAATTCTCAAATTTTATGGAAGTTCAAAAGACTTTTGAATAGCTAATACAATATTGAAAATGTAGCATCTGGGTGATTCAGTTGCTTAAGCCTCCAAATCTTGGCTTCTGCTTGGGTCATGATCTCATGAGACAGAGGACTGAGTCCTCTGTTGGGCTCCTTACTCAATGGGAGTTCTCTTCTGCTGTTCCTCCTCCTATTTACGTTCTCTATCTCTCTCAAATAAATGAATAATCTTTTTTAAAAAACATTAATCTTGAAAATAGTCAACAGTGAAAGACTTATCTATAAGAATTTAAAACTTCCTATAAAGGCAGATTAATCAAGATAGTGTTCTATTGGCATAAAGAGAGAGAAACAGATTAATGTAAAAATTAAAGAATCCAGAAATTGGGATATATATAGAGAGAGAGATTTTAAGCAACAATATTAATGTAGTTTAAAAGGGGGAAATCTTTCACACAACTGGATAAACATATACTTTAAAAAAAATCAACCTCAATTCCTCTATCTTATACCATATACACAATTAATTTCAGGGATGCCTGGGTGACTCAGTCAGCTGAGTGTCTGACTCTTGGCTTCAGCTCAGGTGGTGACTTCATGGATCATGAGCTGAAGCCCTGTGATGGGCCCCACACTCAGTTGGGAGTTGGTTTGAAGATTTTCTCAATCTGCTTCTCCCCCACTTGTGCTCTCTCTCATTCACTCACTAAAAAGTCAATCTTTAGCTTAGAATGCAAAAGCACTAACTGTCACACAACTCTTCAAAAAAAAGTTCATGAAAATATAAAACTTTTGCTCTAAATAAACATCATTAGAGAATTTAAAAAGAAGTCATATATTTCAGTTGAGATATGTATATATAGGACTTTATGATTAAGACTTTTATCCAGACCATGTAAAACTGGTACCAATCAATAATAAAAAGATAAACAACCCAAATTTAAAACATGCAAAAGATTTGGTGTCATCATTCATTTGGTGTGTCTACTTAACTGGGCCATTGTGTGCCCAACTGTTTGGACAGACCATATTCTGGATATTTCTGTGAAGATGTTTTTGGATAAGAACAACACTGAAATCTGAAGATTGACTAACCAAATTACCCTTCCTAATGCAGTTGGAAGGCCTTCAATCCATACAGAAATCCCAAACGGAGATGGAGCTTTATATGTTCTGGATACAAGTCATGACTGATGATGGCTGACAGACAAGTAACACCAGTGAGAGAAAAGGGGGTTCTGATTGAGATTCTCTCTCTTTGCCCCTGCTCCCTAACTCACCCTCCCTCATATGGGTTCCTTCTTTCTCTCAAATAAATAAATAAATCTTTTAATAAATAAATAAAAGTAAATTAATTAATTAAATAGGCTGGTACTCTTTGTACAACCTAGCAGATACAGAGAATTATGAAGTAAGTAAAACCATAACTTTAATGGATACATTAAATGTCTCACATTTGTGTGTGTGTTTGTGTGTGTGTGTGTGTGTGTGTGTGTGTGTGTAGTCTCTGAAGTCAGCATAAAATGTCTTTATTTGGCAGAGAATAAAAAATAGACTTTACAGGAGCACAGAACTATTGGAGGCATACAAGCAAATCAGTCTATGTCAAAAAGACTCTACTAAAGCAGTTGGAGCCTATCAGTCTATTCTGGTATGAATTACTTTCCTCAGTCCACTCACAGTTGGGGAAAAGCCCGTTTTTGAAATTGTATTATGTTGAGTCCCTCTCTTATATGCTCCTTTAAGACATTAAGCTATTTAACTGCAACAGATTTCCTCCCTTAGGAAATGTGGCCACAGTAGTTACAAATGGTATTCTAATCAATAATATTACTCAATATTGCACAAAAAATATCCAAATTCAATATCCTTTCAAATGGCCACTTCATAAAATGATTTTGTTAGCCCACCCTAGGCATGAAGTGAACAAATTCAAGTTTAATTGCTATTTAAGTGTTCCTTACACAGAGACAGATATACTTATAAAGCTAAAATCCTAGACCTGTTGACTCCCTGAATCAACCACGCAACATTTTGTATTCTAGGAAATCAGATCAATTTCACGATTAACTAAAAATATTATAATTAGTGCACACACACACACACACACACACACTACTAGTATTGCCAAACAAAATTAAAATGTCCTTAAACTGGTTATAAATTACTATTTGGCTCATTTGTGGTTTGGGATTATCTACATTTTGGATCTATCACTTGATAATATCAAATTTACTATTCTGCTTAAAGAACTTTAAAAATATTATGTTTTTAAATTTTCAGAGGAGCATCTATGAATTTTTTTTGTCCACAATTCTATGATTATTACAGGGCATATGTACGATTCCATATAAGAAACTAAAAACTCAGTTCAAAGCATGGTAAAGTTTCTGTCACAGCCTACTACCTCAGACTGTGAGTTCATAACACAGTAGAATAAAATCAGGACATAAATTATGAAAATATATGTTGGTATGTAACACTAAAATAAAACCTATATTCATTCTTCTGCTTATCTCTGAAGCAATTTGACAGTCTTAAAGAAGACGACGACGACAATGAAGAAAGAAGAAGAAGAAGGAGGAGGAAGAGGAGGAGGAGGAAGGAAAAGAAAAAAAAAAGAAACCAGGAGAAAAAAAGACAAGGCAGGAACTATCAGAACAGGCAGAGCTTATACCTATTTTGTCATGTTTCATTTTCCTCAGGAAAAATTTGTTTCCAGGCTAAGAAATTAATTAGAACAATAATATTTAGTTATATTGTGAGGATCTCACTGCTTTCTGCCCTTTTCCAATTTCTTTGGCTTCTGAAGCCCATCTACAATAGTAAGCTCTGTAGTCACCAAGTTCAGTTCTGATCTTGAATAAAAATTGCCAAGGGCATATTTACTAGATCCTTAAATTGGATGAAGTGAAAGTCTTAGGAATTCAGACTTCTCTGTATAGCATGTTTTCCAAGAAAAGGTGAAGAGGGGATGACAATAGAGAGAATCAGATTAAATTAATAATTAGGGGTGCCTGGATGGCTCAGTAGGTTAAGCCTCTGCCTTTGGCTCAGGTCATGATCTCAGGGTCCTGGCTTGAGCCCCACATCAGACTCTCTGCTCAGCACTGAGCCTGCCCTCCCCCATCTCTCTCTGCCTGCTTCTCTGCATACTTGTGATCTCTGTCAAATAGATAAATAAATTCTTAAAAAAATGAAATTAATAATTAAACCAACAAACACATACACACACATGTACACAATACTAAAGCTCGGCACAGAGTAAAGCCCATGATTGATGGAATTATATAGGCCTGAATTGAATCCTAGCACTGTAATATCTTTGGAAAAATTATTTTTTCTTTTAATACTTAAGTTGTGTTTTTAAATCTGGGGATGGGAAGCCACAAAATTATTACAATAATTAAATGAGAGAATTAAATATAAAGGCATTTGAAGTCATACTACTGAGATTAGATTCCTGACTCACTCAATCCTACAAGTGATTTAATTAGATTCCTGACTCACTCAATCCTACAAGTGAACCTCAGACTTCCCTATTTCTAAAACAGGAATCATAATAATGTCTTTCTCATGGGTTTCTTCTTAAGACTAAATGAGATAATGTGTAAGGACTTAGTTCAGTGCTTTTACATCAGTGTATCAGTTTTGTTGGGTATAAATCTTGAGCCACATTTGCTCTCAAAACTTTGTAAATATTAGTGTGTTTTCTTCTAGCTGTGGAGAAGTGTGAAGGCAGGCTCAACCCTTTCCCCATGTAATTAGCTTTTTTATAAGGTTTTATTTCTTTAGAGTAATTTTAGTTTCATGATAAAATTCAGAGGAATATAGAGATTTTATTCATATACTCTCTACCCTCCAACATACATAAGCCCCCCATTATCAACATCACTCACCAAAACAGTACGTTTTCTCTTCTTACCAAAGATGAACCTATATTGACACCTTATAATCACACAAAGTCCAAAGTTCGCCTAAAGTTTCACTCTCAATGTTGTACATACAATGGGTTTAGACAAATGAAGAATGACATATATTCGTCCTTACAATATCCTATAGGGTGTTTTCACTGCCCTAAAAATCCTCTGTGATCTGTCTATTCGTCCCTTCTCCCATACCCTCACTGGCAATCACTGATCTTTTTATCATATCCTTAATTCTGAATTTTCTAGATATCATATACTTGGATCATATAGTATGTTGCTTTCTCAGGTTGGCTTTTCACTTAGTAATATGCACCTAAGTTCCACCATGTCTTTTCATGGCCTGATAGATCATTATATTTAGTGCTGAGTAATACTCCATTATCTGGTTGCAGCAGTTTGTTTACCCCTTCAAAATGCAGGACACCTTGGTTGCTTTCAAAGTTTGGTGGTTACGCATAAAGCGACTGTAAATTTCAGCATGCAAGTTTTTATGTGGACATGTGATTCAACTCCTTTAGGTAAATACCAAGGAGCACAATTACTGGATCCGATGATAAGCATACATAATTTTGTAAGAAAACACCAGACTCTTTCCCAAAGTGGCTCTGTCATACTGCCTCCACACTCAGCAATGAATGAGAGTTCTGTTGTTCTACATCCTTGTCAGTAATTGTCACTATTCCAAATTTTGGCCGTTCTAATAGGTGTGTTGTATGATCTCATTGTTTTAGTTACATTACCCTGATGACATATGATGTGAAGCATATTTTCTTATGCATATTCCATCTATGTATCTTCTTTGATAGGTGTATTTAAGGTCACTGGTCCCATTTGTTAGTCAGCTTATTTTCTTACTATTGAGTTTTTTTTTTCCCATTTATTTTTTTCAGTGTAACAGTATTCATTGTTTTTGCACAATACCCAGTGCTCCATGCAAAACGTTCCCTCCCTATTACCCACCACCTGTTCCCCCAACCTCCCACCCCTGACCCTTCAAAACCCTCAGGTTGTTTTTCAGAGTCCATAGTCTCTTATGGTTCGCCTCCCCTCCCCAATGTCCATAGCCCCCTCCCCCTCTCCCAATCCCACCTCCCCCCAGCAACCCCCAGTTTGTTTTGTGAGATTAAGAGTCATTTATGGTTTGTCTCCCTCCCAATCCCATCTTGTTTCATTTGAGTTTTAAGAGTTATTTTTATATTTTGGATAAGTCTTCTATCAGATGTGTCTTTTGCAAGAATTTCCTCCCAACCTGTGATTTGTCTTCGCATTCTCTTGATATTGTTTTTTTTTTTTTTTCAGAGCCCAAGTTTTAAATTTATCATTTATTTTAATGGATCTTGTGCTTGATATTGTATCTCAAAAGGAATCGCCATATCCAAAGTCATCCAGATTTTCTCCAATGTCATAGGAGTTTCATAGATTTGCATTCCACATTTAAGTCTATAAACCATTTTGAGATAATTTTTGTGAAGGATATAAGCTCCATGTCCATATTTTATTGATTTTTTTTTGGTAGGGGTTGCTGGCAGGGGGGGTGCTATATATGTTCAGTTGTTCCAGCACAATTTGCTAAAGAAACTATCTTTGCTGCAGTATATTGCCTTTGCACTTTGATCAAAGATCAGTTGACTGTATTCATGAGGGTCTGTTTCTGGGATCTAAATTCTATTCCATTATTAATATTATTATTATTTTTTTACCAATATACCCTGTATTGATTACTGAATCTTTACAGTAAGCCTTGAAATCAGGTAACATCAGTCCTCCAACTTTATTTTTCACCTTCAGTATTGTGTTGGGTCTTCTGGCTCTTTTGCCTCTATGTGTAAACTTTAGAATAATTTTATCAGTATTCATAGAATAACATGCTGGGGTTTTGATTGGGATTGTACTGAATACATAGATCAAGTTGGGTATAATTGACACCTTGATAATATTAAGTGTTCCTATCAACTAATAAGGAATATCAGTTCATTTAGTTAGCTTCCATTTGATATCACTTACCAAAATTTTACAGTTTTCCTCATATGGATCTTGTATATATTTTGATATTTCTAAGTATTTCATTTTTCTTTGGATGGTAATGGAGATACTACTGTGTTTCTAGTTTCAAATTCCATATATTCATTGTTGGGACATAGGAAAGCATTGACTTTTGTGTATTAACTGTGTATTCTACACCCTTGTTGTAATCACTTATTGGGTTCAGGAGTTAGCTAATTTTTTTTCAATGTTCTACATAAATGACTGTGCCACTTGAAACAAAGAAAAAAAGAAAGAGAGAAAGAGAAAAATTATTTCTTCCTTCCAATTTGTATACCTTTTTCTTTTCCTGCCACATTACATTAACAAAATTTCCAGTATAATGTAGAAAAGGTGTGGTGAGATGGAACATGCTTGCCTTTTACCTGATCTTAGTGAGAGCTTTGAGTTTCTCTCCATTAAGGATGATGTTAATTGTATATGTGTGTGGGTATGCATATATATATATCTACCTATATATATATATATATATGTATATATCTATCTATCTATATATATATCTTTTGCAACAATATTGTAAGAATATATATGTATATATGGCATATGCATAAGCATACATAACTGAATACAAAACTACTATTATTTTTTAACAAACTGTTAGTCAGATTAGTTAAAAATAAGAAAAGGTTTTATTTTATCTTCACTTCCTCTCTTTGATGTTTTTCTTTTTTTTAATGTAGTTCTGTGTTTCTGATCTGTGTTATATTCCTTCCTTCTAATGAATTTCTTTTAACATTTCTTGTAAGGCAAGTCTTTTTGCAAGAAATTCCCTTAATTTTGGTTTGTCTAAGTTTTTATTTCTCCTTCACTTTTTAATAAAATATTTGCAGGGTGCAGTATTATGAGTTGGCATTTTTTTTCTCTCTCAATACCTTAAATATTCCACTCCATTGTCATCATGGTATCATGGTTCTGAGAAGTCATGTGCAATTATCTTCGCCTCTCTTTAGGTAAGGTGTGTTTTACCTCTGGCTTTGTTTTCTATTTTTGCTCCATCTTTTATTTTCTGTAACTTGAGAAGGGTACACTTAGGTGTAGCCTGTTGGTATTTATCTTCCTTGGTGTTAACCTTCCTGGATCTGTGGTTTCATGTCTGATATTATTTGGAAGAAATTCTCAGTCATTATTGTTTCAAACATTGTTTTCTGTTCCTTTCTCCTTTTCTTCTCTTTCCCACTAGGTATTCCAATGGGTATCTTCATTTTGTGTACGTTACACTTTTACAGTTGTCCCATAGTCCTTAGAAACTACATTCTGCTTCAGCCACTGTTCTCTTTCCTTTTTGGTTTTCAGCTATTCTCTTAATATATCCTCTAGCTCAGAGAGTTTTTCTTCAGCCATGTCAAATCTACTAATGATCTCATCAAAGATATCCTTTCTGGGGTTTGTTTATGTTTGTTTTTTTATTTACCTCTAGCATTTCTTTTGGTTCTTTCTTAGGATTTCCATCTTTCTGCTTACATTGTCCTTCTATTCTTGCATTGTCTACTTTATCCAGTAGAGCCCTTCCTATATAACTCATAACTGTTTTATATTCCCAGTCTGGTAATTCAATGTCCCTGCTATGTCTGGATGTGATACATACTCTGTCTCTTCAAATTGTGTGTGGGGGGGGTGTTTTGTTTCCTTTTTGTAATGCCTTATAACTCCATCTTGATAGCTAGACATGCTGTACTTGGTAAAAGGAACTTCACTAAATAGGCCTTTAATAATGTGCTGGTGAGGTGTTGGAGAGGGAAAACATTCTATAGTGCTACTATTAGGACTGTGTTTTAGTGTGCCTATGCTTCTGGACTGTGAACTTCACAAGTGTTTCACAGGGATTTTTTTCCTCCCCCCTTATCTGCACTCCTGTGGGCTGGACCTATCTGCTCAGAGTCACAGTCTGGCAAAGTCAGTGGGTCACCTGTACGCTTAGCAGATCTCTGCAAGCAGAGAAAGAAGCCAGGCCCAACAGAGCCACAGACCTAGGTAGCCCCTCTGAGCTCCCTGGTCCAAGGAGGGCTGCTGGGGGCCGGTCCATGCATGGAGCGCCCTTCGTGGAGGGGGCAGGTCTGAGGCGGGGCGGGCCTCAGAGCCCTCTGGTGGTCATGGCCAAGTCTGCAGCTCATGGTGCCCAGCACAGGGGCTGTGCGTGGCCTCAATGGTAGGTGGGCCAGCAGAACCAGGATCCCAGCTCCCTAACTGATCAGGACACCTGCCTGACCAGTGGACATAACTGTGTAGCCTTCTCCTGGGCTGGGATTTGCGGGAAAGTCTTCTTCACGGAAGCAATTTATCCCCAGAAGAAGACTCTAGGGGGCAGTCAGGGACACTCCTCTTCTCTGATAGGCTTGTCTTGGAATGCAGGAGGCCCAGGCACCAAGAATGTGAGGATGTTGAGTGGCGCTGTGCTCCCGCTGCCTTTGCCCCCCCCCCACCCCACAACACCCCATGCCACTAAGTGTGCCTCTGCTTTGTCACCGCAGCACATGAGTCGGCTGCGTCAGGGATTTAACGCTAAAGGCTCACGGCCTGCTGTGTGAGTTCCTTGACCTTCTTGCCTTCCCTTCCATCTCACCACCAAGGCCCGAATTTACCGAGTGATCCCTAGGCTTCCCATCTAGAGTCTTAGAGGATCTCTGAGCAGCCCTGCAAGTTCCCTCCTTGTCTCCATTTATGGAGGCTCTGATGGCCTGGATCCTCCTTCAATCTGGGCATGTGGGTGGGCACCACTCCTCCCAGAGGGCTTGGCCCCTTGGGTGCCTCCGAGGTCCCTGGGCTCTCACTGTCTGGGAACAAGGTCTCCTCCAAGTCGTTAAGGCCCCTAGCATCAACCAGGGCATAGCAACACGTGCTGAGGAAGGTAGGCATGGGTCGGGCTCCAGTGATGGACCTCACACCTGGACACTAAGGCACGGCCACAGGGTGTTTTTATTTTTTATTTTTATTTTTTCTGGTGGATGGCGTGGGGGGGTGGTGGAGGTACCTGCGCCCGCACCGCACTTTCACCACAATACCGGGGCCTCTGAGGTGGTGGTCAGACTCGCAGGTGTACTTAGATGCTCACGGCCTATCCCTCAGGGGCACGGAGGTTTGGTTTGGCTGGAACCGGGCTGCGCAGGGCGTGGACTGTGGCACAGGATTGTGGAAGCCTGGTACAGGGAACTTTGCCCTGTGGGATCTTCTGGACCCCTAGTGGTGGTAGCCTGGTAAGAGAGGGGCTGGGACATGGCATTGGGCAGGGCGTGGGGAGGTGCATATGTGCCCAATCAGAGTCTAGAGGGGGGACATAAGAGACAACTTGAAGTGTTCTGTGTAGGTGCACAGGTCCGCCCTGTGGTTTGCTGTTGCATACTGGCCTGGCATCTGGGAAAGTGTGCCCTGAGCAAGTGCAAGTGGCCTAAAGCCAGGCCTCTGCAGCTTGGCTGTGTGTGGGCACCAACTGGGGCTTTCTGGCCCTCTCCACTCCTCCTCCACCCCTTTCCCCAAGACCTTATGCTATTTGGGACCTCACCCTTTTTTTTCCCCTCTGTCCTGCTAGTGCCCCTCCAGTGTCTCTGGAAACAAACTGGATTAGAGGGATTACTGAACTCTTGCCTAAGAAATGTCTGGAGGTCCTGCGTTTCTATCATGAGAACCTGGAGGGACTGCACAGGCCTTCCAATATTCCAGACCTTACAGCCTTTCCTGAGTCTGTGCGCCAGGATCCTGGGTTGGCAAGAGGTCATTTGAGGAGAGATGAGATGCTGCTCTGAGTATGGAAGGGAAAGGGCATTCCAAAGGATCTTGACCATGCTCTGGGTGCACCTAGGGTTCCCTGTGCGCTTGGTGATATATGGGCCCAAGTGCTGGCCAGCCTCTGATGTACTGAGGCTGTGGTGTGTCCTTGTGGCTTTTCCCCTTCTGAGATGAGATGCAGGGATAGGGGTGTGTGTGTGTGTGTGTGTGTGTGTGTGTGTGTGTGTGTGTGTGTGATGGGGGGGGGATTCACCAAGCTAGGGCCACATTCAGGAAGGTAAATTAATGTTCGGAGTAATTGACACAGACTTTGAAGCATTTTTTTTTTTTAATTCTTGTAAACTTAATGAATTCGGAAAAATCAAAGATAAATATTCCTGGGCAGTTTTCTTCCTTTACTAAGGGAAATTAAGCATATTGGCAAAGGACTTTTGATGAGCTTGATCATTTTTCAAGTAATACTTATCCAATAAATGAAACATTGCCTCCCATCTTAAGTCATTGTCCTTCAGATGCTGTCTTTCATTAAACATCTTGATGGGATGTCACATTATCACCATAAGCACTCAGTCTCTATTTCTTTATATTTCTGCTACTATTTCTACTTCTATTTCTTTCTTTCATTTCAAACGGAATAGATTTTGCTAATCTGGGCATTCTGTAGCATTTTACTACATTTAGGGCAAAGACGAGATTGCAGAACTTTTTTCCTTTGCTTTTAATATTTTTTCCCATAAAAGTGCATGTTGGTCATTTTAAATATTAGCAGCCATGCCTTAATCCCAGACCTCCATATTAGGAATAGAAAGTAATCATAATAAAGAATTTTTCCAAACTGTAGTTCATGCAAACATTGACATTTATACTCTTATGGATACTAGTCTTCAGGTAACGCAAATACCCAAAAGATTCATCTTTATGCTCCGTCTTGCCTTTTTGGCATTTGGTAGTTTTTGTGAGTCATGAGACTTGTTTCTTAAAAAGCCTACATTGTGATTGTACTATGTGTTTTACTGCTAATTACCAAGGTCTAGATCAATGATGTTTAAATTGCCAGTGACAATCAAAATTATAAAATTTTAATAGAAAAAGAAATCCTAACAAATTAGTAATGGTGAGAACAGTTTTGTTTTACTTCTTTTGCTCCATTTCAATGTGTATCTGTATTTTGGATAGTGATATAAAACATGTTTTGTTTTTCTGAATGGTCTGAACTTTTAAAGATAAAATTATTGGCCAGATCACTATATGGAGTCAGTTCATCTGGCTTTTAGTTCTAGTTTTGTTATTATCTTGATGAACATAAGGAAAACACTTGACTTGTTTCAGTTACCTCCTTTGTAAAATGGGCATCAAAGCTATAATGCTGCAGAAAGTGCTTTGAAAAGTGCATAGATGACCATTACTTCTTTTATTCCATGAAAACAAGGTGATCTTTAATAGAAAAATCAAAACAATAGCATCTTTCAAGCTAGTAGTCCTGAGAGACTGTTAATCCAGGGGTACTACCATTGCCTCTAATGTAGTTCATATTCCCCAAAATTAATGTTAAGGAGGCAATTGCATACAATATGGTGAAATTTGGAGTGCTGTGACCCAGGTTCAAGTCTTCACTCTGTTGGTCCTATTTTTCTGACTTTCACTTTCACCTTCAGTTCCCTGTTTCTAAAATGAACATAACAGTAGTACCTATATATTCAAGACGGTAGGGAGTATTAACCATGAAATTGAGTGAATACTGTCATATAATAAGCACTCAGTAAGTATTAGGTCTCACTGTTTGTAGTTTCTCCCATATTTGTGGTTCATACTGTTGTCCCACTTGTTCAAGCTAAAATCTGGGATCATTTTTAACTCCTTCATTTCCTTGATCTACCACAACCATCAGAAAGGCCAGTCAGCTATTACATCACAACATAACTTTACTTTCTCCACTTCCTCTATACTGCTGCCACTGTAGCCCAATACAGACCATCACCATCTCTCACTTGTACATTTCTAGAAACTCCCTAACTTGTCAAACATTTTTCTTGCTCTTACCTTGCCCAGTTTTCAATTACCAGTACTAGAGTGATCTGAAAAAATGTACACTGATCATACCGCTCCCTTCCTTAAAGTCCTATACTGGCTTTCCATTATACTTAGATAAAAATCAGATGCCATTTCTTAGCCTTCTCTATTTCTCCCTTCTTACCTACCTTTTCCACCTTGTGTATTCTCCAGTGACATGGGCCTTCTCTTGCACGCATCAGGTCTTCTGATTCATTCCTATTTTTTTCCCATTTTATTTTTTCAGTGTAACAGTATTCATTCTTTTTGCACAACACCCAGTGCTCCATGCAAAACGTGCCCTCCCCATTACCCACCACCTGTTCCCCCAACCTCCCACCCCTGACCCTTCAAAACCCTTAGGTTGTTTTTCAGAGTCCATAGTCTCTTATGGTTCGCCTCCCCTTCCAAATTTTTTTTTTAATAAACATATAATGTATTTTTATCCCCAGGTGTACAGGTCTGTGAATCTCCAGGTTTACAGACTTCACAGCACTCACGATAGCACTTACCCTCCCCAATGTCCATAGCCCCCTCCCCCTCTCCCAATCCCACCTCCCCCCAGCAACCCCCAGTTTGTTTTGTGAGATTAAGAGTCATTTATGGTTTGTCTCCCTCCCAATCCCATCTTGTTTCATTTATTCTTCTCCTATCCCCCTAACCCCCCAGGTTGCTTCTCCATGTCCTCATATCAGGGAGATCATATGATAGTTGTCTTTCTCCGATTGACTTATTTCACTAAGCATGATACGCTCTAGTTCCATCCACGTCATCGTAAATGGCATGATTTCATTTCTTTTGATGGCTGCATAGTATTCCGTTGTGTATATATACCACTTCTTCTTTATCCAGTCATCTGTTGATGGACATCTAGGTTCTTTCCATAGTTTGGCTATTGTAGACATTGCTGCTATAAACATTAGGGTACACGTGCCCCTTCGGATCACTATGTTTGTATCTTTAGGGTAAATACCCAGTAGTGCAATTGCTGGGTCATAGGGTAGTTCTATTTTCAACATTTTGAGGAACCTCCATGCTGTTTTCCAGAGTGGTTGCACCAGCTTGCATTCCCACCAACAGTGGAGGAGGGTTCCCCTTTCTTCACATCCTCTCCAGCATCTGTCATTTCCTGACTTATTAATTTTAGCCATTCTGACTGGTGTGAGGTGATATCTCATTGTGGTTTTGATTTGTATTTCCCTGATGCCAAGTGACGTGGAGCACTTTTTCATGTGTCTGTTGGCCATCTGGATGTCTTCTTTGCAGAAATGTCTGTTCATGTCCTCTGCCCATTTCTTGATTGGATTATGGAAAAATGTTCCATGCTCCTGGATTGGAAGAATAAATATTGTGAAAATGTCTACGCTACCTAAAGCAATCTACACATTTAATGCAATCCCTATCAAAATACCATCCATTTTTTTCAAAGAAATGGAACAAATAATCCTAAAATTTATATGGAACCAGAAAAGACCTCGAATAGCCAAAGGAATATTGAAAAAGAAAGCCAAAGTTGGTGGCTTCACAATTCCGGACTTCAAGCTCTATTACAAAGCTGTCATCATCAAGACAGCATGGTACTGGCACAAAAACAGACACATAGATCAGTGGAAAAGAATAGAGAGCCCAGAAATCGACCCTCAACTCTATGGTCAACTAATCTTCGACAAAGCAGGAAAGAATGTCCAATGGAAAAAAGACAGCCTCTTCAATAAATGGTGCTGGGAAAATTGGACAGCCACATGCAGAAAAATGAAATTGGACCATTTCCTTACACCACACACAAAAATAGACTCCAAATGGATGAAGGACCTCAACATGAGAAAGGAATCCATCAAAATCCTTGAGGAGAATGCAGGCAGCAACCTCTTCGACCTCAGCCGTAGCAACATCTTCCTAGGAACAACGGCACAGGCAAGGGAAGCAAGGGCAAAAATGAACTATTGGGATTTCATCAAGATCAAAAGCTTTTGCACAGCAAAGGAAACAGTTAACAAAACCAAAAGACAACTGACAGAATGGGAGAAGATATTTGCAAATGACATATCAGATAAAGGGCTAGTATCCAAAATCTATAAGGAACTTAGCAAACTCAACACCCAATGATTCATTCCTATTTTGAGGCCTTGGGTGTTGCTCCTCCCTTGGCTCCTGCCACAAGTCTTTGTAGTGTTGGCTCTCTCATGTTCAGATATCTGGTCCTCTCAGAGGCCTGTCCTGACTACCTAAGTGGAAGTTGCTGCCCTCACTCATGCTCCATACCTCTGTTTGATTTTCATCATAGCATTTATCCTTGCCTCTTTTCTTATTTACTTCTCATGTGATCTGAACCATTTACCAGATTTTGAAAACCATGGGAATTGGGATCTTATTTTCTGTATTGTTGAAAGCTGCCTCTCTAGTGCTTAGGACATTGCACACATGAGGTACTCCATAAACACTGCCTGGGTTGTAGAACAGTGAACAGGACAGATGTTGCCTGTATTCAGAGTGTTTGATTTAGACCAGAATCAGCAAATCTTTTCTTAAATGGCCAAGTAGCATATAATCTAGGTTTGTAGACCCTAAAGTCTCTATTGCAATTACCTACTTTGCCCTCGTAGTGCTATAGCAGTCACTGACAGTATGTAAATGACTGGGCATAAGTGTGTTCCAATAAAGCTCGGTTTAGAAGAGCAGGTGGCGTGTACCTGGTGTGTAGATTATTCACTCCATGCTTTAGAGCATTGCTGTCGACTAGAACTTTCTGTGCTGATGGTACTGCTCTTTATCAACAATGTCCAGTCTGATAGCCACTAGCTACATGTGGCTATTGAGCACTTGACTTGTGCTCGTAACTGAGGAACAAAAACATTTGGAACAGCTTCACTGGGGTATAATTGGCATACAGGAAACTGTACATATTTGAGATGGCTAAATCAGTAAGATTTGGCACATGTATATACTGATGAAACCATCACAGTCAAGAGAATGATCATGCTTATAATCTCCCAACGTTTATGTCCCTTGGGAGTCGCTTGGTTTGCTGCTCATTCCTAGGCAACCATCGTCTGTTTTCTGTCACTGTAGATTACTATGCCTTTTCAAGAATTATATATAAATATACTATTTTTTTCTAACATCTTTAGATCAATATAATTATTTTAGGATTCATCCATGTTTTTGCATCTATCAGTGGTTCCTTTCATTGCTTGGTAGTATTCCATTACGCAGAGAAGCCACAGTTTGTTTATCCATTCACCTATTAATGGATATTCAGGTCGTTTTCAGATTTTGGCTACTACAGATAAAGTTTCTGTGAACATTCACGTATAAGTCTTTGTATGGACTTACGCTTTAATATCTTTTGGGTACACACCTAGGGGTTGAATGGCTGGGTCATATTTATGTGTAAATTTAACTTTTGAAGAAATTATCCAGTTGTTTTCCAAAAGTGGTTTTATGTTCTTACCAACAGTAGTATAATAGTCCAATTTCTCCACATCTTCATCAACACTTACTGTCTTTTTGATTATAGCCATCTTAGAGGGAATAATATGGTATTTTACTGTGGCTTTGTTTTGCCTTTTCCTAATGACTAGTGATTTCCTATGACTAGTGAGCATCTTTTTATGTGCTTATCATCCATGTGTTATGTTGAGTGAAGTTTGAATTCAAAGATTTTGCCCAAAATTAGTTGGATTTTTAGTTTTTATATTATTGAGTTTTGAGCATTATTTATATATTCTGATTCAAGGTCTTTATCATATATGTGATCTATAAATATTTTCTCGCATTATGTGGCTGGCCATTTTATTCTTTTAACAGTGTTTTTCAAGGAAGAGTTCTCAAATTTGATGAAATCCAATTCATCATTATTTTCTGTAATTCTACTTCAATATAATTTATTTGGATTTAAATTTAATTTGCTGCAGGTGTCTATTGGACACTAGAGTGGATAGAAGAGGTTGAAAGAAAGAGACAAATGCAATATTAACAAGGATAAATAAACGGTGATAACTATTATTTAAAAAGCAAACATGGATGTGGAGATAGGCCACTCTTTTATTAAGGTTTCCAGGAAGGCCTCTTTTACATGAGGCCTTACTCATTCATGGGTTAAAACAAAATGCTGTAAAAAGATTTCAAGCAGTAGGAGCGATTATTCAAAGATCATGTGGTAAGAAAGGACATGATGTGTTTGAGGAGCCAGTGTGTAGAGGCTGTAATAAGAAGCTATTCTCTTTATTTTATAGCCACATTTAGTATTTTCACCTGAATCAGAATCACTTGACTGGTTCATCAACATTTATTCACTAGTAAGACAATTTATTTCTAGAAATAGAGGATTTTTATGTCACTTATACTCAGAATAATGCACAATAGTTTTGTCTAGTAATTTCTAAAAATGTGGATCTAAAAGATAATAGGAGCATAGAGATAATGCTTCTGGATAATGCATTCTGGATAGAATCCTGGATTAATCCTCCTGCATAAGGTTTCCATGAGGATATCCATGTTTGGATAGAACAGTTTTTATAGAATGAAATGGATGCACGTATTAGAGTAATTTCGGTTAGGGATCAATTTTTGTCATACTCAGGCACTCTGACCCTTTGGTTTCCCATACTAATTGAAAACTCCTTGAATAAGATGGGTGTTGGGATAGGAAAGAAAGACTTAAAGGCACAGAAAGTCAGTTGGAGCAATGGGATTTTGAAATAGCTCCAACATATTAAAATGTAGCAGCTGTTGTTGACCACTTCATTCTGTCTCTTCTTTCTGAATGCTCTGGGTCCAAATCTGTTTATAGCAGCTCATGGTATGACACCCCCAAAAGCCGCCTTTGTCCACATGTGTGTCTTATGCTGGGGTTTGAAGGAAGTGTCTTGGTGAGTAAGCTTTAGTTTTACTCTATAAAACTGAGAAAATATTACACCTGTGGACAAACCAATACTTTCCTGAATTATTTTCTTGTTTTATTCACAAAGTGACCTGATAAAATGAGGGATATTATTTGTTTTGTCTCAGAGGAGTCTGATATGATCAAAATCAGAATCAGATTAATCAGAAATGGCCTCTGTTCTCTCTGGTGGGATCTCCACACTTGTGAGTGTACTTTGTTTCTCTGTCTGTAAAATGGTGGTTAGAATCCGTAACTTGTATAGTTCATAAGTAGTGTCTTAAGGGTCATAAGAGGAAAGTATATTTTGCACTTTTAGGTACAGAAGCCAATTAATTATCATTTACCAGGTGAAAGGAGGTGTAAAGAAATAAAAAAAGTTTTATTCCTTTGAATTTAATAAGGGAACATTTACATGGAAAAAAATGGATGCCATCTGTCTCATTCAGTTCAGGCTGCCATAACAAAATACCCTAACTTGGGTGTTTTAAACATAAGACCTTGATTTCTGACACTTCTGGAGGCTGTTGATGCCTATGATCTGGGTCCAAGCCAGTTCATTTCCTGGTTGAGGGTTCCCTTGGTTTGTGGTTGGCCATCTTCTTCTTTGCTTCCATGGGAGTAGGAGGAGAACAGAGAATGAAGTAGAGAGGGAGAGAGGTGGAGAGGGAAGACGATACCTCTGTTCTCTTCTTATAAGGGCATTAATTTCATCCTAGGGGGGCCTCACTTTCATGACTTCTTGCAAACCTAAATGAGCTCCCAAAGACCACAGCATCCTAATACCATGCATTGGAAAATAGATCATTAGCATATGAATTTAGGTGGGACATAGGCATCAGTTGATAGCACTGTGCTTTCAAGTAGTCATCTTTGAAGGAAATAAATATCAAATAACGTAGAATCTTTAACAGAAAGATAAGAATTTCATGTTTATAATTTATGGGATAATAAAAGGAAATTTTAAAACCTCTTTAAGTGAATACCTAACTACATATAATACACATTGATTAGATGAGGTAAGTATTATTAACTTATTTCTAAAGAAGTGACTTCACCCTGCCAAGGCCAAATGTGGTAAGCAGTAAATCTAGAATTTAAACCAGATCTCCCAACTCCTTTTTCCCCCCTAACTAGATTACAGATGCTTTTGTTATTATTTATAATATCAGGTATAGGAGAGAGTAGGTTTGTATTCCATATGACCAGCTTAGAAAAGCACATATGAGATGTTTTTATCCTGAGAGATAATTTTCTTCTTTGGGGAGCAGAATCTCTACTTTCTCCTTCTACCATTTAATGTTATGTTTACTGCTGCCATTCATTAGGTAAATTTTAGGTAACTGCATTAGTCATGGTTCTCCAGAAAAGAGACCAATGACAGTCCAGTGATCTTCCATGTGTAAGTTGAAGACCCAGGAAAGCTGAAAGTTCAATTCGCCCCCATCTTTTCCTGAGGCAAGATGAGATGACATGCCCCAGTTCAACAGTGAGGCAGGAAAAAAGGGGCGAATTTCTTCTACCTCCACTCTGTTCTGTGAAGGCCCTCAAGAAATGGATTGATGCTCACCCACTTTGGGAAGGGCCATCTGCCTTATTAAATCCAGTGATATAAATGGGAATCTCATGCAGAAATACCTCACAGACACACCTAGGAGTGTTTAATCTGGGAACCTCGTGGGCAGTTAAGTTGGCCAATAAAATTAATCATCACAGTAAATATTAAATAATCGTGACAATAAATGACACAATTGCTAGGCTGATTACCTTGGAAAATGGATGATTATTATGCCTTGGTATCTGTCATTTTCAGAAGTTTTATATAAGGTACTCATCGTCCTTCTGGAGTTCCTTAGCCACATCTACTCTCCAGGCTGGGATCTCAGTCTTACTTACTGTCGGAAAGCTTGGCATCTTCCACAAATTTAGAGAATTGTATTTCAGAGTTACATGTGGGTCATTGAATTCTGTCCCTCTATGGACATTCACATGATTGCAGCCAGTTGGTACTCACTGAGATAAGAAAACATTTTATGTCATGAATTTTGAGTGTAGGGAAAGACTCTTGCTTCCATAGTTATATTTGCTTACAATGTGAGCACAACAGTGCATTTTAACAGGGAAAAAGAAAAATTAATTTATGACTCTAACATTCATGTATTAGAACAGAATTAATTATTTATTTTTTTAAATATTTTATTCATTTGACAGTGAGAAACACAGTGAGAGAGGGAACACAACAGGGAGAGTGGAAGAATGAGAAGCAGGCTACCCATAGAGCTAGGGCACAATGTGGGGCTCCATCCCAGGACCCTGAGATCATGACCAGATCTGAAGGCAGATTTTTAGTGACTGAGTCAAGCAGGTGCCCCTAAATTGTATTTTGTTATAAAACAAAACATAAGGACAATCATATGTTTACACATTTGTATAAATAGTAATGATCAATTTAAAGTAAAATAATTAAAATAGAGAATTGTAACTTGGAGACTGAAAATTCACAAGTCACAGATACTAAATAGTTCAGTAGTTTCTTCAGTTCCAGGGGAAGATGGCTATGAAGCAATCTGTCACTCTCTGTGATTTCACCTTGTCCCAGGTTTTGACACTGGGAAACTTCTGCAGGACAAAAGGTGGTCCATATCCACAAGGCATTTCCCACCCCCGCTCCCACACAGTGCTCTGTAAACTGGGAAAGGTAACATAGTTTGATGGCACCTACCGTAAAGGAGACTTCAGTAACTGAGGTGTCTGAATACCTTCAAAGTTCTTATCCTGACATCCAGGACTTGGTGTCTGTTCTTTTCAAAGTAAAGACATTTTTAGAACCACATAACAACTTAACAGAAATATGTGATTATAAAGCTTGCCTTTAGAAGTTATTAGTAGCTGAAAATATACTAGGTTTCAGTTTAAATTTCCATTAATACAGGTTTGTAAACTATAAAATATCACAGAAATCACTGGATATACAACTAACACCACATTTATATATGTATATGTACATGCACTTACACCTAAATACACTTGTATACACAAGTGCTCAAAAAAATGTATGCATATGTTGTTACAGTGATTCACTGGAATTTCATGACTCCTACCTCTCTCATCCCCAGAGCATTTGGCCAAAAACTCTCTTATGGATGGAATGTACCCTCTCTGGAAAATCAAGTTGAAGTCCTGATCCCCTGCGATAGATGAGGTCAGGAGGGCAGAATCCCTTTGATGGGATTAGTAACCTTAAAAGAGACCGGAGAACTTACTTGCTCCGTATGTCTCTGTCTCCCATATGAAGAGGGTACAGCTGGTGGGCAGCTGGCTACAGATGCAAAAGAGGGTCTCATCAAGAACTGAATCTGCTGGCACTTTAACTTTGGACTTTTCAGCCTCCAAAACTATGAATACTAGGTGTCTAGATGTCTGTGGTCCAGTCTTCCCAGTGTGTTATTTGTTATGGTACCTGGAGCACACTACCTCTGAAAGTTTCATCAAGGGGAGACTTGCTCTCCCACTTGGTATCCTAAGTGTTGGAGATCTCAGGGACTGTGGCATTCCTGGTGTGCACACAGAGCCCACACGCTGGATGCTCAGTTTGGTATTGGCAACTGCAGCGGTTTTCTGAAGCAGCTTTGGATGGAGGAGAGGGTTAGTCTTTGTTTACTTAACTGAGGAACTAGCTACAGTGTAGGAGGCTGGAAGGGGAGCAGAGGAAACTGCCTTCTGTAAGCCACTAGTAACAGGGCTTGCAGGCAACACAACCCAGGTTATTTCATAATTTTGCTTTTGAATTTCTTTATCTAGGACAAGTTTGGATTAGAAACATCTGACCAACAGCAGAAACAGTCCTATCAGCACTGTGTGTTGGTGCTGTGTTGAGCAGCCTTGACCTCGTTTTGACAGAGAGCTGTCCCATGGCACAACTGAAAAGTAAAACCTATTTCTGGATGTTTGTTCACTTGTATGTGGACTCCGAAAATGAAATGTATGTGTGCCTACATCAGGTCCCATTTCAAAGATGTGGAAAACCCAGCTGCTCTGTGGCCTTTTGCTTTCCTTGTTTACCTGGATCCTAATTTACACGTAGGAGAGGATCTGAATTCCCTCTTCTACCCCTGCATTGACCCTCTGGAACCTCAGCTTTGGCAATAGTCTTTGCTAGGTCAGACTCCATCTGTATCCAGATAGACGTGGGTCAGTTTTCCATTCTCATTTTACACATTCTATTCCTTATCGTTATGGATTCTGAGTTTGATGACCATACCCTTCCCCTCTACATGAGGAAGGTGAGAGGGTACTACAAGGCAGAGCTTCCCAACCATTATAGATGTCTCTGTTAACAGTCACCCCTTTGGCTGCTAAGCAGGTAGGTGGCTAGCAAGACAGCCGAAGAGCCTCTGTTTAGCAGAGTGTTCCATGGATGTGTAAATCCTATCCCTTTGTCTGGGCCATGATGGGTGAATTGTAGTGAAGCCCCAACTTGTAAGGGATTATTAGGGACAGGGCATTGGTGATTGACTCTGTCTACTCCACAGTGCTGCTGAAACAGAATAATGATCTGAGTTTGAAACTGGTGGCTTTGTCAATGAACAAAGTACAGCAAACTTCAAGGCCCACAGTGGTACTCCAGACGCCTACACGGGTCAGATGGAGGCAAAGGAACAAAGCATAACGTATAAGGGCAACTCTGCTCTCCTCGTATTTATGTATATACCCTGCTTTTAATTACTTACAATAAGAATGAATCCCATGAATCTTAAATTAGCAGATGTAATGTTTATATTCTTGCATATCCAGTGTAAATCTTTGGTGGACATTTAACATGAGAATATCAGAAATAGAAGGGCTCTAAGAGACTCTGCTCCAAATTTTCTCATTTCTTAGATTAGGAGATGAAAGCCTAGAGAAGTGCCTTGGGTTGCATATCTCAATAGTGGTGAGACTTACTACAAACAGTAGGATCGAAAATAAAAATAACATTCTTCCTGTAGTTTAATTACATTTTGTTGCATGTGACTCCACTAGATGAGGTAAATACAGTCTTCATTTCTTTCCTTTGTTCATCTGATAATTTTGTAGCTAAATAAACGTGGTCTAATTAGCCTGGATATAGACCACTGTGTTAGGTCTCCATGAGAAACTCCTATTTTAAGGACACTTTTACAGAAGAAGATTGGTGACCCTTATTTGATTATTCATTCTCATGTTTAACAGCCATCGCTCTCAGGAAGATTTCTTTATGTCAAAAGGTTTCAAATTTGGGGTCCATGAATCCCTAAGGAATCCGTGTTATGCAGGTCTCTGAAATCCTTGATGTTACATGCACAATGTCATTCACAGCTTTTTAAAATCTTTCAGAGAACTTCTCCCCAAGATCAATGTGATTTCTTTTCTTTTTTTTTAAGATTTTATTTATTTATTTGACAGAGAGAGAGGTCACAAGTAGGCAGAGAGGCAGGCAGAGAGAGAGGAGGAAGCAGGCTCCCTGCAGAGCAGAGAGCCCGATGCGGGGCTCGATCCCAGGACCCTGAGATCATGACCTGAGCCGAAGGCAGCGGCTTAATCCACTGAGCCACCCAGGCGCCCCTCAATGTGATTTCTCAGTCTACAGTTTAGCAACGATACTTTTTGCATTGCTTTCCTTGGAAGATACTTTCTATCCTCCATTTTGTGACCCAGCATTAAGGTGAAGAATATTTATCCTTACAAATGAAGAACTTCAGATTGTATTAGCTTTTATCACAGACTCTTCTTCCCCCTACAGTTTCAATCCTATTTATGGTTGTCTTTTGAACATTTCTAAATTCTTTGTAATCCTGAAATGCAAGGAGTGCAGAATTAGAAACCCTCTCTGAATGAAGCTTCAGTGAGGAGCACAGATCTGCTGCCTAAGATGTCAGAAGGTTAGGGCCCACAGAAACAAGGCTGCTGAGATAGATCCAGAAATGTGGTTCTATCTGAGATAGACTAGGCACACCCTAATCTAGCTCAACACGGAGTAAGGAGCCCAGATAAGGCTTAAAGGATTCACACATTTCAAAGTTCAAAGCATGGCAAATAGATGCTGAATAAAGGGAGTCTGGAGGATTGGTGGTAGGAATCTAGCCCAGGACCAAATGTGAAAGGGAATCCTCAGCATCTGTGCCAGTGGAAAACTGCTATCCTTCTTAGTAACATCAACCTGTCTTTTACCTTTGACATTCTTCACAAGGGGACAAGCCACTGGACCTCACAGTGCAAGTACTTGTCTCCCAGATTTTACTTCTCTCCACCACCTCTGCAATCACGCTAGCCTCAAAATGGTGGATTGAGGATAGTTATGTTCCCAATAGATGTGAGTAATGGCACCAGTGGGATGAAGCTGACCATCTATAAGATAGAACAATGGTTATCAAAACCATAGACTTTTCTGGGAATCTGATGAAAATTGTGGGTTCTCTCTCCAGAAAGAAGGCATAACTATATATAATCTAAACAAGAGAAATACACAACTGAACCATCCCTGAAACTCATTCCTGGTTAATAATTCCTGTTTGATAATTATGGTATTGTCTATTTCTCACCCATTTTTTCCTGTCTTTTTCTCATGGTTTATGTATTTGTGTCAGTTGCCCTCTGAGCTATACTAAGGAGGTTGTGGCATATAGTTTCCCCATGTGAGCCAAAAGATTAAGGTGGAGACAGCAACACTGAGGCAGGACGCTGGTGACAGTAACTGTGGAGAGATCCTGAGGACACAGTGAATTTGGGGGGTAAGAATTGTGCCAAAGAAGTCCAGTATCCCTTTCCAGTGGAATGATTATTCCCCTGTTCCTGTGCTAGGATCTAGGTTTCATTTTACTAGAAGCAGTTCCTGTATGAATAATGTTATATGAATTATATGAATTATGAATAATGACCCTGAGCCAGTTAGTTTTCTATGGTTCCTCCTAAAGCAGCACCCTGTTCCCAGGGTGGCTGACCTAGGCTGTCTGGAGATAGGGTCCAGGATAAGGTGAGAGACTAGAGCAGGAAGAATGGTCACAGCCTGAACTTCAGCCCTGGCCATTGAGGAGCATATTGGTGATTTTACCTATTTGTTTCCAGTGGCAGGCCCACTGGCTTTATCTAGAATGGTAAATAATAAGCTGTAATTTAGAGAGTGATTATCTGGAACATCCAAGTGGAATAAATCTCCATTAACCAAAAATTATAGGTCCTCTGAAACAAAGCACTTGAATTATAGTTAACCCTACGTTTATATACCACTAAAAATAGAAAAAAAATGTCTTTTTGGTCTTTTTTAAAAAAATTATTTGTTTATTTTAATTACAGCAAGAAAAAAAATCTGTTTGGAAGATAGGATCCTAAATGTGTAAGTATTTAAGTCTATTAAATGTGCAAGAATCTAGTCTCCTTTGCTGTGGAAGATTTCTTCTTTTCTTTTTTCCTCTCTTTACTTGATCTCTTCAAATTCTGACTTACCACGATGCCCAGTTTAGGGCCTGTCCTGCCTATGAAAGAGAGATAATAGAGCGACTCAGATGGCATCTTGGAGTATAAATGAGATACTCCACTTCTGCCTTTAACAGAGGGGCTGGAACATAATAAGCAACATATCTATTAGCTACAGTTGATGCTAATGGGTATGATACTACTTTTCCCAAATACTCTGGTCAACATTTAACCTCCTCATTCTCTGTCCATAAAACATATTTAAAGCCTCTACCACTTTTGGACACTTACTATCCTAGTGAAAATGTTATGTTATCTCTACGGTGAGACTGGGGTCTCTTTGAGAGGTAAGGGCAGACAATACAAAATTTGCTGAATTGGTTTCAAAATTGGCACTTACTCACTTTACAAGTCACATGGTCTTCATTTTATTTAGTTATTTTTTTCTCAACAGAAAATGAAAAAATTTGCAGAAAGGAGGAGTGCCCCATCCCTTGTCCTGGATAAAGCCCTATAAAATGTGACCAGTACCAAGTAAGTGAATAGCCTTGTTTTACACATTTGGTATGTCCTATTTTTTTTTTCGTTTTTTTTTCTTTTAATAGATGAGTTTATATTTGTTTCTTTGTTTCTTATAAACAGCAAAATTATCTGTTTAGTAATAGAAAATATTACTTCTGTGCTGATGTTATTTAATAAGGTCTGTATATTATGTGACTCATAAGGACTTTTAGAGCTGCTCTGTATGATCTGTTGCTTTAAAACTAATTTAAAAATATCCTATCACCTGTTACAAAAATGTGTAGGCTCTGAATATTATAGAATTTTAATTATAGAAAAAAGTAGCCATTAGAATACTAAAAGAAAAGTTATTTTAACCACCACCTATATTTGTTTTGTGCAGACTTCAGCTTATTTTTTTATCATAAGGTGATACTTGTGCCTGGGCATGAGGCAAAATTTTCCAGTTTTAGATATGAAGAAAGATGACCAAATTGAGATTATAAAAAATGGAATGTTGATTTCTTATATGTATTATTAAATTAATTAATTAATTTATCAGTGGAATTTGAAGTGGAAAAACAGGCTAACTTACTATGGAAATGACCATTTCACCTATAAAGACTAAATACGATTTCAATAGACATTTTAAGCAAGTCTTTCATAATATGTAGAAATTGAATGAATATTCAGTCATTAACTTGATCATTAATTTTTAATGGCATTTTACCCAGGAGGAGTTCAAAGGAATCCTGTGATGATTTTCCTCTAATCTGTGAATCCTTTTATATAAGGTTTTTAATACTTACCACCTTTTCTTAAAATGAGAGTATAACTGATATTTCTGTGAATGATGTGCTAATTGAACATAAAATCTCCATGAAGGTGTGGCATTTTTTTGTTTTGTTTTTAAGTGCCAAAAATAAATTGTAGAACCAAACCCCAATTAGTGAAACTTCTAGAGCACTGTGGTCACTCTCTTAGTACTCAGCATGTTCTCAGACTGTGGCAGTTCCCACACATGTCCCTAGAAGACACATTATGCATTGGGTTGATCAGGAAATATAAATTACTTTTAATAGAAGCCTAATGAAAATGTAATTGGAAAGATACTCTGCTTCCAAATAAACAATACTGTTCAGTGTGTATAGAAATGATATTTGACAAAACAGGAAAAAATATACAGTGGAAAAAAGACAATCTTTTCAATCAATGGTGCTGGAAAAACTGGACAGCTATATGTAGAAGAATGAAACTTGACCATTCTCTTACATCGTACACAAATATAAACTCAAAATTGATAAAACACCTCAACGTGAGACAGGAATCCATCAGAATCCTAGAGGAGAACATAGGTAGTAAGCTCTTCCATATCAACCAAAGCAACTTCCTTCAAGATATGTCTCCAAAGGCCAAGGAAACAAAAGCAAAAATGAACTTTTGGGACTTCATCAAGATCAAAAGCTTCTGCACAGCAAAGGAAACAGTCAACAAAACAAAAAGGCAACCCACGGAATGGGAGAAGATATTTGCAAATGACAGTACAGACAAAAGGTTGATATCCAGGATCTATAAAGAACTTCTCAAACTCAACACACACAAAACAGATAATCATATCAAAAAATGGGCAGAAGATATGAACAGACACTTTTCCAACGAAGACATACAAATGGCTATCAGGCACATGAAAAAATGTTCATCATCACTAGCCATCAGGGAGATTCAAATTAAAACCACATTGAGATACCACCTTACACCAGTTAGAATGGCCAAAATTAGCAATACAGGAAACAACGTGTGTTGGAGAGGATGTGGAGAAAGGGGAACCCTCTTCCACTGTTGGTGGGAATGCAAGTTGGTGCAGCCACTTTGGAGAACAGTGTGGAGATTCCTGAAGAAATTAAGAATAGAGCTTCCCTATGACCCTGCAATTGCACTGCTGGGTATTTACCCCAAAGATACAGATGTAGTGAAAAAAAGGGCCATCTGTACCCCAATGTTTATTGCAGCAATAGCTACGGTCTCCAAACTGTGGAAAGAACCAAGATGCCTTTCAACGGATGAATGGATAAGGAAGATGTGGTCCATATACACAATGGAGTATTATGCATCCATCAGAAAGGATGAATACCCAACTTTTGTAGCAACATGGACAGGACTGGAAGAGATTATGCTGAGCGAAATAAGTCAAGCAGAGAGAGTCAAGTATCATATGGTCTCACTTATTTGTGGAGCATAACAAATAACATGGAGGACATGGGGAGATGGAGAGGAGAGGGAGTTGAGGGAAACTGGAAGGGGAGATGAACCATGAGAGACTATGGACTCTGAAAAACAACCAGAGGGTTTTGAAGGGATGTGGGGGTGGGAGGTTGAGGAACCAGGTGGTGGGTAATAGGGAGGGCACGTACTGCATGGAGCACTGGGTGTGATGCCAAAACATTGAACACTGTTATGCTGTAAATAAACAAGTAAAAGAAAAAGGAATATTCAGATCACATACAACATTTATTAATTAAATTTGGTGTCTTTTATGGGCATGGTTTGTGACACCTCAAAATAATTACAATAGTAACATAAAATATCATCGATCACAGATTATGATAACAAATATAGTTATAATTAAATTTTTAAATATTGCAATAAACAAAATGTAATGCAAAAAATATACATATTTATATCAGATATTTCTGTTCTTGGTATGTTGTGCTGTTTTTCTATGGCATGATGTTGGGAAGGCTATTTAGGAGACAGTTAAAAAAAATCAGGCAAATGTTAATGAAGAGTTTGCATGTTGAAGGGGAAAATTTAGAGGGTGAGAAATGGATGTGGATGTAAGAAAGAAGGAATCAAGAAAGAAGTTTTTGGACTTTGAAAATTGGATAAATATGGTGACATTAACAGATTGGCCCATTGAGAAAATTTTCAACATGTTGAACTTTATTGGCATAGGACAAATTATTAGTATTAACAATACTAATAAAAGCTACAATTTAGGAGGGAGGAGTCAAGATGGTGGAGAAGTAACAGGCTGAGACTACATCAGTTAGCAGGAGATCAGCTCAATAGCTTATCTAAACATTGCAAACACCTACAAATCCAATGGGAGATCGAAGAGAAGAACAGCAATTCTAGAAACAGAAAATCAACCACTTTCTGAAAGGTAGGACTGGCGGAGAAGTGAATCTAAAATGATGGGAAGATAGACTGCAGGGGGAGGGGCCGGCTCCCGGAAAGCGGCAGAGCAACAGAGCCCAAAATCAGGACTTTTTAAAGTCTGTTCCACTGAGGGACATTGCTCCAGAGGCTAAACCAGGGTGAAGCCCACATGGGGTCAGCGTGGCCCCATGTCCCGCAGGGTCACAAAAGGATCAGGGGTGTCGGAGTGTCACAGAGCTCGCAGGTATTAGAATGGAGAAGCCGGCTACAGAGAAAGAGCAGAGGACTGAACTCTCAGTTCGGGGTTACCTTGAACTGGTTGTGGGCTGGGTGAGCTCAGAGCATGGCTGGAGGCTGGGGATATGGGAGTGATTGGGTGCTGTCCTCTGGGGGCACACTGAGGACTGGGGCCCCAGGCTCTCGGCTCCTCTGGGCCGGAGACTAGGAGGCCGCCATTTTCATTCCTGTCCTCCAGAACTCTACGGGAAGCATTCAGGGAACAGAAGCTCCCAAAAGCGAACACGAGCGGATTACTTAGTCCAGCGCTCGGTAAGGGCGATGCAATTCCGCCTCGGGCAAAGACACTTGAGAGTCACTACAACAGGCCCCTCCCCCAGAAGATCAACAAAATATCCAGCCAGGACAAAGTTAATCTATCAATGAAAGCAGGTTCAATACCTAGGACAGCAGCGAAATTCCAGAGGAGGAGAAAGCAGAGCACGAAACTCATGGATTTCTCCCCATGGTTCATTAGTCTTGTGGTTAATTCAATTTTTTTTTCCATTTTTTTTTCTTTCTTTTTTCTTCTCCTGCTAACTTTTTAAAAACTTTTACCTTTTTCTTTTTTAACGTTTTTTGACTACTTTATCTAAAATATATATTTTTTTCTTTCTTTTTTATATTTTTCTTTATCTGTTTTATTTTTTAAATTTTTTTCTTTTTTTTTTCTGAACCTCTTTTTATCCCCTTTCTCCCCCCCGTAATTTGGGGTTGCTTCTGATTTGGTTAAAGTGCATTTTTCTGGGGTCTTTGTCACCCTTTGAGTATTTCATTTGATCCTTCATATCCTCTTATCTGGACAAAAAGAAGGCAGAAAAAATCACCACAAACAAAAGAACAAGAGGCAGAACCGAAAGCTAGGGACCTAATCAAAACAGACATTGGTAATATGTCAGATCAAGAATTCAGAATGATGATTCTGAAGGTTCTAGCCGGCTCGAAAAAGGCATGGAAGATATTATAGAAACCCTCTCTGGAGATATTAAAGCCCTTTCTGGAGAAATTAAAGAACTAAAATCTAACCAAGTTGAAATCATAAAAACTATTAATAAGGTGCAATAAAAAATGGAGGCTCTCACTGCTAGGATAATGAGGCAGAAGAAAGAATTAGTGATCTAGAAGACCAAATGACAGAGAATAAAGGAGCCAAGCAAAAGAGGGACAAACAGCTACTGGACCACGAGGGGAGAATTCGAGAGATAAGTGACAACATAAGATGACACAACATTAGAATAACTGGGATTCCAGACGAAGAAGAGAGAGGGGAGTAGAAGGTCTATTGGAGAGAATTATTGGAGAGAATTTCCTTACTATGGCAAAGGGAACAAGCATCAAAATACAGGAGGTGCAGAGAACCCCCCTCAAAGTCAACAAGAAGAGGTCCACACCCCGTCACCTAATAGTAAAATTGACAAGTCTTAGTGACAAAGAGAAAATCCTGAAAGCAGCCCGAGAAAAGAAGTCTGTAACACACAATGGTAAAAATATTATATTGGCAGCAGACTTATCCACAGAGACCTGGCAGGCCAGGAAGAGCTGGCATGATATATTCAGAGCACTGAACGAGAAAAACATGCAGCCAAGAATACTCTATCCAGCTAGGCTATCATTGATAATAGAAGGAGAGATAAAAATCTTCCAGGACAAACAAAAACTGAAAGAATTTTCAATCACCAAACCAGCTCTACAGGAAGTATTGAAAGGGGTCCTCTAAGCAAAGAGAGAGCCTAAAAGTAGTAGAAGAGAGGAACAGAGACAACATACAGTAACAGTCACCTTACAGGATAATAATGGCACTAAATTCATATCTCTCCATAGTTACCCTGAATGTTAATGGGCTAAATGCCCCAATCAAAAGACACAGGGTATCAGAATGGATAAAAAAAATAAAACCCATCAATATGTTGCCTACAAGAAACTCATTTTAGACGCGAAGACACCTCCTGATTTAAAGTGAGGGGGTGGAAAACAATTTACCATGCTAATGGGCATCAGAAGAAAGCTGGGGTGGCAATCCTTATATCAGATCAATTAGATTTTAAGCCAAAGACTATAATAAGAAATGAGGAAGGACACTATATCATATTCAAAGGGTCTGTCCAACAAAAAGATCTAACAATTTTAAATATCTATGCCCCTAACGAGGGAGCAGTCAACTATATAAACCAATTAATAACAAAATCAAAGAAACATATCAATAATAATACAATAATAGTGGGGACTTTAACACTCCCCTCACTGAAATGGACAGATCATCCAAGCAAAAGATCAACAAGGAAATAAAGGCCTTAAATGACACAATGGACCAGATGGACATCACAGATATATTCAGAATATTTCATCCCAAAGCAACAGAATACACATTCTTCTCTAGTGCACATAGAAAAATCTCCAGAATAGATCCCATCCTGGGTCACAAATCAGGTCTTAACCAGTATCAAAAGATTGGGATCATTCCCTGCATATTTTCAGACCACAATGCTCTGAAACTAGAACTCAGGCACAAGAGGAAAGCTGGAAAGAACCCAAATATATGGAGACTAAACAGTATCCTTCTAAAGAATGAATGGGTCAACCAGGAAATTAATGTAGAATTGAAAACATTCATGGAAACAAATGATAATGAAAACACAATGGTTCAAAATCTGTGGGACACAGAAAAGGCAGTCCTGAGAGGAAAATATATAGGGGTACAAGCCTTTCTCAAGAAAAAAGAAAGGTCTCAAGTACACAACCTAACCCTACACCTAAAGGAGCCGGAGAAAGAACAAGAAAGAAACCCTAAACCCTGAAGGAGAAGAAAAATCATAAAAATCAGAGCAGAAATCAATGAAATAGGAACAAAAAAAATAGAAAAAATCAATGAAACCAAGAGCTGGCTCTTTGAAAGAATCAATAAGATTGATAAACCCCTGGCCAGACTTATCAAAAAGAAAAGAGAAAGGACCCAAATAAATAAAATCATGAATAAAAGAGGAGAGATCACAACTAACACCAAAGAAATAAAGACAATTATAAGAACATACTATGAGCACCTCTATGCCAACCAATTTGACAATCTGGAAGAAATGGATGCATTCCTAGAGACATATAAACTGCCACAACTGAACCAGGAAGAAATAGAAAACCTCAACAGGCCCATAACCAGTAAGGAGATTGAAACAGTCATCAAAAATCTCCAAACAAGCAAAAGCCCAGGGCCAGATGGCTTCCCAGGGGAATTTCTATCAAACATTTAAAGAAGAACTAATTCCTATTCTCCTGAAACTGTTCCAAAAAATAGAAATGGAAGGAAAACATCCAAACTCATTTTATGAGGCCAGCATCACCTTGATCCCAAAACCAGGCAAGGATCCCACCAAAAAAGAAAACTACAGACCAATATCCTTGATGAACACAGATGCAAAAATTCTCACCAAAATAATATCCAATAGGATTCAACAGTACATTAAAAGGATTATTCACCACGATCATGTGGGATTTATTCCAGGGTTGCAGGGTTGGTTCAACATCCGCAAATCAATCAATGTGATACAACACATTAATAAAAGAATGAACAAGAACCATATTATACTCTCAATAGATGCTGAAAAAGCATTTGACTAAGTAGAGCATCCCTTCCTGATCAAAACTCATCAAAATGTAGGGATAGAGGGCACATACTTCAATATCATCAAAGCCATCTATGAAAAACCCACCGCAAATATCATTCTCAATGGAGAAAAACTGAAAGCTTTTCCGTTAAGGTAAGGACACGGCAGGGATGTCCATTATCACCACTGCTGTTCAACATAGTACTAGAAGTCCTAGCCTCAGCAATCAGAAAACAAAAAAGAAATTAAAGACATCCAAATTGGCAAAGAAGAAGTCAAACTATCACTCCTCACAGATGATATGATACTATATGTGGAATACCCAAAAGACTCCACTCCAAAACTGCTAGAAAGTGTACAGGAATCCACTAATGTATAAGGATATAAAATCAATGCACAGAAATTAGTTTCATTTCTGTACACCAACAACAGGACAGAAGAAAGAGAAATTACGGAGTCAATCCCATTTACAATTGCACCCAAAACTATAAGATACCTAGGAATAAAACTAACCGAAGAGACTAAGCATCTATATGCAGAAAACTATAAAGTACTCATGAAAGAAATTGAGGAAGACACAGAGAAATGGAAAAATTTTCCATGCTCCTGGATTGGAAAAAATAAATATTGTGAAAATGTCTATGCTACCTAAAGTGATCTACACATTTAATGCAATCCCTATCAAAATACCATCCATTTTTCAAAGAAATGGAACAAATAATCCTCAAATTTATATAGAACCAGAAAAGACCTCGCGTATCCAAAGGGATATTGAAAAAGAAAGCCAAAGTTGGTGGCATCACAATTCCGGACGTCAAGCTCTATTACAAAGATGTCATCATCAAGGCAGCATGATACTGGCACAAAAACAGACACATAGATCAATGGAACAGAATAGAGAGCCCAGAAACAGACCCTCAACTCTATGGTCAACTAATCTTCGACAAAGCAGGAAAGAATGTCCAATGGAAAAAAGACAGCCTCTTCAATAAATGGTGCTGGGGAAATTGGACAGCCACATGCAGAAAAATGAAATTGGACCACTTCCTTACACCACACACGAAAGTAGACTCAAAATGAATGAAGGACCTCAATGTGAGAAAGGAATCCATCAAAATCCTTGAGGAGAACACAGGCAGCAACCTCTTCGACCTCAGCCACAGCAACATCTTCCTAGGAACATCGGCAAAGGCAAGGGAAGCAAGGGCAAAAATGAACTATTGGGATTTCATCAAGATCAAAAGCTTTTGCACAGCAAAGGAAACAGTTAACAAAACCAAAAGACAACTGACAGAATGAGAGAAGATATTTGCAAATGACATATCAGATAAAGGGCTAGTTTCCAAAATCTATAAGGAACTTAGCAAACTCAACACCCAAAGAACAAACAATCCAATCAAGAAACGGGCAGAAGACATGAACAGACATTTCTGCAAAGAAGACATCCAGATGGCCAACAGACACATGAAAATGTGCTCCACATCGCTCGGCATCACGGAAATACAAATCACAACCACAATGAGATATCACCTCACACCAGTCAGAATGGCTAAAATTAACAAGTCAGGAAATGACAGATGCTGGCGAGGATGCGGAGAAAGGGGAACCCTCCTCCACTGTTGGTGGGAATGCAAGCTGGTACAACCACTCTGGAAAACAGCATGGAGGTTCCTCAAAATGTTGAAAATAGTACTACCCTATGATCCAGCAATTGCACTACTGGGTATTTACCCTAAAGATACAAATGTAGTGATCAGAGGGGGCATGTGCACCCGAGTGTTTATAGCAGCAATGTCTACAATAGCCAAACTATGGAAAGAACCTAGATGTCCATCAACAGATGAATGGAGAAAAAGAAGTGCTATATATACACAATGGAATACTATGCAGCCATCAAAAGAAATGAAATCTTGCCATTAGCGATGACGTGGATGGAACTAGAGGGTATCATGCTTAGTGAAATAAGTCAGTCATTGAAAGGCAACTATCATATGATCTCCCTGATATGAGGACATGGAGAGGCAACATGGGGGGTTAGGGGGATAGGAGTAGAATAAATGAAACAAGATGGGTTTGGGAGGGAGACAAACCATAAGTGACTCTTAATCTCACAAAACAAACTGATGGTTGCTGGGGGGAGGGTGGTTTGGGAGAGGGGGAGGGGGTTAAGGACATTGGGGAGGTATGTGCTATGGTGAGTGCTGTGAATTGTGTAAACCTGGAGAGTCACAGACCTGTACCCCTGGGGATAAAAATACATTATATATTTATTTAAAAAAAAGCTACAATTTAAATTGAATGCTTACTCTTTACCAGGTCCCTTGTTAAGTATTTGTGTGTGTGTGTGTGTGTGTGTGTGTGTGTGTGTGTGTGTGTGTGTGTACATGTATATGTATATGTATATATATTAGCATCTTAACTTTATTTTATTTTTTTCATGCTTCCAAGGTTCATTCTTTAGTCATTGATTATGCACCACACTCAGTGCTCCATGCAATATGTGCCTTCCTTAATACCCACCCCCAGGCTCTCCCAAACTGGGCACCCCTCCCCTACAAAACCCTCAGTTTTTCTGTGATCTTGCATTTTGTGACCTTACCCAATATACTATATACTACCTGAATAAATTCATTTCAATTTTGAGAATATCATCTCATAAGATAAAGAACATTTTTAGAAGCTAGGTTTATGAAACTGCATTATTACTATTATAATCTCTTTGTGGCCATTAGATTCTCTCTGATGTAGTTGCACATGACAGATGAGAGATCATCACTTTAAATGAAAATGATAGAATGGCTCTGAAGTGATTCAGCTAATTTTATCTTCAACTCAAAGAGGCTAAAAATTCCTACAAATTACCTTGTTTAATGGAATTACTTACTTAGCTCTCGGTATTTTCTAGTATAAAGTAGGGAATTTGAAATGTTGTATATTGCATTTTTTAGTACTTGGGTTTATTTTCACTTTTTACTGTAGTTTTTAATGTTGACATTTAAGTTTCTGGCCTATGTCAGAGAATATGATTGTATGGTATATGATTTTAACTTTTATTTATGACTTGTTACAAAATCAGATATTTGGAAGCATGATGTGTATGTTGAAAAGGATGTTACCAGTTATGTGAATCATCAGTCCCTTCCTAATATTGTGTCCTCTTCTTCTGTCACTCACTAAGAGAGCTGTGTGTTGTTTTCCAATTCAGTTGAGAGCATCTCAATTTCTTCCTGTTAATTGATTAGTGAAACCTATATTTTGAAGTCTAAAAAGCTAAGGATAGTTCTATCTTTTATCAAGTGGAAATATTTTTCTTTTCTCCGATTTTTTTTTTTTTTTGTCTCTGTCTCCTTTGGCTCAGCAGAATGTGTCTGAAATTCTTCCATGTTACATATATCAGAAGTTTGTTCCTTTTTATTTCCAAGCAGTATGCCATTTTTTATATACCACAGTTAGCTTCTTCATTCACCTGTCAATAGACATTAGAGTTGTTTGCACTTGGGGCTATTATGAAGGAAACTGCAGTGAATGTCTGTGTGCAAGTGTTTTCTGTTTACACTCTGTAGGTAAGTGCAACAGAGTTAAATCACTGGAATGAATAGTAAGTGTTTCTATACCTTTAAAATAAACTGTCAGTACAGTATTGTAATGTGTTTGTACAATTTTACATGCCCACCAACAACACATGAGATCTCTAGTTGTTCCCCTACTGGCCCAAACTTAGTAAATGAATGACAATTTTAAAATGTTTTGCATTGGGAGGGCCAAGATGGCCAAGATGTAGGAGGAGGCGCTGTTTCAACCTGTCCCCTAAAGTGAGCTGATTACCTACCAAAGAACTCTGATCACCCATGAAATCAGCCTGAGATTAGAATTATACACTTCTGGATCTCTATGGGGGCAGAAGATACCAGTGGGCAGGTAAAGCAGAGTGGGAATATCAGACTGATATTGGAAAATAAACAAAAGGGGGAGGGAGCCACCAGAAGCGACCCACTGGAAAGTAATACCACAATATGAGAGTGCCTGTGATTGGGGACCAGCATTAACTTGGAGTCTGATTGAAACCACTCAAAAAGAGCAAAGTTTCATAGAGGGAAGTTGTGGGAATCAGGCAGTTAGAGACAGGGCTTAAGTCTGCCGACCCACGGCAGCCACTGCTGGCGCTAAACCAGAGAGTCTGCAGCAAAGAAGCCAGGTCTTGGTCACTGAGCTGCTGGAGTGCCTGAGAGCCCTGAGAGCATCTGGGTGGCAGAGCCCATGAGGGTGAGTGAGCCTCACCAGCCAGCAAAACCACAACCTTTTGCACTCTTCATGTGCATGCAGGGACCAGAGTCCGAGTCATGCCTACACCCTCCCATGAGAAAGGTGCATGCAGGCACCAGCCAGTGCTCTCTCAGACCCAGAGAGTCTGAGCACTCCCAGCCTGGGCCAGCATGAAAATCTCAGTGCACTATCACTGCTTGGGACCTCTCTGGAAGTCTGCAGCTACCCAGAGAGCCAGGACTAGTATTTCTCATGGTTTTTGGTACAAGTGGGAGTTCCTGTGATTCCAGAGACCATGAATGGGAACATGCTCTGCCAGTGACAGAGGGGGAACTCATGTGCTCTGGAGCACCCAGAGGGGAACAGACTGAGGCTTCTCTCTGAGAGGGAGGTCTGGGTGCAGTTTGCTTTCCTCTAAACACCCCAGAACTGTCAAAAGCCCCCAAGGGGAGAGAAAACAAAGAAAGAGGGGCTCCTGGGTGGCTCAGCGGGTTAAGGCCTCTGCCTTCGGCTCAGGTCATGATCCCAGGGTCCTGGGATCGAGCCCCGCATCGGACTCTCTGCTTGGCTGGGAGCCTGCTTCCTCCTCTCTCTCTCTCTGCCTGCCTCTCTGCCTACTTGTAATCTCTATCTGTCAAATAAATAAATCTTTAAAAATAAAAGAAAACAAAGAAAGAAACAAACAACAAAACCTCCAGAGAACAAAAGCCTGAAAAACCGGTTTCCTCAGAGCCCACCCCCTTGATGTGGGCAGGAGGAATTAACTCAGGGAACACTGCCTGAAAACCCATGGGGCAGGCAACTATCCCAGAAAGGCAGCCAGCCAGCCAAAAAAAAAAAAAAAAAGAGAGAGACAATAGGACAAACAGCACTACTTCATAGATACAACTTTCATTTTTAATTCATTCCTACTATTTTAGTTCTTTTCATATATAAATGAACTTTTTAAACTATTTACCATCTAAGTGAGATGTTCTACATCAAAGTTCTTAATAACCATTTAACCTGAACTTTTTGATATATATACCTGTATTTTTCTTTTTTCTTTTTAACTTTTTTATTTATTTAAATTAAATTTATTTTATATAATTTTATTTTTAATATTCATATAGAGATAAGCTTCAAGGTAATCCTCTATCCCCAATCAATGTACCCCTATAGCTAAACCAGTTTGAATCCCCCTTTATCTAAGGAAATTTGCGTCCTTTAACAAAGATATCAAGATACATCCAGGAAGAATCAAAATATCCTTCTTTGCCCACACTGAGAATTTATAATTACCCTCCCATCTTTTTCTTCTGTCAGCGTTTCTGTGTATTTGTTTTTGTGCTGGTAGTATATAAATCTTATACTTGGGGTACTTTTTGATGGCTTCTTTTTTAATTATTTATTTGTTTATTACTATTATTTTCCCCGTCATCTACTTTTGTCAGTCTTTTTGTTTGTCTGTTTTTGTTTGCATGCTTCATAAATTTTACCTTGGGGCCCATTTGGGCTAGGCCATCTCTTTTATTTTATCTTTCTTTTTTTTCCTGTTTCTCTCTCTCTCTCTCTCTCTATCTACTTTTTTTTTCTAATCTGGAGGTGTCTTCACGTCTAAAATGAGTTTTTATAGGCAACATATAGATGGATTTTGTGTTTTTATCCATTCTGATACCCTTTGTCTTTTGATTGGGGCATTTAGCCCATTAACATTCAGGGTAACTATGGAGAGATATGAATTTAGTGGCATTAGATTGCCTGTAAGGTGACTGTTACTGTATATTGTCTCTGTTCCTTTTTGATCTACTATTTTAAGGCTCTGTCTTTGCTTAGAGGACCCCTTTCAATACTTCCTGTAGAGATGGTTTTGTGTTTGTAAATTCCTTCAGTTTTTGTTTGTCCTGGAAGCTTTTTATCTCTCCTTCTATTATCAATGATAGCCTAGCTGGATAGAGTATTCTTGGCTGCATGTTTTTCTCATTTTGTGTTCTGAATATATCATGCCAACTCATTCTGGCCTGCCAGGTCTCTGTGGATAAGTCTGCTGCCAATCTAATATTTTTACCATTGTATGTTACAGACTTCTCTTCCCGGGCTTCTTTCAGGATTTTCTCTTTGTCACTTAGACTTGTAAATTTTACTATTAGGTGATGGGGTGAGGACTTATTCTTTTTGATTTTGAGGGGGGTTCTCTGCACCTCCTGGATTTTGATGCTTGTTCCCTTTGCCATAGTAGGGAAATTCTCTCCAATAATTCTCTCCAATAGACCTTCTGCTCCCCTCTCTCTTTCTTCTTCGTCTGGAATCCCAGTTATTCTAATGTTGTATCATCTTATGTTGTCACTTATCTCTCGAATTCTCCCCTCGTGGTCCAGTAGCTGTTTGCTCCTCTTTTGCTCAGCTTCTTTATTCTCTGTCATTTGGTCTTCTAGATCACTAATTCTTTCTTCTGTCTCATTTATCCTAGCAGTGAGAGCCTCCATTTTTTATTGCACCTCATTAATAGCTTTTTTTATTTCAACTTGGTTAGATTTTAGTTCTTTTACTTCTCCAGAAAGGGCTTTTCTATCTACAGAGAGGGTTTTTCTAATATCTTCCATGCCTCTTTCGAGCACTGGTAGAACCTTCAGAATTGTCATTATGAACTCTAGATATGACATATTTCCAATATCTGTATTGATTAGGTCCCTAGCCTTCGGTACTGCCTCTTGTTCTTTTTTTTTTTTTTTGCTGAATTTTTCAGCCTTGTCATTTTGTCCAGATAAGAGTATATGAAGGAGCAAGTAAAATACTAAAAGGGTGACAAAGACCCCAGGAAAATGCGCTTTAACCAAATCAGAAGAGACCCCAAATCATGGGGGAGAGAAGGGATAAAAAGAGGTTCAGGAAAAAAAAAGAAAAAATTACAAAAAAACAAATAAAGAAAAAATATAAAAAAGAAACATATGTATATTAGATTTTATATATATATATATATTAGATAAACTAGTTATCTAGATAAACTAGATAAACTAGTTAGATAACCTAATATATATATAATCTAATATATATATATTAGATAAACTAGTTTAAAAACGTTTAAAAAGAAAAGGGTAAAAGTTAAACAAAAATTAACAGAAGAAGAAAAAAGAAAATAAATTTGAAAAAAAAATTAAATTAACCGCAAGACTAAAGAACCATGGGGAGAAAGCCATGAGTTCCATGCTTTGCTTTCTCCTCCTCTGGAATTCCACTGCTCTCTTTGGTATTGAACCTGCTCTCCTTGGTAGGTGAACTCGGTCCTGGCTGGATTTCTTAATGATCTTCTGGGGGAGGAGCCTATTGTAGTGATTCTCAAGTGTCTTTGCCTGAGGCGGAATTGCACCGCCCTTACCAGGGGCCGGGTTATGTAATCTCCATGGGTTCGCTTTCAGGAGCTTTTGATCCCTGAATGCTTTCCATAGCGTTCTGGAGGACGGAAATGAAAATGGCTGCCTCCCATTTTCTGGCCTGGAGGAGCCAAGAGTTAAGGGTTCCACTCCTCATTGTTTCTCAGAGAATAGTGCCCAATCTCTACGATCTCCATGGCCTCTGGCCGCACTCTGAGCTCACCCAGCCTGCGACTAGTTCAAGGTAACCCCCAGCTGAGAGCTCACTCCTCAGCTCTGTCTCTGTAGCAGGCTTCCCTGTTCTAATATCTGCAAGCTCTGTGACACTTCAGACACCCCTGCGGGACCTGGGGCCACGCTCACCCCACATGGGGTTCACACCAGTTTAGCCTCTGGAGCCATGTCCCTCAGTGGAGCAGACTTTTAAAAGTCCTGATTTAGTGCTCTGTTGTTCCTCCACTTGCTGGGAGTTGGACCCTCCCCCGCGGTCTATCTTCCCATCACTTTGGATTCCCTTCTCTGCCAGGCCTACTTTTCAGAACATGGTCGATTTTCTGTTTCTAGAATTGCTGTTCATCTTCTCTTCAATTTCCCATTGGATTTGTAGGTGTTTGCAATGTTTAGATAAGCTATTTTTTTTAAGATTTTATTTATTTATTTGACAGACAGAGATGACAAGCAGGAAGAGAGGCAGGCAGAGAGACAAGGGGGAAGCAGGCTCCCTGCTGAGCAGAGAACCCGACATGGGGCTCGATCCCAGGACTCTGGGATCATGACCTGAGCTGAAAGCAGAGGCTTTAACCCACTGAGCCACCCAGGTGCCGCTCATCATTACTTTTTTTTTTCCATTTTATTTATTTTTTCAGCGTAACAGTATTCATTCTTTTTGCACAACACCCAGTGCTCCATGCAAAACGTGCCCTCCCCATTACCCAACACCTGTTCCACCAACCTCCCACCCCTGACCCTTCAAAACTCTGGAAAACAGCATGGAGGTTCCTCAAAATGTTGAAAATAGAACTACCCTATGACCCAGCAATTGCACTACTGGGTATTTACCCTAAAGATACAAACATAGTGATCCGAAGGGGCACGTGTACCCGAATGTTTATAGCAGCAATGTCTACAATAGCCAGACTATGGAAAGAACCTAGATGTCCATCAACAGATGAATGGATCAAGAAGATGTGGTATATATACACAATGGAATACTATGCAGCCATCAAAAGAAATGAAATCTTGCCATTTGCGACGACGTGGATGGAACTAGAGCGTATCATGCTTAGTGAAATAAGTCAATCGGAGAAAGACAACTATCATATGATCTCCCTGATATGAGGACATGGAGAAGCAACATGGGGGGGTAGGGGGATAGGAGAAGAATAAATGAAACAAGATGGGATTGGGAGGGAGACAAACCATAAATGACTCTTAATCTCACAAAACAAACTGGGGGTTGCTGGGGGGAGGTGGGATTGGGAGAGGGGGAGCGGGCTATGGACATTGGGGAGGGGAGGCGAACCATAAGAGACTATGGACTCTGAAAAACAACCTGAGGGTTTTGTAGATAAGCTATTGAGGTGATCTCCTGCTACTTGATGTAGTCTCAGCCTGCTACTTCTCCACCATCTTGACTGTTCTCCTATTTTTAACTTCTTAAAGAATCTCCACACTGTTCTCCAAAGTGGCTGCACCAATTTGCATACCCACCTACAGTGGAAGAGGGTTCCCCTTTTCCACATCCTCTCCAACACACATTGTTTCCTGTCTTGCTAATTTTGGCCATTCTAACTGGTGTGAGGTGGTATCTCAATGTGGTTTTGATTTTAATCTCCCTGATGGCTAGTGATGATGAACATTTTTTTTCATGTGTCTGTTAGCCATTTGTATGTCTGCATTGGAGAAATGTCTCTTCATGTCTTCTGCCCATTTTATGACATGATTATCTGTTTTGTGTGTGTTGAGTTTGAGGAGTTCTTTATAGATCCTGGATATCAACCTTTTGTCTGTACTGTCATTTGCAAATATCTTTTCCCATTCTCTGCGTTGCATCATTGATTTGTTGACTATTTCCTTTGTTGGGCGGAAGCTTTTGATCTTGATGAAGTCCCCAAAATTCATTTTTGCTTTTGTTTCCTTTGCATTTGGAGACATATCTTGAAAGAATGTGGTGTGTCTGATATCAAAGATTTTACCACCTATGTTCTCCTCTATGATTCTGATGGATTCGTGCCTCATGATGAGGTCTTTTATCCATTTTAAGTTTATCTTTGTGTATGCTGTAAGAGAATGGTCGAGTTTCAGTCTTCTCCATATAGCTGTCCATTTTTCCCAGCACCATTTATTGAAGAGACTGTCTTTTTTTCCACTGCATAATTTCCCCTGCTTTTTCAAAGATTATTTGACCATAGAGTTGAGGGTCCATATTGGGCCTCTCTACTCTGTTCCACTTGTCAATGTTTCTATTTTTATGCCAGTACCATGCTGTCTTGTTGATCACAGCTTTGCAGTAATGCTTGATATCAGGCAATGTGATGCTGCCAGTTTTGTTTTTCTTTTCAACATTTCCTTAGCAATTTGGTTTCTATTCTGATTCCAAACAAGTTTTAGGATTATTAGTTCCAGCTCTTTGAAAAACACCGGTGGAATTTGATTGGAATGGCATTAAAAGTATAGTTTGCTTTAGGCAATATAGACATTTTAACAATGTTTATTCTTCTGATCCAAGAGCATGGAATGGTCTTCCATCTTTTCGTGCCTTCTTCAACTTCTTTCATGAGTGTTCTGTAGTTCCTCAGGTACAGATCCTTTACCTCTTTGGTTAGGTTTATTCCCAGGTAGCTTACAGTTCTTAGTGCTATAGTAAATGGAATTGATTCTCTAATTTCCCTTTTTGTGTTTTCATTGTTAGTGTATAAGAAAGCAACTGATTTCTGTACATTGACTTTGTATTCTGCCACATTACTGAATTGCTGTAGGAGTTCTAGTAGTTTTGGGGTGGAGTCTTTTGGGTTTTCCATATAAATTATCATGTCATCTGAGAAGAGAGAGAGTTTGACTTCTTCTTTGCCAACTTTGATACCTTTTATGTCTCTTTGTTGTCTGATTGCTGTTGCTAGAACTTCTAATACTATGTTGAACAAGAGTGGTGTGATTGGGCATCATTGTCATGTTCCTGATCTCAAAGGGAAGGCTGTGAGCTTTTTCCCATGGGGGTTGATATTTGCTCTGAGTTTTTCATAGATTTTATGAAGTTGAGGAATATTCCGTCTCTCCCTATACTTTTGCCTGTTCTAGTCAGGAACGGATGCTGGATTTTGTCAAATTCTTTTTCTATATCAATTGAAAAGTCCATGTAGTTCTTCTCTCTTCCCTTACTGATTTCTTCCATCACATTGATTGATTTGCAAATGTTGAACCATCCTTTCAACCCAGGAATGAATCCCACCTGTTCATGGAGGATAATCTTTTTATTGTGATGTTGGAACCTATTTGGTAGGATCTTGATGAGAATATTAGCATCCATATACATCAGGGATATTGGTCTGTAATTCTCCTTTTTGGTAGGGTTTTTGCCTGGTTTGGGGATGAGAGTAATTCTGGTTCATGAAAAGAGTCTGGAAGTTTTCCTTCTGCTTCAATTTTTTGAAACAGCTTCAGGAGAATAGGTCTTATTTCTTCTTTGAACATTTGGTAGAATTCCCCAGGGAATCCATCAGGTCCTGGGCACTTGTTTTTTGGGAGGGTTTTGATCACTGCTTTAATCTCATTCTAGATATCGATCTATTCAGGTTGTCAATTTCTCCCTGGTTCAATTTTGGTAGTTTATAATTTACCAGGAATGTATCCACTTCATCTGGTTTGCTTAACTTACTGGCATATAACTGATTATAGTAACTTCTGATGATTGTTTCTACTTCCTTGGTGTTAGTTGTGATCTTTCCCAATTCATTCATTATTTTATTAACTTGGGCCTTATCTCTTTTCTTTTGGATTAGTGTGGCCAATGGTGCATCGATCTTATTGAATTTTTCCAAAAAACAGTTTGTAGTATCATTGATGCATTCTACTATACCTCTAGTTTCTATCTCATTGATCTCTGTTCTAATCTTGATTATCTCCCTTCTTGTGTGTGGAGTTGGCTTAATTTGTTGTTGATTCTCCAGTTCTTTAAGGTGTAGAGACAGCTGGTGTATGCTGGATTTTTCTTTTCTTTTCTTTCTTTTTTTGATGGAAGCTTGGATGGCTATGTATTTCCCCTTTAGAGCCACCTTTGCTGTATCCCATAGGTTTTTTTCTGAAGTGTCTTCATTCGTATTGGTTTCCATGAATTGTTTAAGTTTTTCTTTGATTTCCTGCTTGATCCAAACATTCTTAAGCAAGGTGGTCTTTACCTTCCAAGTGTTTGAATTCCTTCCAAACTTTTCCTTGTGGTTGAGCTCCTGTTTCAATGCATTTTTATCTGAGAATATGCAGTGAACAATCTCAATCTTTTGGTATCAGTTGAGCCCTGATGTGTGACCCAGTATGTGGTCTATTCTGGAGAAGGTTCCATGTGCACTTGAGAAGAATGAGTATTCTATTGTTTTATGGGTGAAATGTTCTGTATATATTCATGAGGTCCATCTGGCCCACTGTGTAATTCAATGCTATTTTTTCTTTATTGATTTTCTGATTGGAAGATCTGTCTATTAGTGCATGTGGCGTGTTATGATCTCCTACTATTAATGCATTCATATCAATATGACTATCTTGATTAACAGTTTTCTTATGTAATTGTCTGCTCCCATATTGCAGGCATAAATATTTATAATTGTTAGATCTTCTTGGTGGATAGTCCCTTTGAGAATAATGTGTGGTTCTGTATTTCTAACTACAATCCATAGTTTAAAATCTAATTTATCTGATATGAGAATTGCTACCCCAGCCTTCTTTTGAAGCCCATTGTCTTGAAAGATGCTTCTCCATCCCTTCACTTTCAGTCTGGGTGTATCCATAGAAACAAAGTGGGTCTCTTGTAGAGAAAATATGGATGGGTCCTTTCATTTTATCCAATCTGCAACTCTATGTCATTTTATGGGCACATTTAGGCCATTCACATTGAGAGTGATTATTGAGAGATACGTTTTTATTGACATCATGTTATCTGTGAAGTCCTTGTTTCTATCGATTATATCCATATATTTCTGTTCAATGATATTCTTAGGATTTTTCCTCTTTTATAGAAACCCCCTTAATATTTCCTGCAGTGTCAGCTTGGTGGTCGCCTACTCTTGTAAGCCTTGTCGGTCTTGGAAGCTCTTTATCTCTCCATCAATTTTGAATGTCAGTCTTGCTGGATAAAGTAACCTTCGCTGCATGTTCTTCTCATTTATTTCCCTTAACACATCTTGACAGCCTTTTCTGGCTTGCCAAGTTTGTGTGGACCTGGGTTTTCCTCTGTAGGTATGTAATTTCTTTGTCCTAGCAGCTTTCAAGAGCTCCTGTCACTTATTTTTCAGCATTCCGACTATCAGGTGTCTTGAGTTCTTTCTAGATTCTATGATCTTGGGGGGAAACCATTCTGCCTCTAGTACATGAACACTGGTTCAATTCATAAGATTGGGAAATTTTTCATGGTGAATTTGTTCATCTATATCTTCTAGTCTTCTTTCTTTCTTCTCCCCCTTAGGGATTCCAATAATTGTGACATTGGAACATTTCATGGTGTCATTTATTTTCCTAATTCTGTTTTCATGGCTTCTAAGCTGTTTGTTCCAGGCTTCCTCCTGATCTTTTTTTCTCTATCTGTTTGTCCTCCGTATCATTAATTCTATCTTCTGCCTCAGTTACCCTAGCTTTTAGAGAATTTAGATTAGATTGGAACTCATTGAGAACATTGTGAAAGTCATCCCCGGTGGCTTTCACTTCCACCCTAATCAATTCCATTTTGCCATCAAGGGCTTTCAGCAACCTACTTATTGCCTGGGTAATTGTTAGCCTGAGTTCCCTTTTCAACATACTGTCTATGTCCATATCCAATAGCTCTGATGCAGAAGGCCCAGTCTCTGAATTTTTCTTTTGTTGGGCATTCTTCCTAGTAGTCATTTTGGTGAGAGATGGCTGAGCAGATGTGTAGCTGAATGTATCGACTCTGGTGCAGGCAAGGTGTACCCTGGAATGCTTCTCAGAAATCAATATTCCCCACCAAAAAGAAAGAAATAAATCAATCACAAGAAGAAATTTGGAAAGAACCCAAATACATGGCGACTAAACAGCATCCTTCTAAAGTATGAATGGGTCAGCCAGGAAATTAAAGTAGAATTGAAAACATTCATGGAAACATATGATAATGAAAACACAACGGTTCATAATTTGTGGGACAAAGCAATGGTAGATGTGAGAGGAAAATGTATAGTGGTCCAAACCTTTCTCAAGAAACAAGAAAGGTCTCAAGGACACAACCGAACCCTACAGCTAAAGGAGCTGGAGAAAGATCAAGAAAGAAACCCTAAACCCAGCAGGAGAAGAGAAATCATAAAGATCAGAGCAGAAATCAATGAAATAGAAACCAAAAAAACAGTAGAACAAATCAATGAAACAAGAGCTGGTTCTTGGAAAGAATTAATAAGATTGATAAATCCCTGGCCATACTTATCAAAAAGAAAAGAGAAAGACCCAAATAGATAAAATCATGAATGAAAGAAGAGAGAACACAACTAACACCAAAGAAATACAGACATTTATAAGAACATACTATGAGTAACTCTATGCCAACAAATTTGACAATCTGGAAGAAATGGATGCATTCCTAGAGACATATAAACTACCACAACTGAAGCAGTAAGTATAGAAAACCTGAACAGGCCCATAACCAGTAAGGAGATTGAAACAGTCATCAAAAATCTCCAAACAAACAAAAGGCCAGGGACAGACGGCTTCCCAGGGGAATTCTACCAAACATTTAAAGAAGAACTAATTCTTATTCTCCTGAAACTAGTCCAAAAAATAGAAATGGAAGGAAAACTTCCAAACTCATTTTATGAGGCCAGCATCACCTTGTTCCCAAAACTATACAAGGATCCCATCTAAAAAGAGAACTACAGACCAATATCCTTGATGAACACAGATGCAAAAATTCACCAAAATAGTAGCCAGTAGGATTCAACAGTACAAATAAAAGGATTATTCACCACGACCAAGTGGGATTTATTCCAGGGCTGCAAGATTAGTTCAACATCCGCAAATCAATCAATGTGATACAACACATTAATAAAAGAAAGAGCAAGAACCATATGATACTCTCAATAGATTTTGAAAAAGCATTTGACAAAGTACAGCATCCCCTCCTGATCAAAACTCTTCAAAGTGTAGGGATAGAGGGCACATACCTCAATATTATCAAAACCATCTATGAAAAACCCACCACAAATATTCTCGATGGAGAAATACTGAAAGCTTTTCCTCTAAGGTCAAGAAGACGGGGGGTGTCTGGGTGGCTCAGTGGGTTAAAACCTCTGCCTTCAGCTCAGGTCATGGTCTCAGGGTCCTGGGATCAAGCCCCGCATCGGGCTCTCTGCTCAAGTGGGGAGCCTGCTTCCTCCTCTCTCTCTCTGCCTCCCTCTCTGCCTACTTGTGAGCTCTGTTTGTCAAATAGATAAATAAAAGTCTTTAAAAAAAAAGATGGCAGGGATGTCCATTATCACCACTGTTATTCAACATAGTACTAGAAGTTCTAGCCTCAGCAATAAGACAACAAAAAGAAAGTAAAGGCATCCACATCAGCAAAGAAGAAGTCAAACTATCACTCGTCGCAGATGATATGATACTATATGTGGAAAACCCAAAAGACTCCACTCCAAATCTGCTCGAACTTGTACAGGAATTCAGTAAACTGTCAGGATATAAAATCAATGCACAGAAATCAGTTGCATTTCTCTACACCAACAACAAGACAGAAAAAAGAAAAATTAAGGAGTCAATCCCATTTACAATTGCACCTAAAACTATAAGATTCCTAGAATAAACCTAGTCAAAGAGGCTAAGAATCTATACTCAGAAAACTATAAAGCACTCATGAATGAAATTGAGGAAGACACAAAGAAATGGAAAAGTGTGACATGCTCTTGTATTTGAAGAATAAATATAGTGAAAATGTCTATGCTACCTAAAGTGATCTACACATTTAATGCAATCCCTATCAAAATACCATCCATTTTTTTCAAAGAAATGGAACAAATAATCCTAAAATTTTTATGGAACCATAAAAGACCTTAAATAACCAAACAAATATTGAAAAAGAAAGCCAAAGTTGGTGGCATACAATTCTGGACTTCAGGCTCTATCCCAAAGCTGTCATCATCAAGACAGCATGGTACTGGCACAAAAACAGACCCATAGATCAATGGAACAGAATAGAGAGCCCAGAAATAGACCCTCAATTCTATGGTCAACTAATCTTCAACAAAGCAGGAAAGAGTGTCCAGTGGAAAAAAGAAAGCTTCTTCAATAAATGGTGTTGGGAAAATTGGAGGGCCACGTGCAGAAAAATGAAACTGGACCATTTCCTTATACCACACTTGAAAATAGACTCAAAGTGGATAAAGGACCTCAATGTGAGAAAGGAATCCATCAAAATCCTTGAGGAGAACACAGGCAGCAACCCCTTCGATCTCAGCGGCAGCAATGTCTTCCTAGGAACATCACCAAAGGCAAGGGAAGCAAGGGCAAAAATGAACTATTGGGATTTCATCAAGATCAAAAACTTTTGCACAGCAAAGGAAACAGTTAACAAAACTAAAAGACAACTGACAGAATGGGAGAAGATATTTGCAAACGACATATCAGATAAAGGGCTTTTGTCCAAAATCTATAAAAAACTTTGCAAACTCAACACCCAAAGAACAAATAATCCAATCATGAAATGGGCAGAAGACATGAACAGACATTTCTGCAAAGAAGATATCCAGATGGCCAACAGGCACATGAAAACGTGCTCCACATCACTCGGCATCAGGGAAATACAAATCACAACCACAATGAGATATCACCTCACACCAGTCAGATGGCTAAAATTAGCAAGTCAGGAAATGACAGATGCTGGCGAGGATGCAGAGACAGGGGAACCCTCCTCCACTGTTGGTGGGAATGCAAGCTGGTGCAACCATTCTGGAAAATAGCATGGAAGTTCCTCAAAGTGTTGAAAATAGAGCTACCCTATGACCAGCAATTGCTCTACTGGGTATTTATCCCAAAGATTCAAACATAGTGATCCGAAGGGGCACGTGCACCCAAATGTTTATGGCAGCAATGTCTGCAAGAGCCAAACTATGGAAAGAACCTAGATGTCCATCAACAGATGACTGGATAAAGAAGAAGTGGTATATATACACAATGTAATCCTATGCAGCCATCAAAAGAAATGAAATCTTGCCATTTGTGACAACGTGGATGGAACTAGAGCGTATCATGCTTAGTGAAATAAGTCAATCAGAGAAAGACAACTATCATATGATCTCCCTGATATGAAGACGTGGAGATGCAAGATGGGGGGTTAGGGGAGTAGGAGAAGAATAAATGAAAGAAGATGGGATTGGGAGGGAGAAAAAGCATAAGTGACTCTTAATTTCACAAAACAAACTGAGGGTTGCTGTGGGGAGGGGAGTTGGGAGAGGTGGGTGGTTTATGGACATTGGGGAGAGTATGTGCCATGGAGAGTGCTGTGAAGTGTGTAATCCTGGCAATTCACGGACCTTTACCCCTAAGGATAAAAATACATTTAATGTTTATAGAATATAAAAAATAAAAAATTTTAAGAAAAGAAAAAAAAATTTTTTCCAGACCGCTATTTCTGAGCTACATGTTCAAATATGATGTAAAAAACTCAGAGGAATAAAATAATCTATTAAATGGTACTTTCTTAGGGGCACCTGTGTTGCTCATCTGGTTTAAGCCTCTGCCTTTGGCTCAGTTCATGATCCTAGGGTCCTGAGACCTAGCCTTGCATTGGGTTCTCTGATCAGCAGGAAAACTGCTTCCCCCTCCTCTCTCTCTGCCTCCCTCTCTGCCTAATTCTGATCTCCCAAATAAATAAAATCTTCAAAAAATAAATAAATGGTGTTTCCTTAAAAGTACCAAATATTGTCTTGAACACAATGTGTTGATAATTCCCAGTATCAGTTAGATAGATATCCTGAGTTCTCCTTGAAGGAAATTTTGGTAATAAGAGAATAAATGTATGCAGTAATGTATATAAAATAACATAATGTTTCAACATAGGGTTATATATTTTATTTTTATTTATTTATTTATTTATTTATTTTTAGTGTAACACGATTCATTGTTTTATTTTATTTTATTTTTTTATTTGTTTATTTACAGCATAACAGTGTTCATTGTTTTGGCATCGCACCCAGTGCTCCATGCAGTACATGCCCTCCCTATTACCCACCACCTGGTTCCTCAACCTCCCACCCCCCCCGCCCCTTCAAAACCCTCTGGTTGTTTTTCAGAGTCCATAGTCTCTCATGGTTCATCTCCCCTTCCAGTTTCCCTCAACTCCCTCTCCTCCCCATCTCCCCATGGCCTCCATGTTATTTGTTGTGCTCCACAAATTAGTGAGACCATATAATACTTGACTCTCTCTGCTTGACTTATTTCGCTCAGCATAATCTCTTCCAGTCCCATCCATGTTGCTACAAAAGTTGGGTATTCATCCTTTCTGATGGAGGCATAATACTCCATTGTGTTTATGTACCACATCTTCCTTATCCATTCATCTGTTGAAGGGCATCTTGGTTCTTTCCACAGTTTGGCGACCATAGCCATTGCTGCAATAAACATTGGGGTACAGATGGCCCTTCTTTTCACTACATCTGTATCTTTGGGGTAAATACCCAGCAGTGCAATTGCAGGGTCATAGGGTAGCTCTATTTTTAATTTCTTAAGGAATCTCAACACAGTTCTCCAAATTGGCTGAACCAACTTGAATTCCCACCAACAGTGTAAGAGGGTTCCCCTTTTTCCACATCCTCTCCAACACGTTGTTTGCTGTCTTGCTAATTTTGGCCATTCTAACTGGTGTAGGGTGGTATCTCAATATGAGGGAGATGTCAACGTCAGTGTGAGATTCATTTGAATCTCCAGAATGGCTAGTGATGATGAACATTTTTGCATGTTTCTGGTAGCCATTTGCATGTCTTCTTTGGAGAAGTGTCTGTTCATGGCTTCTGCCCAATTTTTGATAGGATTATCTGTTTTGCATGTGTTGAGTTTGAGAAGTTCTTTATAGATCCTGGATATCAGACTTTTGTCTGCACTGTCATTTGCAGATACATTTTCCCATTCTTTGGTTTGCCTCTTAGATTTGTTGACTGTTTTCTTTGCTGTGCAGAAGCTTTTGATCTTGATCAAGTCCAAAAAGTTCATTTTCACTTTTATTTCCTTTGACTTTGGAGACATATCTTGAAATAAGTTGCTGTAGCTTATATCAAAGAGGATGCATCCTATGTTCTCCTTTATGATTCTAATGGATTCCTGTCTCATGTTGAGGTCCTTTATCCATTTTGAGTTTATATGTGTGAATGCTGTAACAGAATGGTCGAGTTTCATTCTTCAACATATAGCTATCCAATCGTCCTAGCACCATTTATTGAAGAGAGTGTCTTTTTTCCACTATATATTTTTTCCTGCTTTGTTGAAGATTATTTGACCATAGAGTTTAGAGTCCATATCTGGGCTCTCTACACTGTTCCACTGGTCTATGTGTCTATTTTGATGCCAGTAGCATGCTGTCTTGGTGATCACAGCTTTGTAGTAAAGCCTGAAATTTGGCAACGTGATGCCCCCAGTTTTGTTTTTCTTTTTCAACATTTCTTTAACAATTTGGGGTCTCTTCTGATTCCATACAAACATTAGGATTGTTTGCTCCCACTCTTTTAAAAATCCCAGTGGAATTTTGATTGGAATGGCATTAAAAGTAGAGATTGCTCTAGGCAGTACAGACATTTTAACAATGTTTATTGTTCCAATTAAAGAGCATGAAAGTCTTCTATCTTTTTGTATCTTCTTCGATTTCTTTCATGAGTGTTCTGTAGTTCCTTGAGTACAGATCCTTTACCTCTTTGGTTAGGCTTATTCCCAGGTATCTTAAGGTTCTTAGTGCTATAGTAAATGGAATAAATTCTCTAATTTCCCTTTCTGTGTTTTCATTGTTAGTGTATAAGAAAGCAACTGATTTCCTTACATTGACTTTGTATCCTGCCACATTACTGAATTGCTGTAGGAGTTCTAGTAGTTTTGGGGTGGAGTCTTTTGGGTTTTCCATATAAAGTATCATGTCTTCTGTAAAGAGAGAGAGCTTGACTTCTTCTTTGCCAATTTGGATAAATATTATTTCTCCTTGTTTGTCTGATTGCTGTTGCTAGAACTTCTAATACTCTGTTGAACAAGAGTAGTGAGAGTGGGCATCATTGTCATGTTCCTGATCTCAATGGGAAGGCTGTGAGTTCTTACCATTGAGGATGATATTTGCTGTGGGTTTTTCATAGACAGATTTTATGAAGTTGAAGAATGTTCCCTCTATCCCTATACGTTGAAGCGTTTTAATCAGGAATGGATTTTGTCAAATGCTTTTTCTGCATCAATTGAGAGGACCATGTGGTTCTTCTCTCTTCTCTTATTGATTTGTTCTATCCCATTGATTGATTTGTGAATGTTGGACCATCCATGCAATGCAGGGATAAACCCAACCTGGTCATGGTGGATAATCTTTTTAATATGCTGTTGGATCCTATTTGCTAGTATCTCGTTGAAATCTTAGCATCTATAAATATCAGTGATATTGATCTGAAATTCTCCTTTTTGGTTGGGTCTGTGCCTGGTTTGGGGATCAGGGTAATTTGGGCTTCCTATAAAGAGTCTGGATGATTTTCTTCTGCTTCAATTTTTTGAAACTAGTTCAGGAGAATAATTGTTATTCTTGTTTGAAAGTTTGGTAGAATTCCCCAAGGAATCCATCAGGTCTTGAGCTCTTATATTTGGGAGGTTTTTGATCACTGCTTCAATCTCGTTACTAGATATTGGTCTATTCAGGTTGTCAATTTCTTCCTGGTTCAATTTTGGAAGTTTATAGTTTTCCAGGAATGCATCCATTTCATCTAGTTTGCTTAGATTATTGGCATATAATTGTTGATAATAACTTCTGATTATTGTTTCTATTCCTTGGTGTTAGTTGTGATCTTTCCTATTAATTCATAATTTTATTAATTTGGGCCTTCTCTCTTTTCTTTTTGATTAGTCTGGACAATGGTTCTTTGATCTTATTGATTCTTTCCAGAAATCAGCTTCTAGTTTCATTGATGCATTCTACTGTACCTCTAGTTTCTATCTCATTGATCTCTGCTCTACTCTTGATTAGTCCCTGTATTGTGTGTGGAGTTGGCTTAATTAGTTTTTGATTCTCCAGTTCTTTAAGGTGTAGAGACAGCTGGTGTATTCTGGATTTTTCAATTTTTTTGAGGGAGGCTTGGATGGCTTTCCCACTTAAGACTGCCTTTGCTGTATCCCATTGACTTTGGACAGAAGTGTATTCATTCTCATTGGTTTCCATGAATTGTTTAAGTTCTTCTTTGATCTCATGGTTGATCCAAACATTCTTAAGCAAGGTGATCTTAGCTTCCAGATGTTTGATTTCCTTCCAAACTTTTCCTTGTGGTTGAGCTCCAATTTCAAAGCATTGTGTTCTGAGAATGTGCAGGGAATAATCTCGATCTTTTGGTATTGGTTAAGCCCTGATTTGTGACCCAGAATGTGGTCTATTCTGGTGAAGGTTTCTTATGCACTTGAGAAAAAGGTGTATTCTGTTGTTTTAGGGTGTAATGTTCTAAAAACCAAATGGTCCAAATGGTCGAATGTGTCATTCAATGCTCTTGTTTCTTTATTGATTTTATGATTGGATGATCTATGATTGAGAGAGGCATGTTAAGATCTCCTACTATTAATGCATTCATATCAATATGACTCTTTATATCTTGATTAACAGTTATCTTATGTTTTTGACTGTTCCCATATTGGGGGCATAAATAATTAAAATTGTTAGTTCTTCTTGGTGGATAGTCCCTTTGAGAATTATGTAGTGTCCTTCTGTATCTCTGACTACAGTCTTTAGTTTAAAATCTAATTTATCTGATATGAGGATCACTACCCCATCCTTTTTTGAGCCCCATTGGCATGAATGAGGCTTCTTCCTCCCTTCACATTCAGTCTGGGTGTATCCATAGGTTCAAAAGGGGTCTCTGTTAGGCAACATATGGATGAGTCCTGCTGTTTTAGTCAATTGACATCCCATTGCCTTTTTTTTTCTTTTTGGCCATTTTTTAAAAATTTATTTTCAGCATAACAGTATTCATTGTTTTGCACCACACCCAGTGCTCCATGCAATATGTGCCCTCCCTATTACCCACCACCTGGTTCCCCAACTTCCCACCCCACGCCCCTTCAAAATCCTTTGGTTGTTTTTCAGACTCCATAGTCTCTCATGGTTCACCCCCCCTTCTAATTTCCTCAACTCCCTTCTCCTCTCCATCTCCCCATGTTCTCCATGTTATTTGTCATGCGCCACAAATAAGTGAAACCATATGAAAATCGACTCTTTCTGCTTGACTTATTTCGCTCAGCATAATCTCTTCCAGTCCCGTCCATGTTGCTACAAAAGTTGGGTATTCATCCTTTCTGATGGAGGCATAATACTCCATCGTGTATATGGACCACATCTTCCTTATCCATTCGTCTGTTGAAGGGCAACTTGGTTCTTTCCACAATTTGGTGACCGTGGCCATTGCTGCAATAAACATTGGGGTACAGATGGCCCTTCTTTTCACAACATCTGTATCTTTGGGGTAAATACTCAGTAGTGCAATTGCAGGGTCATAGGGAAGCTCTATATTTAATTTCTTGAGGAATCTCCACACTGTTCTCCAAAGTGGCTGCACCAACTTGCATTCCCACCAACAGTGGAAGAGTGTTCTCTTTCTCCACAACCTCTCCAACACACCTTGTTTGCTGTCTTGCTCATTTTGGCCATTCTAACTGGAGTAAGGTGATATCTCAATATGGTTTTAATTTGAATCTCCCTGATGGCTAGTGACGATGAGCATTTTTTCATGTTTCTTATAACCATTTGTATGTCCTCATTGGAGAAGTGTCTGTTCATGTCTTCTGCCCATTTGTTGATAGGATTATCTGTTTTGTGTGTGTTGAGTTTGAGGAGTTCTTTATAGATCCTGGATATCAACTTTTGTCTGTACTGTCATTTGCAAATATCTTCTCCCATTCCGTGGTTTGCCTTTTTGTTTTGTGGACTGTTTCCTTTGCTATGCAGAAGCTTTTGATATTGATGAAGTCCCAAAAGTTCATTTTCGCTTTTGTTTACTTTGCTTTTGGAGATATATCTTGAAAGAAGTTGCTGTGGCTGATATCCAAGAGGTTACTGCCTATGTTCTCCTCGAGGATTCTGATGGATTCCTGTCTCACATTGAGGTCTTTTATCCATTTTGAGTTTATCGATGTGAACACTGTAAGAGAATGGTCGAGTTTCATTCTTCTACATATAGTTGTCCAGTTTTCCCAGCACTATTTATTGAAGAGACTCTCTTTTATCCACTGTATATTTTTTCCTGTTTTGTCGTAGATTATTTGACCATAGAGTTGAGGGTCCATATAAGAGCTCTCTACTCTGTTCCACTGGTCTATGTGTCTGTTTTTATGCCAGTACCATGCTTTCTTGGTGATCACAGCCTTGTAGTAAACTTAAAATCAGGTGGGATTGGGGGAGGGGGAGCGGGCTATGGACATTGGGGAGGGGAAGCGAACCATAAGAGACTATGGACTCTGAAAAACAACCTGAGGGTTTTGAAGGGTCAGGGGTGGGAGGTTGGGGCAACCTGAGGGTTTTGAAGGGTCAGGGGTGGGAGGTTGGGGGAACAGGTGGTGGGTAATGGAGAGGGCACGTTTTGCATGGAGCACTGGGTGTTGTGCAAAAAGAATGAATACTGTTACGCTGAAAAAATAAATAAAATGAGAAAAAAAAAAAAAAAAAAAAAAAAGAAAGTAAAGAATAACTCTTTCACCAGAAAAAAAAAAAAAAAAAAAAAAAAAATCAGGTAACGTGATGCCGCCGGTTTTGTTTTTGTTTTTCAACATTTCGTTAGCAATTCAGGGTATCTTCTGATTCCATACAAATTTTAGGATTATTTGCTCCAGCTCTTTGAAACATACCGGTGGAATTTTGATTGGAATGGCATTAAAAGTATAGATTGCTCTAGGCAGTATAGACATTTTAACAATGTTCATTCTTCCAATCCAAGAGCATAGAACGGTCTTCCATCTTTTGTGTCTTCTTCAATTTCTTTCATAAGTGTTCTGTAGTAACTAATTCTATCTTTTGTCTAAGTTACCACAGCTTTTAGAGAATTTAGATGAGATTGGAACTCATGGAGAACATTGCAAACATCATCGCTGGAGTCTTTCACTTCTGCCCAAATCAATTCCATTTTTTCATCCATGGCTTTCTCCCACCTAGCTCTTGCCTTGAAAATTGTTAGAATGAATTCCCTTTCTGATATATTGTCTATGTCCATATCCAATAGCTCTTTTTCAGAAGGCCTGTCTCTCAATTTTTCTTCTGTTGGGCATTCCTCCTCCAATTCATTTTGGTGAGAGAGGACTGAATGGATGTGTAGCTGAATGCATTGATTGTGGTGCAGGCAAGGTGCACCCTGCAATGTTTCTGAACAATCATGAGTCCCCAGACAAAAGAAAGAAAAAAGAAAAAGAGAGAGAGAGAGAGAGAGAGAGAGAGAGAGAGAAAGAGAGAAAGGGAGACAGGAAAAAAAATAAAGGTACAATAAGAGAAGGCTCAGGCCAAATGGGCCCCAAGGTAAGATTCATGTATTATACAAACAAAAACAGACAAGCAAAAAGACTGACAAAAGTAGATGACACGAGAAAAATAAATAAATAATTAAAAACAACAACAAAAAATAACTTTGTCTAAAAGAACCCAAGTATAAGATTTATATACTATCAGGACAAAAACAAATACACAGAAACACTGGTGAAAGAGAAAGCTCGTTGAGTCGTTTTAAATTCTCAGTTTGGGCAAGGAAGCTTATGTTGATTCTTCCTGGATGTATCTTGATATCTTTGTTAAAGGACTCTACTTTCCTTATATAAAGGTGGATTAAAAACCGGTTTACCTATAGGGGTAGCATTGATTGGGGAAAGGGAATTATCTTGAAGCTTAATTCTATATAAATATTGAAAAAAGAATCAACTAAAATTAAATTAAATTAAATTTAAAATTTTTAAAAAATAGAGAAGCAAAAGAAAAACACTGGTTTATATATCAAAAAGTTCAGGTTAAAGGGTCATTATGGAATTTGATGTACTGGACATCTCACTGTGATGGTAAATAGGTTAAAAATTATCTATATAATTTTTTTAAATGAACCCGACTAGTGGGAATGAATTAAAAATCAAAGTTGTATATTTGAAGTAGTGGAGGTTGTCATCTTGTCTTTTTTTGTTTGTTTGTTTGTTTGTTTTTTGGTTAGCTTTCTGGGAGAGGGGCCTGCCTCACTGGTTTTCAGGCAGTGTTCCCTGAGTTAAGTTCTCCTGCCCACATCAAGGGGGTGGGCTCTGAGGAAACCGGTTTTTCAGGCTTTTGTTCTCTGGATGTTTTCTTCATTGTTTGTTCATTTGTTTTCTCTCCCCTTGGCAGCTTTTAATGGTTATTGGAGATTTAGAGTAATGCAAACTGCACCCAGACCTCCCTCTCAGAGAGAAGCCTCAGACTGTTCCCCTCTGGATGCTCCAGAGCACATAAAGTCCCCCTCTGCCACTGGCAGAGCACATTACCAGTCACAGTCTCTGGAGTCATAGGAACTCCTGCTTGTACCCAAACCACGATAGCTGTGACTGTCTGGGCAGCTCCAGAGAGGTCCCAAGCAGCAATAGAGCACTGAGATTTTACTGCTGGCCCTTGCTGGGAATGCTCAGACTTTCCAGGGTCTGAGAGAGCGCCTGTTGGCTCTTGCATAAACCTCTCTCAGGGGAGCATGTGGGGCATGACTCAGACTCTGGTTGCAGTGTGTGTGCATAGAGAGTTCAAAAGGCTGTGGTTTTGCAAGCTGGTGAGGCTCCCTCACCCTCATGGGAGCCACCAGCCAGAGATTCTCGGGGGCGCTGGTGGCTCAGGGACCAAGACCTGGCTTCTTTGTCATACTCTCTCTGGCTCAGTGCCAGTGGTTGCTGTCCTGGGTCTGGAGACTTAAGCCCCTATCCCTAACTTCCCCGATTCCCACAATATCCCCCACTATCCTTTGCTGTTTTTGAGTGCTTTCAACCAGACTCCAAGTTAATCTTGTCCTGAATCGCAGGGCATTCTCATATTGGGGTATTATTTTCCAATGGGTCGCTTCTGGTGGCTCCCTCCCCCTTTTGTTTATCTTCCAATATCAGTCCGATGTTCCTACTCTGCTTTACCTACCCACTGGCATCTTCTGTCCCCATAGAGATCCAGAAGTGCATAATTCTAATCTGAGGCTGATTTCATGAGTGATCAGAATTCTTTGGTAGGTAATCAGCTCACTTTAGGGTACAGGTTGAAAGGGCACCTTCTCCTACTTCCCCACCACCTTGTCTCTACTGACCCTTCTTTTCACTATAACTGTGTCTTTGGAGTAAATACCTAGTAGTGTAATTTCTGGATCATAGGGTAGCTCTATTTTTATCAGAATTCCTTTAAGACAGACATGAGTTGTATAATGTTGACTGATCTTTTGAAATAAATGATTCTTGTATGTTATTAATATTGTACAGTGACAGATGGGGACTAAACATATTGTGGTGTGTATTGAGTAATGCATGGAATTGTTGAATAAATATGTTGTAACCCTGAAATTAATATAACAGTGGATGCTAATCATACTATAATAAAAATTAAATTTAATAAAATGATTGTTAAATGAAACAGAATTTTCTTACATGCAGTAACATTGCCTTTGCTAAATTCATCTCTATTACTTAAATATTCTTAATCATTCCTTTTTGAGCAATGAAAATAAATATTTTATTGATTACAGAATAAATGTATAATTTGAAAATAAAGATAAGAACATACAGATGGTTTATCTGTATTAATTATTTTCTTCATTTGTAAATATCTTTAGAATGATAAAGTGGAGCTGCGTACACTTTTTTCTGTGAAAATATCACTAAATTGATGCATTCACTGATATATTTACCATGACGGAGTCGATGAACTACATTATGTTTTAAAGTTTATTTAGTACACTCTCAATTTTTTATTTGTATTGTACATAAATTGGAATACTTGGTATATTTACATTCATATGATATCAATACTGCATTTCTTATAAATTGATGATAATTTCTGTTTCTGTAAGTGTAGATGCAATTTCATCAATTTTGTGAAAGTATGCCAGACAGTAGAAAAAGGTTAATTATGAATTATTTATTTATTATTTATTTATTTAATTATGTTCAGTTAATCAACATACATACACCATTAGGGTTTTGTTGTTGTTGTTGTTTTGCCCTTTAAATTTTATTTTTTTCATTTCATTTTTCCAAGATTCATTGTTTATGCACACATCATTAGTTTTTGATGTAGCTTTTGATGATTCAATTGTTGCATATAGCACACAGTGCTCATTACCACACATGAATATGAATTATTTAAATATAATTTAGTGTTTATTAACTTTGATTTCAGGAACATATTTGGAATGGTCAACTTATAATTCTGAAATATATAAAGAATTTTACAATTCACTACCAAATTAACTCCATGAATAATCTGATTTAAAATGGTCAGAGGGCCTGAATAACAGTTTTCAAAAGACAAACACATGGCCAACAGACGTGAAAAGTGCTCAACATAGCTAATTGTCAGGGAATTGCAAATCAAAGCCAAAATGAAATATTACCACACACCAGCCAGAATTACTAGTAGCAAAAAGAAAAGAAATAACAAATGCTAATGAGGATGGGGAGAAAAATAAATTCTCATGTTGGTGGGAATGTAATTGGTGCAGCCACTGAAATACCATATCATCCAGTAATTTCAGTACTGGGAATTTACCTGGGGGAAAAAAAAAAACTATTAGAAAAGATATACACAAAACAATCTTTATCACAGTATTATTTACAACAGCCAAGATATGGAAATGTGGTATATATACACAATGGAATATTACCCAGCACTAAAAAAAAAAAAAAAATGAAATCGTGCCACTTTTATAATGTGAATTGACATAAAGGGCATTATGCCAAGTGGAATAAGTCAGACAAATACCATATAATTTAACTAATGTAATAGTTATAATATAATAATAATACCATATGATAATAATAATACCATACAATAATAATACCATAATACGTGTAATCTAAAAGCAAAACAAAACAAATAGAAAGAAACCAGAAATAGACCTTAAATATAAGGAACAAATTGATAGCTGACAGAGAGGAAATGGGGGTTGCACATAATGAGAGAAGGGGAGTGGGAGATAGAGGATTCCACTTATAAAATAAAGAAGTCACAGAGGTGAAAGAAACAGTATAAATAATATAGTTAATGGCATTTTGATAGTGATGTGTGATGATAAATGGTAGCTACACTCATGGTGAGCATAGCATAACATACAAAGCTGTTGAATCACTATGTTGCATACTAGAAACTAATGTAAAATTGTGTGTCAGTTATATCTCAGTAACAGAAGCAGAAGCAGAATGAAAGAAAGAAAGAAGAAAAGAAAGAAAGAAAGAAAAAAAGAAAGAAAGAGGCACCTTGGTGGCTCAGTCAGTTAAGCATCTACCTTCAGCTCATGTCAGGATCCTGGGGTCCAGAGACTGAGACTCTCACCTGGCTTCCTGCTCAGCAGAGATTCTACTCCTCCTTCTGCCCCTCCCTCTGCTCATGCTCTCTCTCTCAAATAAATAACATATTTTTTAAAGAAAGTAAAAGATAATTTCAATAGAATATGTAAACTTTACATTTTTTAAAAGATTGATTTATGGGGCGCCTGGGTGTCTCAGTGTGCTAAACCTCTGTCTGAGGCTCAGCTCATGATCTCAGGGTCCTGGGATCTAGAAGTGCATCAGGGTCTCTGCTCAGTGGGGAGGCTGCTTCCCCCTGCCTCTCTGCCTAGTTGTGATCTCTCTTTCTGTCAAATAAATAAAATCTTTTTTAAAAATATTGATTTATTTTTTTTAAAGAGAGTGCACGAGTGGGAGAGGTGGAGAGAAAGTAAGGGGAATCTCAAGCAGACTCCATTCTGAGCACAGAGCCTGATGGGGGTCTCAATCTTAGGACCCTGAGATCCTCACCTGAGCTGAAATCAAGAGTTGGATGTTCAACTGACTAAGCCATTGCAGGAGTCCCTACTCTAACTATTCTTGTCCAACATGGTACTAGATATTCCAACTAGGCGAATCAGGCAACATAAAGAGAGAAAAGGCATCTTACTATAGAAAACAAACTGAGGGTTGCTAAAAGAGAAGTGGGTGGGGAATGAGATGACTTAGTGATGGGTGTTTAGGAGGGCATTTAAGTAATGGGCACTGGGAGTTTTACACAACTGATGAATAACTAAATTCTACCTCTGAAATTAATGATACAGTATATATTAATTAAAAATCTAATTCACAAATAATACAGTAAATCAGTCTTTCTGTGCAAATTATATGATATTATATATTGAAAATCCTAAACAGGGGTGCCTGGGTGGCTCAGTGGATTAAGCCACTGCCTTCGGCTCAGGTCATGATCTCAGGGTCCTGAGATCGAGTCCCACATCGGGCTCTCTGCTCCGTGGGGAGCCTGCTTCCTCCTCTCTCTCTGCCTGCCTCTCTGCCTGCCTCTCTGCCTACTTGTGATCTCTCTCTCTGTCAAATAAATAAATAAAATCTAAAAAAAAAGAAAAAAAAAGAAAATCCTAAACATTAAAAAATATTAGATCTAATCAACAAATTGATTACATTTGCAGGATATAATACCAATAAAAATAATAGCTATGTTCTATACACTAGCCATGGACCAGCTAAAAAAGAAATAAACAACTTCATTCACAATAGCTTCAAAAATGATAAAGTACTCAGGCATAAATTTAAGGCAGGTGAGACTACAAGACTGAAAAAAGAAATAGAAGACATAAACAAATGGAAAAAGCCTGTGTTCTTAGCTTGGAAGAAATCACGTTTTTAAAATGCCCATACTAGTGATATTTTCACTCATATGGGAATATAAGGAAAGTGTAAAAAACAATAGGGAAACGGATGGAAAACTGAGGTAGAAGAAATCAGAGAGGGAAACAAACCATGAGAGACTCATGAATCTGTGAAACAAACTAAGGGTTGTGGAAGGGAGGTGGGCAGACGATGGGGTAATTGGGTGGTGGGCATTAATAAGGGCACAGGATGTGATGAACAATGAGTGTTAAATATAACTAATGAATCATTGAATGTTACACCAAAAACTTAAAAAAAAAGAAAAAGAAAAAAGATGTTAGTTGAGAAGTAAATAAAATAAAATGCCCATACTAACCAAAGTCCTCTCATAATTTAGTGCAATTCCTATCAAAATTCCAGTGACATTTTTTACAGATATGGGAAAAATACTAAAATTAGTTTCAAATAAAGAAGATTCCTAATGACCCAATGGCCAAAGAAAATATGAGAAGGAAGAAAATATGAGACATAAGCATCACATTTCCTGATTTGAAACTAACTGCAAAGCTATAGTAATCACAAAGTATACTACTACTATAAAAAAAGATATAGATTAATGTAACAGAATACAGAGCTCAGAAATAAACTCTCACATATGTAGCCAATTAGTAATTGACATTGAATTAAAGGTAACTCAGTAATGAAAGGATGTTTTAATCAATAAATATTGGGGAAAACTAGGTAACCACAGGCACAAACATGAATTTGGACTTCTTTCTTACACCACAACTAAATAAACAAAATGGATTAAAATACTATGATCTGAAAACATAGAAGAAACCATAGATGATAACAAGAAAAAATCTTCCTGGCATTGGTGTGACTTTTTTTTTTTTTTGATATGATACCAAAACAAAAAGCAACAAAAGCAAAAATCAACAAGTGGAACTACATTAATCTAAAAATCTTATGCAAAGAAAAGAAACAATAAAGTCAAAAGAAAGACTACAGAATGAAGAAATATCTGCAAAAAATACATTGGAAATAAGTTAGTATCCAAAACATATAAACAACGCCTATAACTCAAAAGAACAGCAAATCATAAATATTTTGTGCACACACACACACACACACACACACACACACACAAAACCACACACACACACTAAAGTGAAAAAAAATGCTGTCATTTGCAACAATATGAATGGGCCTCAAGGGCATTATGCTGCATGAAATAAGTCAGACAAAAAAAGGCAAACCCTGCATTATAATGATTTTTAAAAGGTTTTATTTATTTATTTGACAGAGAGAGAGAGAGATCACAAGTAGGCAGAGAAGCAAGCAGAGAGAGAGGGGGAAGCAGGCTCCCCGCTGAGCAGAGAGCCCGATGTGGGGATGTGGGGCTTGATCCCAGGATGCTGAGATCATGACCCAAGCCGAAGGCAAAGGCTTAAACCACTGTGCCACCCAGGTGTCCCTGCATTATAATGATTTATATGCGGTAGAATTCGGTAGACTTGTTTGACACCAAAGGTCAAGGAAATCTTTTTACTGTGTTGTTCTCACTGCAGCTCATAAACGGGCAATAACAAAATATCTGAGTACCTCCCAGATTTTAAAATCAGAGGCCTAAGGAGTCATTGTTTTGTACCCTCAACTCCTAGAAAGATGGTGATGCTGGTTCTTAAAAGCATCTGCCAGAATGTAAAATATAATTCGATGCAAATCTTTCTCATGCAGGAGTTATAATTAACTTGGTGTTTATAGATTAATGTTTTGAAATAATTCATTCAGTATTAGCTACCTGTAGACTCAATAAATGTATATCTTTGTGTAAATCATAGTACTTAACACAATACCTAGTAATGTGGTAAGCACATAATAGTTAATTGCAAATGCATTCTGATTATATCTAGTAAATAAATATTTCATGCTTTAATAATTAAAACCAGAAAGAAACAAAATATGAGTAGTGATTATATTTCTCTAAAAACAAACTGACTTATATAATAAATATTTGCATTATTTTTCATTCAGAAATTTATTCATTTAGAAAAGATACTTTTGCAAAAACAGATATCAGAATGGTGGAAATTATGTGTTGAGGGTGAGAGGGAAGATATAGTTCAGATAGTACAAAATTCCAATTAGAAGATGAATAAAATCTGGGATCCAATATAAAGCATGGTAATCATAATTAATAATAGTGTTATTATATTGGGGTGCCTTGGTGGCTCAGTTGTTAAGCATCTGCCTTTGACTCAGTTCATGATCCCAGGTCCTGGGATCAAGTCCCATCAGGCTCCTTGCTCGGCAGGAAGCCTGCTTCTCCCTTTCCCACTGCCCCTGCTTTTGTTCCCTCTCTAGCTGTGTCTCTCTCTGTCAAATAAATAAAGAAAACATTTTAAAAAAACAATAGTGTTATTATAAACCAGCAATTGCACTACTAGGTATTTATCCAAAGGATACAAAAATGCTGATTCAAAGTGGCATATACACACCCGTGTTTAGGGAAGCATTATTAAAAATAACTGGATTATGGAAAGAGCCCAAATGTCCATCAACTGATGAATGGATAAAGAATATATGATACATACATGCAATGAAATATAACTCAGCCATCAAAAAGAATGATATCTAGGTATTTGCAGTGATGTGGATGGAGCTTGAGGGTGTTATGCTAAGTGAAGTAAATCAGTCAGAGAAAGACAAATATCATATGACTTCACTCATATGTGGAATTTAAGAAACAAAATACATGAACATAGGAAAGGGAGGAGAAAAAGAGAGGGAGGCAGACCATAAGAGAAGAAACTATAGAGAATAAACTGAGGGTTGATGGAGGGAGTTAGGTGGATGACGCACTAGATGGGGATGGATATTAAGGAGGGCACTTGTGAGGAGCACTGGAGGTTATACATAAATGATAAATCATTAAATTATACTCCTGAAACCAATATTACACTATATGTTAACTACCTAGACTTTAAATTAAAACTTAAAAACCAACAAATAAAAGGTCATATTTTTTAAAAAATATTTTATTTATTTATTTGACAGACAGAGATCACAAGCAGGCAGAGAGACTGGCAGAGAGAGAGGGGGAAGCAGGTCCCCCGCTGAGCAGAGAGCCCAATGTGGGGCTCGATCCCAGGACACTGGGATCATGACCCAAGCTGAAGGCAGAGGCTTTAACCCACTGAGCCACCCAGGTGCACCAATAGGTCATATTTTAAAATAATATTGTATTATATACTTAAAGATGGTAAGACTGTACATCTCACCTCACCTCAACAAAGAAATTGCATTTATAGGTCTGATTCTGGTTTCTCTTTTTTTTATTCAGCTGTGGGTTTTTTTTTGTTGTTGTTTGTTTGTTTAATTTTTTTTGTTTTTTTTAGATTTCTCATATGATTTAAGTCATACAGTATTTTTCTTTCTCAGTCTGGCTTATTTCAGTTAGCATAAAACCCTCTAGGTTCATCCATGTTATTTAAATGGCAATATGTCATCATTTTTTATGGATGTGTGATAATGGGTGAAGGGAAACTAGAGATAGAGTCTTTCAGTTATGGAATGTATAAGTCTTGGGAATAAAAAGTACACACAAAGACTATAATCAATGATAATGTAATTGTGTTGTATGAGAACACATGGTAGCTAAACTTCTGGTGAGCATAGCAGCATAGTTACATAGCAGCATTACTATGGCAATTGTATGCCATACATACATAACTGACTGGCTCAGTCAGTTAAGTGTATGCCTTTTGCTTAGGTCATGATCCCAGAGTCCTGAGATCAAGTCCCTTGTTGGATGCCTTGCTAGGCACACAACCTGTTTCTCCTTCTCCCTCTGCCTGCAGCTCCCCCAGCTAATGCTCTCGCTCTCTATCTCTCTCTCTGTCAAATAAATAAATAAAACATTTAAAACAACAAACTCAAAACTCAAAACACAGATAATCATGCAAAAAAAAAAAATGGGCAGAAGACATGCACAGACACTGCTCCAAAGAAGACTACAAATGGCTAACAGACACATGAAAAAATGTTCATCATCATTAGCCATCAGGGAGATTCAAATTAAAACCACATTGAGATATCACCTTACACCAGTTAGAATGACCAAAAGTAACAAGACAGTAAACAACAAGTGTTGGAGAAGATGTGGAGAAGGGGGAACCTCTTACAGTGTTGGTGGGAATGCAAGTTGGTGCAGCCACTTTGGAAAACAGTGTGGGGATTCCTTAAGAAATTAAAAACAGAGCTACCCTATGACCCTGCAACTGCACTATTGGGTATTTATCCCAAAGATACAGATGTAGTGAAAAGAAGAACCATCTGTACCCCAATGTTCATGGCAGCAATGGCCACAGTTGCCAAACTGTGGAAAGAGCCAACATACCTTTCAACAGACAAATGGATAAAGAAGATATGGTCCATATATACAATGGAGTATTATGTCTCCACCAGAAAGGATGAATACCCAACTTTTGTATCAACATGGATGGGACTGGAGGAGATTATGTTGAGTGAAATAAGTCAAGCAGACCAAGTCAATTATCATATGGCTTTACTTACTTGTGGAGCACAAGGAATAACACAGAGAACATTGGGAGAGGAGAGGAGAAGTGAATTGGGAAATTGGAGGGGCGGATGACCATGAGAGACTGCGGACTCTGAGAAACAAACTGAGGGTTTGTGAGGGGAGGGTGGGGGGGTTGAGTGACCCTGGTGGTGGCTATTAAGGATGGCACCACTGGGTGTGGCACATAAACAATGAATATTGGAACACTGAAAAAATAAAATTAAATTTAAAAAATAAAGTAATAGTTGAAACTCTCACATTTTGAATTTCTGTCCCAACAAAATATTTTCAACTATAGATTTCAATTAGTGATTGCTTTCAAAATGCAAAAACAGAGAATAAATATATTAAATATCAAAAAATAAAAGTAGAATGACTAAATTGAACACCTGAAATTAATGTAATATATTGTGTCAGCTACATACAAACACAATTTAAATACAGAAAAATAATTTAAAAACTTAAAAACGGTAATTATGTGAAATGATGGAAATGTTATCTAATGCTATTATGGTAATAATATTGCAATGTATGTGTATAAATTTTGTACATTATACACCTTAAATAATGTCATATATAAATAATGTCTCATAAATTTGGAAAAACATTTAAAAGCTTGAAAATGTCATTTGCTTCAAGGAATAATATGACTTATAGATATAAATCTGGATACAGTGTGGAAATTATTTAAAACATAAAGTTTTTTGTTTGTTTTTAATGTATTATCAATTTTTTATAATGAGGATTCACAGGGATTTTTTTTTCCTTGATAGTGACTGCAATTTAGTTTTGCAAATTTCTATCAATATGATTTATATAAAATACAAGTGACTTACACTTATAAGAAAGATAATTTAAAATTTAAATATTATTTTAGAGAAATTGAATTGAATTTTTAAAAATGCATTGATCACTAATATATCATACATTTTGTGTATGAAATCATTTTGGGAATCACTTCATATATTTAATTTTTTTCAGTGTTTCAGTATTCATTGTTTATACACCACACCCAGTGCTTATATATATGTGTGTGTGTATACACACACACACACACACACACACATATATATATATAATGCATATATTTCACATCTTTTTTATCCATTCATCTGTTAATGGATTTATCTAGGCTCTTTCCATAGTTTAGCTATTGCGGACATTGCTGCTATAAACACTGCACACATGTGCCCCTTTGGATCACTACATCTCTATCTTTGGGGTAAATACCCAGTAGCATAATTGCTGGGTCTTAGGATGGCTCTATTTTCCACTTTTTGAGGAAATTCTATACTGTTTTCAGAGTGCCTGAACCAGCTTGCAGTCCCACCAAGAGTGTAGGTGTGTTTCCCTTTCTCTTCTTCCTCGTCAACATCTTTCATTTCCTGACTTGTTCATTTTGGACATTCTGACTCATGTGAGATAATTTTGACTTGTATTTCTCGCTGTGGTTTTGATTTATATTTCTCTGATGCTGAGTGATGTTGAACAATTTTTCATGTGTCTGTTGGCCATTTGAATGTCTTCTTTGCAGAAATGTCTTTTCATGTCTTCTGCCCATTTCTTGATTGGATTATTTGCTCTTTGGGTTTTGAGACTGATTAAGCTATTTATAGATTTTTCAATACTAGCCCTTTATCTGATATGCCATTTGGAAATATCTTCTCCCATTCTGTCGGTTGTCTTTTGGTTTTTTTGACTGTTTCCTTTGCTGTGCAAAAACTTTTTATTTTTATGATGTTCCAATAATTCATTTTTCCCTTGCTTCCTTTGTCTTTGGTGATGTTTCTAAAAGAAGTTGTTACAGCTGAGGTCGAAGGGATTACTGCCTGGGCTCTTCTCAAGGATTTTGATGTATTCCTGTCTCACATTGAGGTCCTTCATCCATTTTGAATCTATTTTTGTGTGTGGTGTAAAGAAATGGTCCAGTTTCATACTTCTGCATTTGGCTGTCTAGTTTCGCAACATCAATTTTTTTTTATTTTATTTATTTGTCAGAGAGAAGGAGAGAGAGAGCACACAGGCAGGCAGAGAGGCAAGCAGAGGTGGAGAGAGAAGCAGGCTCCCTGCTGAGCAAGGAGGCCATGCGGGACTCGATCCCAGGACCTTGGGATCATGACCCGAGCTGAAGGCAGCGGCTTAACCCACTGAGCCACCCAGGCATCCTGCAACATCAATTTCTGAAGAGACTGTCTTTTGTCCATTAGACGTTCTTTCCTACTTTGTTGAAGCTTAGTTGACTAATAGCGTTAAGGGTCTATTTCTGGGTTCTCTATTCTGTTCCATTGATCTTTGTGTATTTTTTGTGCCAGTAACATACTGCCTTGGAAGCCATTGCAGCTGTCTAGTTCTGACAAAACAATGTCTTGGGGATGGATGGTAATGATAGAAAAGTAAGAAGTGGCCAGATCCAGTGGGTTGATATAATGAAGACATCTGGAAAATTGAATGTGAATTGTGAGGGGATTAAATAAGTTCAGAATTTGCTTAAGATCTGAGCTGCTGCAGAATGGAATTGCTGAAAACACAGCTACAGAAAACCACAGCAAAAATATTTCCATCTTTGAATCTCCTCTTCTCCTTTGATGCTAGCTCCTTTGTTCCAAATATGATATTTATTTTTATGAATTCTATTGCCTTTGACTAAAAGTATTTATTGACTGAGAAAAGAATTAAGTTATTTTTTGTATGTCCAGCTGCGTTTGTTAAACACATTCATAATATTGAACCATAGCTATACATGCCTCAATAATGTAATTACTTTTATTGTATTGTTGCATCCTACCATATGAATTCCTCACAATTATTTTCATGTGGTGATGGGTGTTTTTGCTATTATGAATAAAACTTCCATAAAACTTCCTATACAACAATTTTTGGTGGATATATAGAGTTAGGTTTTTGGTCATATTCTTAGAAGTGAAATTTCTAGAACATAGATGAAACATATGCTTAATAAAAACAGTCTGAATTGTGGGGTGGCTGGGTGGCTCAGTGCGTTAAACTTCTGCCTTCAGCTCAGGCCATGATCTCAGGGTCCTTGGATTGAGCCATGCATTGGGCTCTTTGCTTGGCAGGGAGCCTGCTTCCACCTCTCTATTCCTGCCTCTATGTCTACTTGTAATCTCTATCTCTCTGTCAAATAAATAAATAAAATCTTTAAAAAATGATCATAAAAAAATCAAATTGTTTTCTAAAATGGTCTTGATAACTTGCACCACAATCTTCAATACATGATGATTTGTTGGTTCCTAAATGTTGATGATAAATTAATGTAATTTTTTGCTAAAACACTTGGTGCTAAATTTAAAATAAATATAATTTAATGGTGTATAAACTGAATTCTGGTGTTCTATCTAGATGAGCAATAATAGTGGCAAGAAAGTGTATTTTCTTTTTTTTTTTAGATTTTATTTATTTATTTTTGCAAGACAGAAAGGCAGAGAGAGAGTACAAGCAGGGGAAGGAGCAGAGGGAGAAGCAGACTCCCTGCTGAGCAGGGAGCCCACTGTGGGACTTGATCCCAGGACTCTGAGATCATGATCTGAGCCAAAGGCAAATACTTAACCAATGGAGCCACCAATCCCCGCCCCCAAGAAAAACATACTTTCTATAAAACATTTTAGAGATTCTTCGATAATATTTTTGTACTCATTGTCAATAGTCTTATAATAACAGCTTGTAATGGCATTTAGAAGTGCTTACTCCTACATCATAATACAATGCATTTATTTGTCCGTGGATATCTTTTTGGTCAGTTTACTTGTTTGTAATGTGCACTAAGAAGGCAACCCTCTTGAAAACTAAAACAATAAGATTAATCTCTTTAATACTCCTCCCTGTACTACCTCCCTACCTCTCCAATTATTCTAAATACTGAGCTCTTTATTTTGCTATGTTTATAATATCTTAAAATACATACATAAAATTATAGAATGCTAACTTTTATTGTTTCAAATTTTATAAAAATCTTGCTGAGAGTCATTTTTTTGAGTCTAATTTTTATCACTCAGTGTTTTTGTTTGTTTGTTTTCATTAATGTAGTTGACTCTAACTCTGGATTAACTTTCTATGCTACATATGTTCCCATTATTTTGGTGAATGTATGCTTGAGTTATTTCCAGCTTTCTGCTATTGACAAATACTGTAGTTTAAACATTGCACTTAAAATTATCTATATGTTTTTCAGGAAATAAGTTTTTTTTATTAATTTTTATGCCTAAGAGTGGAATTTCTGGTTTATAGGATAGGAAAATATTCAACGAATGGATAAAGAAGATATGGTCCATACATACAATGGGCTATTATGCCTCTATCAGAAAGGATGAACACCCAACTTTTGTATCAACATGGAAGGGACTGGAGGAGTTTATGCTGAGTGAAATAAGTCAAGCTGAGAAAGTCAATTATCATATGGTTTCACTTACTTGTGAAGCATAAGGAATAACATGGAGGACATTGGAAGATGGAAAGGAGAAGTGAGTTAGAATAAATCAGAGGGGGAGATGAACCATGAAAGACTGTGGACTCTGGGAAAAAAGATGAGGGTTTTGGAAGGGAGCAGTGTGGGGGAGATGTGTGAGCTTGTGACAGTGCCACACACATAGTTAAAGTATTAAAATATTTGTTAAGTGAAAAAAAAAAAGAAATGAACTGATTTTATATACTCTGTTTTATGTTACTGTGTACTCATTTATATATTTTCTTGATGTCATATGTTTGTATAGATTATATGCTCTATGCATTGCATTTCAGGTGTTACAAAGACAATTTAAAATAAGTTCGGTAAGGAAGCATTGGGTTAACTGGATTGAATTATATAGCTTCAAAAGTCAAACAAGTTTGACAATTACATTGTTTCTCTAGCTGTATATTAAAAATTCATCTAGTTCCAATAATGGAATTTTAGTTATTTCTGAAACAAAAAGGAATCAAGGCATTTATCAATTTATGTAATAAACATTTATTGAATCTTACATTGAATGTTATACCATTCTAGGCAGTATTCTAGCACAGCCTTTTACGTTGTTCAATCTTAATCTTTAAAGGTTTCCAAATTCACATTTTCTGTACAAATATACACACACACAACATTCTCCTTATGGCCCCAATTGCCTCTTTATTCCTCAAACTATAAATAAATGGGTTCGCAGGAGGTATGATCATGGTGTAAAACACTGGTACTACCTTATCCTGTTCTGGAGAGTGCAAGGAGTGTGGGCCTGTACAGGTGTAGAGAGTAGTCATATAAAATAGGCTTGCCACAATCAGGTGAGAGGAGCAAGTGGAGAAAGCTTTTGTTGTCCTTTATCTGAGCTCATCTGGAACACCACAGTAAGTACACAGGCATGCTAGAATGCCTGTACACAAGATGCTAGAATGGTCATGAATGGTAGCAGCAGAATAATAAGCCCACTCAGGAGGATTGTATGTACATACTGGGAAGTGTCCTGAGACACCAGTGGCAAAAGAGATGGAATTTCACAGAAAAAGTGGTTGATGAGTCAAGCCATACAGAATGGAATTTAAAATACATACAATGTATGTACTAAAGCATTGATAGAACTACTCATCCTTGTATATGTGACCATTAACCAAGAGATCCTTTTGCTAATGAGTACAGGGTAATGTAAAGGGTGAGAGATGGCTACATATGAATCACAGGACATGAAACCAAGAAGAAGGGCTTCAGCTCCACCAAGGGCCAAGAACACAAATGTTTGAAACTCACAACCTAAAAATGTAATATTCTTACTGTTTGACAGGAAATTAGTGGTCATCTTGGTCACAATGGTGAAGATAAACATCACCTCAATAAAGGAGAGCTGAGTAGAAAATACATTGAAATGTGGAATCTGATGTCTAAATGAATGAGAAGGACCAGTATGATATTCCACATCAGAGCCACTGAAAAGAGGATTACAATGGCAACAAAGAGGAAAGTGTCCATTTGACCATATTGGAAAAGACTAAAAAGTATAAAATATGTTTCAACACTTTGGTTTTCTGTCTTCATGAATTAAATGAAAATGTCAAAGCAGATAATATCTGAAAATTCCATATAAGAGCTCTGACAGCCTTTTAAGAGAAAATCAAGTGATGGTTACTAAATTCAATAAGGTTTTATTCAATAACCTTGGGTGAATATATATCTGCTCATGTAAATAATGAAATCTGTGTCTATTGATCTATAGACACTTGGCAAATGATGAAATAAAAATAAAAATTGTTACTAAATGTATATTTAAGTTATAATTTAAAAAAGAAACATTAAGTTGATTTGCTCACATGAATTATTTTCCTCTTTTGTGAATATCTTCAATATACTAAGTTGAACTGGCATTCTCTTTTTATGAAAATATTATTCTGCAGGGCACCTGGATGGCTTAGTGAGTTTAGCATCTGCCTTCTGCTTCAGGTCATGATCCCAGGGTCCTGGGATTGAGTCCTACATTGGGTTTCCCTGCTAAGTGGGGAGGCTGATTCTTCTTCCTCTTCTGCTGATGCCTCTGCTTGTGCTCTATCTCTCCTTTTCTAAAAAAATAAATAAAATATTTTTAAAATATTATTTTGCTTCATTGGTTCATAAAATTAATAAATTTAGCACAACAGATTTAGTTAAATATTATTGTTTAAATGTTCTTTATTGCACTTCACAATTTTTAATTTCTATTGCCTGTCATTTGGTATAAAAGATATATTAAAATTTGCATGGAAGCAATGTTGAAGCCTTAATAAATTATTAATTTAATCACGTGAATGTGAAAGGGATTTAATCAATTGATGAAAAAAGTATGACAGATATTTGAAAGAGCTTGATATTGAATTACTCAAACATAAAATAAAACTTCCTAATTTAAGTCTGACTCAAGTAGCATGTTAAAAATGTTAATTTGTGAGGTGCCTGGGTGGCTCAGTCAGTTAAGCATCTGCCTTCAGTTCAGGTCATGGTCCCAGAGTCCCGGGATTGAGCTCAAGTCTGGGATCCCTGCTCAGTGAAAAGTCTGTTTCTCCTTCTCCTTCAGCCACGTCCCCTTCTCGTGCTCATTTGTTCTCCTTGTCAAATAAATAAATAAAGTCCTTAAAAAAATATCAACTAAAAGCTAGTGAATAATTTTTCTTTTCCTTTCTTTTCTGACACAAAGCTGGCCTATAAAAGACTGTATTTCCAGGACAATGTTATCATGCATACTAAAGGCCTTTTATTCTAAAAATATTTAACAAAATTACATAAAACAGGGTACACTTGTGTGGCATGGTCAATTAAGTTTGTCTGACTCTTGGTTTTAGCTCAGGTCATGATATCAGGATGGTGAGAGAGAGTCCCTAATATGGCTACATGCTCAACATGAAATCTACTTTGCAGTCACTCTCTACCCCTCACAGACGTGCTCTATTTGTCTCTGTCTCTAGTAAATAACTCATTTTTAAAATTTAAATTAAATTAAACTAAATTAAATTAAATAATATTAAATGCTGCCAACATTTCTTATCTACTATGAACACAGCAGTGAAGTTTCTGAAAAGCTTGAAATGAAACAGAATGATTCCTCCATAAGAAGTGTGCAGCCATTTTCCATCTTGTCCATTTGTAGTGTCAAGCCTTCCACTTTAAGAGTGAGGAAAATGAAACATAGTAGAAGACTAACATAGACACATGTGTTACCAAAACCAATTCTAAAGAAAACTATTTAAAAATAAATATATCACTATAGATGTTTCAATAAATGCTGTCATAATGAGAATGTTATTACTGATCTTTGAAAAAAAAGTGAATAACTGAGAGTCCATAAGACATTATGAAACAAGCTTGGGAGTGTTTTTGAATATGTCAATATAAATACAAGAATTCAAGTAATCCAATTTCTTCCTGAAATTTCTATGAAATATGTCATAACAGAAAAACAGAAATGCAAATGATATCAGTCTGAATAACACAAAAAGAAATACACATGTAATAAAATAATTTTAAAATCCCACATTTATTTAAAAGTAACTGTAATTTGGATCTACATTTTAATATATAAGGTAGTCTTCCAGGATCATTTTCATAAGCCAAACTAGAGGGAAATATATGTACTGGAGGAAGCCTCACTCACACTGTAAAATTGAAAGCACACACTTAATTTAGCAATAGGGCAGGAGAAGGATGAGAAATTCAAATGGAAATCTTCTTATCCATAAAATGGCTGAAAAAATAAAATTGAAGATCAAAGTGAATTGGTATTCACCCTTGTCCCTTTCTCAGAATATGAACTTTTCCAGTTTTAACCTGCATTATTTTATATTGAGAGAACTACTCATCTGAGATATGCATTATCAAAGGAAAGAAAGAAAGAAAGAAAGAAAGAAAGAGAGAGAGAAAGAAATAATGAAAAAAAAAAAAAAAAACAAAACAGTGAAAGGCTATCACTTGCTCCTGAATCAAGATAGGGAATTAGAAAAATACTTAGTTTAGTTGAAATTTTAACCTATTTGATACTTCTTATTACAAATTAATTGTAAAACAAAGAATTTTAAAATATTTTCAAAGAAAGCTAGCCAATATTAATCTCAAAATATGAAGAAAAATGACAAAATCACTGATAAATAAAGATGTGTAAATCCTACAATTATGCAAGTAGAATGCCATAATCTATCATAAAGTTATACTTACCTATGATTTGTCAAGGTGATATAAAACAAAGATTAATCCAACTAAAATAAACCAATAAGTTAAATAAGAAAAATACTATAAAATTTAGTTATCTGAAAATGATTTGACCCTATCAAAACTAATTTTTAATTTAATTTAATTGTGTGTGTGTGTGCTTCAAAATACATTGTTTATGCAACACACCCAGTGCTTCATGCAAAACGTGCCCTCTTTAGTACCTCCCACGAGGCTTACCCACCCCCTCATCCCCTTCCCCTCCAAAACTCTGTTTGTTTCTCAGATCCCACGGTATATTACTATAGATTCTTACTCCAAAAATAAAAGCAAGAATTAATATATAAAATGGCAAATTCAATAATATAAATAAGATGACTACTTGTTTAATTTAGAAAACAAAGTCAAAGGTGTATTCAACATCAGTATGAAAAATTTTTGAAAGTTGTAGTCCATGAAATAAGATAGAAACAAAATTAAAAATGAGAATAACAAATAATAAAGGTAATGCTTGTTTTTGAATATGAGTACAACTCTTAATAATCACCTACTATTGTAAACAATAAGCAACTAGTAATATGCTATCATTCTTTTGTAATAGTTAAACTATTTTCATATTGCTAATAAGTACTCAATGAGAAATGTACATAAATTACATTATTTATAATAAAGCTTGTTTGTGTTTGTGTTTTTAAAAATATTAAATACACTGATAAATATATCTTGTGATTTAAAAAAAATATTAGGATTTTTTTTAGGCATCAGGAAAGCTTAGTTGATTAAGCTTCTGTCTTTAGCTCAGGTTATGATCCCAGGGTCCCGGGATCATAACCTGCTTCTCCCTCTATCACTCTCTCCTGCTTGTGCTCACTCTCTCTCTCTCTCTCTCTCTCTCACTATCTCTCAAATAAATAAAGGGAATATTTAAGAAAATAAAGATTTAAGAAAATAAAGATTCCCTTTATTTATTTGAGAGATAGACATAGAGCATGAACAGGGGAATAAGCAGAGGGAGGGGGCAAGCGGACTCTGAACTGAGTGGGCAGCCCAGTATGGATCTTGTTCCCAGGAACCTGAGATCATGACCTGAGTTGAAGTCAGATACTTAACCTACTGAGGCCCCCAGGCACCTTAGCTTGTGATTCATGGGATAAATTAAATAGCATCAGGTACTTCAGAGTAAATCAATTAATGAAATTCAAACCTAAATTTCAAGGTTATATATTTCAAAGCATGATATAATTATTTGAATAAATGTAGCATTAATGGATCACGCTAAAAAGAAAATTGAAAATGTTGGAATTTACATTTACATTCTTGTTTAAATAGAGCAATTATATTAAATTATCAATAAAATTCTTGTTTAAAGAACATAGTTAAATATGCATGAATACATTTTTGGTGACACATATAGATCTCCTAAAAGGAATGCTAATTATTTATTATGAACTTAAATCATTTTCATATTTTGGACTATTATTTTTTAAAGATTTTATTTATTTATTTGATAGAGAGAAAATTGAGAGAAAGAGAGAGAGAGAGCATGAGAGTAGGGGAAAGTAAGAGGGAGGAGCAGACTACATGCTGAGCAGGGAGCCTAATGCAGGATGGGATCCTGGAACTCCAGGATCATGACCTGAGCTGAAGGTAATTACTTTACCAATTGAACCACCCAGGTGCCTGGGCTAGTATTTTTGTAATTGGTAGGCATTTTGAGTAAATAATTTAAACTGTGAAACACATCTTTGGTACAAATATGTTAATAATATCCTTTATCGGGGTAACATGGAATTATGAGCACATCATAAACAGTGAAAAATAAAATAAAAAAATAAATATCTTGATGATATAAGGTGCAGGTATGGAAGAACAGATTATGAAAACTAGGCATTTACAGATTTAATGCACACATACAACACACACACAAATCCACATACACAATCATATTGCCTATTGGTTATAATGCAGTCAAATATGTTATATGCTTAGAAAAATTACAAAAATGGCATAATCTAAAATGGAAACTTCATCAGTTGGATATTGTGTGGTTGTGTATCTTAACTTGGCTTTCAACATAACTCTGTTTCATTAACTTTCTGAGTGAACATATGTCCCCATATCATTACCTTCAGCTAAGTAAAACATCTACACTATACTCTACTTTTATTGTCTTCAAACTTTAGTGATAAAAATTCTCTTAATACAGTTCTTTTATTATTTCAGAGTATTGAATGGTTTTTGTGGGTATAATCTGAATCTTTAAGCAAAATACAACTTTGAAATAATAATAACTTTTATGAGCCTATATTCGCCAATATATTTAAATAAATTCTGATACTGAAGGAAGTGAATTAATGTAGTTCCAGTATATTAATTGAAAGGACCCTCACTGGGGGTTAAACAAATTAAAATCACATCCATTTAAAGTGTGTAATAGAACATTTATGAGAGAGATAGGGAGAAATAATATTTTTTATTCATCATGGTAGATTTGAAAACTAGTTTACTATTCTTAGATCCATAAACTAAAAGTCACAACTGTCTACTTAAATAACTTGATCAAATAAAAATTTACACTTGTAATTATGTCGAGCATATATAGCTTCTTCTGTTTCTCCTCATCATCCACAAATATTTTTGCATTATTATCCTCCAATTTTCTTCCGAATTTTGAGTTCTGGTTTTATTTAAAAAAAAATTGTAGAGGAGAGACAAGATGGCAGGGAAGTAGGAGGAGGCACCGTTTGTACCCTAAAGTGAGCTGATTACCTACCAAAGAACTCCAATCACCCATGAAATCAGCCTGAGAGCAGAATTATATACGTCTGGATCTCTACAGGGGCAGAAGATTCCAGTGGGCAGGTAAAGCAGAGTGGGAATGTCGCACTGATATCAGAAGATAAACAAAAGTGGGAGGGAGCCACCAGAAGTGACTTATTGGAAAGTAATAGCCCAATACGAGAGTGCCCTGCAACTGGGGACCAGCATTAACTTTGAGTCCGGTTGAAAGCACTCAAAAAGAGCAAAAGATTGTGGGGGAAATTGTGGGAATTGGGGCAGTTAGGGACAGGGCTTATGTCCCCAGAACCAGGACAGCCTCCGCTGGCGCGGAGCCAGAGAGAGTGTGGCAGAGAAACGAGGTCTTGGTCCCTGAGTCACCAGCGCACTCGAGAATGCATGTGGTCCAGCTTCTGTGAGGGGCTGGGAGGCTCGCCAGACAGCAGAACACTGTGCCATGCTTTCAGAGCCTGAGACATGCACCCCACACCCTCCCCTGGGAGAGGTGCCTGCCACTCAGAGCTATCGACCCGGAAAGATCAGGCACTCCCAGTCCAGCCCAGCAGGAAAATCTCAGTGTGCGATCGCTGCTTGGAACCTCTCCGGTGGTCTGGAGCTGCCCAGACAGTCGCCACCACCATGGTTTTGGGTACAAGGAGGAGATCCTGCATCCCCAGGGACCACGACTCAGAACCTACTCAGTCAGCAGCTCTGCAACACACACAGGGGAGCAATCTGAGGCTTCTATCTGAGAGGGAGGTTGGGGTGCAGTTTGCTTTCCTCTAAACCTCCAAAAACCATCAAAAGCTGTCAAGGTGAGAGAGAAACACACACACACACACACACACACACACACACACACAAAACAACAACAACAACAACAAAAAATGAACAAATATAAAAAATAAGAAATTAAAAAAAAAAGCAAACAAACATAAAAACTTCCAGAGAACAAAAGCCTGAAAAACCTGTTTCCTCACAGCCCACCCTCTTGAGGGGGGTGGGAGGAATTAACTCAGGGAATATCATTGACGAAAACCCACGTGGCAGGCCCCTCCTCCCAGAAAACCAACCAGGAAAGAAAAAAAAAAATAGACAACAAGAGAACAACCACCACTACTTCATAGAAACAACTTTAATTTTTAACTCAACCCACTATTCTGGTTCTTTTTTAAATTTTTTTTTTAAAACATAACACCCGTGTTATTCTTTTGCTTTTCTATTTTTTTATTTTAGTTTAGTTTAGTTTAGTTTTTTATTTTTATTTTCTAATAGTCATATAGAGTTAAACTTCAAGGTAACCGCCTTTCTCCAATGAATGCTACCCCTATAGGTAAACCAATTTTTAATCCCCCTTTATCTTAAGAAAGTTGAGTCCTTTAGCAAAGATATCAAGACACATCCAGGAAGAATAAAAATAACCTTCCTCGTCCACACTGAGAATTTATAACCACTCTCCCATCTTTTTCTTCTGCCAGTGTTTCTGTGTATTTGTGTTTGTCTGATAGTATATAAATCTTATACTTGGGGTACTTTTTGACGAGGTTCTTCCTTTTTTTGCTTATATATATATATATTTTTCTCTCTTGTCATATACTTTTATCAGTCTTTTTGTTTGTCTGTTTTTTTTGTATACTTCATAAATCTTACCTTGGAGCCCATTTGGGCTGAGCCTTCTCTTTTATCTTCCTTTTTTTTCCGGTCTCTCTCTCTCTCTCTTTTTTTCTTTTTTCTTTACTTTTTTCTCTCATTTGGGTGGGGGAAATCTGATTGCTCAGAAGTGTTCCAGGATGCACCTTGACTACACCACAGTCGATATATCCAGCTACATCCATTCAGTCATCTCTCACAAAAATGACTAGGAGGAGAAATTCCCAACAGAAGAAAAATACAGATGATGGGTCTTCTCCAACAGAGCTAATGACTATCTACATAGACAATATGTTAGAAAGAGAATTTAGGCTAACAATTATCCAGGCCATAGCTAGGATGGAGAAAGCCATGGATGACCAAGCAGAATTGATTATGGAAGAACTGAAAGCCACCAAGGATGATGTTCACAATGTTAGGGCAGAACTGAAAGCCACCAGGGATGATGTGCATAAAGCTCTCAATGAGTTCCAATGGAATCTAAATTCTCTAAAAGCTAGGGAAACTGAGACAGAAGATAGAATTAGTGATCTGGAGGACAAACAGATAGAGAGAAAGGATCAGGAGGAAGCCTGGAACAAATATCTCAGTTGCCACGAAAATAGAATCAGGGGAATAATTGATGCCATGAATGTTTCCAATGTCAGAATTATTGGAATACCTGAAGGGGAGAAGAAAGAAAGTACTCTAGAAGATATAGTGGAACAAGTTGTCTATGAAAAATTTCCCAATCTCACGAATGGAACCAGTGTTTATGTACTAGAAGCAGAACGGTTTCCCCCCAAGATTATAAATTCTCAAAAGTCCTCGAGACACCTGATAATAAGAAAGAAGAATTATAACTGTAGGCAGACCATCTTGAAAGCACCTAGGACAAAGAAGCTCCTTACATGGAGGAAAGCCCATTAGAATAATGTCAGACCTGTCCACAGAGACCTGGCAAGCCAGAAAGTGCAGGCAAGATATATGGAGGGCACTAAATGAGAAGAACATTCAGCCAAGAATACTTTATCCAGCAAGACTGACATTCAAAATGGATGAAGAGATAAACAGTTTCCAAGACCGGCAAGGCTTAAAAGAGAATGCAACCACCAAGCCGAAACTGCAAGAAATATTAAGGGGGTTCTATAAAACAGGAAAAATCCTAAGAATGTCATTGAAGAGAAATTTAGAGACAATCTACAGAAAGAAAGACTTCAAAGATAACATGATGTCAATAAAAACTTATCTATCAATAATCACTCTCAATGTGAATGGCCTAAATGCACCCAGAAAATGACACAGGGTTGCAGATTGGATGAAATGACAGGACCCATCCATATGTTGTCTACATGAGACCCATATTGAACCTAAAGATACACCCAGACTGAAAGTGAAGGGATGGAGAAGCATCTTTCATGCCAATGGGCCTTAAAAGAAGGCTGGTGTAGCAATTCTCATATCAGATAAATTAGATTTTAAACTAAAGCCTGTAGTCAGAGATATTGAAGGACATTACATCATTCTTTTTAAAAAATTTTTTTTATTTTTTCCATTTTATTTATTTTTACAGCGTAACAGTATTCATTCTATTTGCACAACACCCAGTGCTCCATGCAAAACGTGCCCTCCCCATTACCCACCACCTGTTCCCCCAACCTCCCACCCCTGACCCTTCAAAACCCTCAGGTTGCCCCAACCTCCCACCCCTGACCCTTCAAAACCCTCAGGTTGTTTTTCAGAGTCCATAGTCTCTTATGATTCGCCTCCCATCCCCAATGTCCATAGCCCGCTCCCCCTCTCTCAATCCCACCTCCCCCAGCAACCCCCAGTTTGTTTTGTAAGATTAAGAGTCATTTATGGTTTGTCTCCCTCCCAATCCCATCTTGTTTCATTTATTCTTCTCCTATCCCCCTAACCCCCCATGTTGCTTCTCCATGTCCTCATATCAGGGAGATCATATGATAGTTGTCTTTCTCTGATTGACTTATTTCACTAAGCATGATACGCTCTAGTTCCATCCACATCGTCGCAAATGGCAAGATTTCATTTCTTTTGATGGCTGCATAGGATTCCATTGTGTATATATACCACATCTTCTTTATGCAGTGATTTGTTGATGGACATCTAGGTTCTTTCCATAGTTTGGCTATTGTAGACATTGCTGCCATAAACATTCGGGTACAAGTGCCCCTTCGGATCACTACGTCTGTATCTTTAGGGTAAATACCCAGTAGTGCAATTGCTGGGTCATAGGGTAGTTCTATTTTCAACATTTTGAGGAACCTCCATGCTGTTTTCCAGAGTGGTTGCACCAGCTTGCATTCCCACCAACAGTGGAGGAGGGTTCCCCTTTCTCCGCATCCTCGCCAGCATCTGTCATTTCCTGACTTGTTAATTTTAGCCATTCTGACTGGTGTGAGGTGATATCTCATTGTGGTTTTGATTTGTATTTCCCTGATGCTGAGTGACGTGGAGCACTTTTTCATGTGTCTGTTGGCCATCTGGATGTCTTCTTTGCAGAAATGTCTGTTCATGTCCTCTGCCCATTTCTTGATTGGATTGTTTGTTCTTTGGGTGTTGAGTTTGCTAAGTTCCTTATAGATTTTGGATACTAGCCCTTTATCTGATATGTCATTTGCAAATATCTTCTCCCATTCTGTCAGTTGTCTTTTGGTTTTGTTAACTGTTTCCTTTGCTGTGCAAAAGCTTTTGATCTTGATGAAATCCCAATAGTTCATTTTTGCCCTTGCTTCCCTTGCCTTTGCCATTGTTCCTAGGAAGACGTTGCTGCGGCTGAGGTCGAAGAGGTTGCTGCCTGCATTCTCCTCAAGGATTTGGATGGATTCCTTTCTCACATTGAGGTCCTTCATCCATTTGGAGTCTATTTTCTTGTGTGGTGGAAGGAAGTGGTCCAATTTCATTTTTCTGCATGTGGCTGTCCAATTTTCCCAGCACCATTTATTGAAGAGGCTGTCTTTTTTCCATTGGACATTCTTTCCTGCTTTGTCGAAGATTAGTTGACCATAGAGTTGAGGGTCGATTTATGGGCTCTCTATTCTTTTCCACTGATCTATGTGTCTGTTTTTGTGCCAGTACCATGCTGTCTTGATGATGACAGCTTTGTAATAGAGCTTGAAGTCCGGAATTGTGAAGCCACCAACTTTGGCTTTCTTTTTCAATATTCCTTTGGCTATTCGAGGTCTTTTCTGGTTCCATATAAATTTTAGGATTATTTGTTCCATTTCTTTGAAAAAAATGGATGGTATTTTGATAGGGATTGCATTAAATGTGTAGATTGCTTTAGGTAGCATAGACATTTTCACAATATATATTCTTCCAATCCAGGAACATGGAACATTTTTCCATTTTTTTGTGTCTTCCTCAATTTCTTTCATGAGTACTTTATAATTTTCTGTGTATAGATTCTTAGTCTCTTTCGTTAGGTTTATTCCTAGGTATCTTATAGTTTTGGGTACAATTGTAAATGGGATTGACTCCTTAATTTCTCTTTCTTCAGTCTTGTTGTTGGTGTACAGAAATGCAACTGATTTCTGTGCATTGATTTTATATCCTGACACTTTACTGAATTCCTGTACAAGTTCTAGCAGTTTTGGAGTGGAGTCTTTTGGCTTTTCCACATATAGTATCATATCATCTGCGAAGAGTGATAGTTTGACTTCTTCTTTACCAATTTGGATGCCTTTAATTTCTTTTTGTTGTCTGATTGCTGAGGCTAGGACTTCTAGTACTATGTTGAATAGCAGTGGTGATAATGGACATCCCTGCCGTGTTCCTGACCTTAACGGAAAAGCTTTCAGGTTTTCTCCATTGAGAATGATATTTGCAGTGGGTTTTTCAAAGATGGCTTTGATAATATTGAGGTATGTGCCCTCTATCCCTACACTTTGAAGAGTTTTGATCAGGAAGGGATGCTGTACTTTGTCAAATGCTTTTTCAGCATCTATTGAGAGTATCATATGGTTCTTGTTCTTTCTTTTATTAATGTGTTGTATCACATTGATTGATTTGTGGATGTTGAACCAACCCTGCAGCCCTGGAATAAATCCCACTTGATCGTGGTGGATAATCCTTTTAATGTACTGTTGAATCCTATTGGCTAGTATTTTGGCGAGAATTTTTGCATCTGTGTTCATCAAGGATATTGGGCTGTAGTTCTCTTTTTTGGTGGGATCCTTGTCTGGTTTTGGGATCAAGGTGATGCTGGCCTCATGAAATGAGTTTGGAAGTTTTCCTTCCATTTCTATTTTTTGGAACAGTTTCAGGAGAATAGGAATTAGTTCTTCTTTAAATGTTTCGTAGAATTCCCCTGGGAAGCCGTCTGGCCCTGGGCTTTTGTTTGTTTGGAGATTTTTGATGACTGTTTCAATCTCCTTACTGGTTATGGGCCTGTTCAGGTTTTCTATTTCTTCCTGGTTCAGTTGTGGTAGTTTATATGTCTCTAGGAATGCATCCATTTCTTCCAGATTGTCCAATTTGTTGGCGTAGAGTTGCTCATAGTATGTTCTTCTAATTGTCTGTATTTCTTTGGTGTTAGTTGTGATCTCTCCTCTTTCATTCATGATTTTATTTATTTGGGTCCTTTCTCTTTTCTTTTTGATGAGTCTGGCCAGGGGTTTATCAATCTTATTGATTCTTTCAAAGAACAAGCTCCTAGTTTCATTGATTTTTTCTATTGTTTTTTTTCGTTTCTATTTCATTGATTTCTGCTCTGATCTTTATGATTTCTCTTCTCCTGCTGGGTTTAGGGTTTCTTTCTTGTTCTTTCTCCAGCTCCTTTAGGTGTAGGGTTAGGTTGTGTACTTGAGACCTTTCTTGTTTCTTGAGAAAGGCTTGTACCGCTATATATTTTCCTCTCAGGACTGCCTTTGCTGTGTCCCATAGATTTTGAACTGTTGTGTTTTCATTATCATTTGTTTCCATGAATTTTTTCAGTTCTTCTTTAATTTCCTGGTTGACCCATTCATTCTTTAGAAGGATGCTGTTTAGTCTCCATGGATTTGGGTTCTTTCCAGCTTTCCTCTTGTGATTGAGTTCTAGCTTCAGAGCATTGTGGTCTGAAAATATGCAGGGAATAATCCTAATCTTTTGATACCGGTTGAGACCTGATTTGTGACCCAGGATGTGATCTATTCTGGAGAAGGTTCCATGTGCACTAGAGAAGAATGTGTATTCTGTTGCTTTGGGATGAAATGTTCTGAATATATCTGTGATGTCCATCTGGCCAGTGTGTCATTTAAGGCCTTTATTTCCTTGTTGATCTTTTGCTTGGATGATCTGTCCATTTCAGTGAGGGGAGTGTTCAAGTCCCCTACTATTATTGTATTATTATTGATGTGTTTCTTTGATTTTGTTATTAATTGGTTGATATAGTTGGCTGCTCCCACGTTAGGGGCATAGATATTTAAAATTGTTAGATCTTCTTGTTGGACAGACCCTTTGAGTAGGATATAGTGTCCTTTCTCATCTCTTATTATAGTCTTTGGCTTGAAATCTAATTGATCTGATATAAGGATTGCCACCCCAGCTTTCTTCTGATGCCCATTAGCATGGTAAATTGTTTTCCACCCCCTCACTTTAAATCTGGAGGTGTCTTCGCATCTAAAATGAGTTTCTTGTAGGCAACATACTGATGGGTTTTGTTTTTTTATCCATTCTGATACCCTGTGTCTTTTGATTGGGGCATTTAGCCCATTAACATTCAGGGTAACTATGGAGAGATATGAATTTAGTGCCATTATTAGCCGGTAAGGTGACTGTTACTGTATATTGTCTCTGTACCTTTCTGATCTACTCCTTTTAGGCTCTCTCTTTGCTTAGAGGACCCCTTTCAATATTTCCTGGAGAGCTGGTTTGGTGTTTGCAAATTCTTTCAGTTTTTGTTTGTCCTGGAAGCTTTTGATCTCTCCTTCTATTTTCAATGATAGCCTAGCTGGATAGAGTATTCTTGGCTGCATGTTTTTCTCGTTGAGTGCTCTGAATATATCATGCCAGCACTTTCTGGCCTGCCAGGTCTCTGTGGATAAGTCTGCCGCCAATCCAATATTTTTACCATTGTATGTTACAGACTTGTTTTCTCGGGCTGCATTCAGGATTTTCTCTTTGTCACTAAGACTTGTAAATTTTACTATTAGGTGACGGGGTGTGGACCTATTCTTGTTGACTTTGAGGGGGGTTCTCTGCATCTCCTGGATTTTAATGCTTGTTCCCTTTGCCATATTAGGGAAATTCTCTCCAATGATTCTCTCCAATAGACCTTCTGCTCCCCTCTGTGTTTCTTCTTCTTCTGGAATTCCAATTATTCTAATGTTGTTTCGTCTTATGGTGTCACTTATCTCTCGAATTCTCCCCTCATGGTCCAGTAGCTGTTTGTCCCTCTTTTGTTCGGCTTCTTTATTCTCTGTCATTTGGTCTTCTATATCACTAATACTTTCTTCTGCCTCATTTATCCTAGCAGTGAGAGCCTCCATTTTTGATTGCACCTCATTAATAGCTTTTTTTATTTCAACTTGGTTAGATTTTAGTTCTTTAATTTCTCCAGAAAGGGCTTTAATATCTCCAGAGAGGGTTTCTCTAATATCTTCCATGCCTTTTTCAAGCCCGGCTAGAATGTTCAGAATCGTCATTCTGAACTCTTGATCTGACATATTACCCATGTCTGTGTTGATTAGGTCCCTAGCCTTCGGTACTGTCTCTTGTTCTTTTGTTTGTGGTGATTTTTTCCGCCTTGTCATTTTGTCCAGATAAGAGGATATGAAGGAGCAAATAAACTACTAAAAGGGTGGCAAAGACCCCAGAAATATGCGCTGTAACCAAATCAGAAGAGACCCCAAATTGTGGGGGGGGGGGAAGGGGATAAAAACATCTTCTGAAAAAAAAAGAAGAAAAAAAAAAGAAAAAAATTTAAAAAATAAAACAAATAAAAAAATATAAAAAAGAAAGAAAAATATATATATTTAGATGAACTAGTCAAAAAACGTTAAAAAAGAAAAGGGTAAAAGTTTTAAAAAATTTAGCAGAAGTAGAAAAAAGAAAAAAGAAAAAAAAAATTGAAAAAAGAAATAAAAATTGAAAAAAGAGAAAAAAAATTTGAAGTAGCCGCAAGACTAAAGAATCATGGGGAGAAAGCCATGAGTTCCGTGCTTTGCTTTCTCCTCCTCTGGAATTGCTCTGCTGTCTTAGGAATTGAACCTGCTTTCTCCTTGATAGATGAACTTCATCCTGGCTGGATATTTTCTTGATCTTCTGGGTGAGGGGCCTGTTGTAGTGACTCTCAAGTGTCTTTGCCCGAGGCGGGATTGCACCGCCCTTACCGGCAGCCGGAGTAAGTAATCGGCTTGGGTTCGCTTTTGGGAGCTTCTGTTCCCTGAACGCTTTCTGTAGAGTTCCAGAGGACGGGAATGAAAATGGCGGCCTCCCAGTCTCCGGCCCAGAGGAGCTGAGAGCCTGGGGCCCCACTCTTCAGTGCGCCCCCAGAGGACAGCACCCAATCACTCCCGTATCCCCAGCCTCTAGCCGCGCTCCGAGCTCACCCATCCCGCGACCAGTTCAAGGTAACCCCGAGCTGAGAGTTCAGTCCTCGGCTCTGTCTCTGCAGCCAGCTTCTCCGTTCTAATACCTGCGAGCTCTCCGACACTCTGACACCCCCGATCCTTCTGTGAACCTGCGGGGCTTGGGGCCATGCTGACCCCGTGTGGGCTTCACCCTGGTTTAGCCTCTGGAGCAATGTCCCTCAGTGGAACAGACTTTTAAAAGTCCTGATTTTGTGCTCCTTTGCTCCGCCGCTTGCCGGGAGCCGGCCCCTCCCCCCGCGGTCTATCTTCCCGACGTTTTAGATTCACTTCTCCGCCAGTCCTACCTTTCAGAAAGTGGTTGATTTTCTATTTCTAGAGTTGCTGTTCTTCTTCTCTTCGCTCTCCTGTTGGATTTGTAGGTGTTTGCAATGTTTAGATAAGCTACCGAGCTGATCTCCTGCTATCTGATGTAGTCTCAGGCTGCTACTTCACTGCCATCTTGACTCCTCCCCGACACTACATCATTCTTAAAGGGACTATCCACCAAGATGATCTAACAATTGTAAATATCTATGCCCCCAATATGGGAGCAGCCAATTACATAAGAAAACTAGTAACCAAGATAAAGAGTCATACTTACATGAACACATTAATAGTAGGAGATCTTAACACGCCTCTCTCAGTAATAGACAGATCATCGAAGCAGAAAATCAATAAAGAAACAAGATCATTGAATGACATATTGGACGAGATGGACCTCTTAGATATATACAGAACATTCCACCCTAAAACAACAGAACACTCATTTTTCTCAACTACACATGGAACCTATCCAGAGTAGACCACATACTGAGTCACAAATCAAGAATCAACCGATACCAAAAGACTGACATTCCCTGCATATTCTCAGATCACAATGCTTTGAAACTGGAGCTCAATCACAAGGAAAAGTTTGGAAGGAACTGAAACACCTGGAATCTAAAGATCACCTAGCTTAAAAATGCTTGGATCAACCATGAGATCAAAGAAGAACTTAAACAATTCATGGAAACCAATGAGAATGAAGACATTTCTGTCCAAAATCTATGGGATACAGCAAAGTGGTCCTAAGGGGGAAATACATAGCCATCAAAGCCTCCCTCAAAAATAGATGGAAAAATCCAGTGTACAACAGCAGTCTGCACACCTTAAGGAGCTGGAGAACCAATAACAAATCAAACCAATTCCACATATAAGAAGGGAAATAATCAAGATTAGAGTAGACATCAATGAGGTAGAAACCAGAGATACAGTAGAACGTATCAATGAAACTAGAAGCTGGTTTTTTGAAAGGATCAATAAGATCGGTAAACCCTTGGCCACACTAATCCAAAAGAAAAGAGAGAAAGCCCAAATTAATAAAATTATGAATGAAAAGGGAGAGATCACAACCAGCACCAAGGAAGTAGAAAAAAATCATCATAAATTATTACCAAGAGTTTTATGCCATAAGCTAAGCAAACCAGATGAAATGGATGCATTCCTGGAAAACTATAAACTCCCAAAATTGAACCAGGAAGAAATGGACAACATGAATAGACTGATATCTAGTAACAAGATTGAATCAGTGATCAAAAACCTCCCAAAAAACAAGAGTCCAGGGCCTGACGGATTCCCTGGGGAATTCTATCAAACTTTCAAAGAAGAAATAAAACCTATTCTCCTAAAGCTTTTTCAAAAAATTGAAGCATAAGGAAAATTTCCAGACTCTTTTTATGAAGACAGAATTACCCTGATCCCCAAACCAGCCAAAGACCCTACCAAAAAGGAGAATTTCAGACAAATATCACTGATGAATATGGACGCTAAGATTCTCAACAAGATCCTAGCAAACTGGATCCAACAGCACATTAAAAAGTTTATCCACCATGACCAGGTGGGATTCATCCCTGGGTTACAAGGATGGTTCAACATTCCCAAATCAATCAATGTGATAGAATAAATCAATAAGAGAAGAGAGAAGAACCACATGGTCCTCTCAATTGATGCAGAAAAATCATTTGACAATATACAGCATCCGTTGCTGATGAAAACGCTTCAAAGTATAGGGATAGAGGGAACATTCCTGAACTTCATAAAATCTATCATTGAAAGACCCACAGCAAATATCATCCTCAATGGGAAAAAGCTTGCAGCCTTCCCGTTGAGATCAGGAACACGACAAGGATGTCCACTCTCACCACTCTTGTTCAACATAGTATTAGGAGTCCTAGCAACAGCAATCAGACAACAAAGAGATAAAGGTATCCAAATTGGCAATGAAGAATTCAAACTCCCTCCCTTCACAGATGACATGATTCTTTATATGGAAAACCCAAAAGACTCCACCCCAAAATTACTAGAACTCCTACAGCAATTCAGTAATGTGGAAGGATACAAAGTCAATGTACAGAAATCAGTGGCTTTCTTATACACTAATAATGAAAATACAGAAAGGGAATTTAGAGAATTGATTCCATTTACTCTAGCACCAAGAACCATAAGATCCCAGGGAATAAACCTAACCAAATAGGTAAAGGATCTGTACCTGAGGAACTACAGAACATTCATGAAAGAAATTGAAGAAGACACAAAAAGATGGAAGACCATTCCATGCTCTTGGATTGGAAGAATAAACATTGTTAAAATGTCTATACTGTCTACAGAAATATATACTTTTAATGTCATTCCAATCAAAATTCTACCGGTATTTTTCAAAGAGCTGGAGCAAATAATCCAAAAATTTGTATGGAATCAGAAGATACCCTGAATTGCTAAAGAAATGTTGAAAAACAAAAGTAAAACTGGCGGCATCCATTACCTGATTTCAAGATTTACTACAAAGCTGTGATCACCAATACAGCATGGTACTGGCATAAAAAAAGTCACATAGACCAGTGGAACAGAGTAGAGAGCCCAGATATGGACCCTCAACTCTATGTTCAACTAATACTCAACAAAAGCAGAAAAAATATATAGTGGATAAAAACAGTCTCTTCAAACAATGGTGATGGGAAAACTGGACAACTATATGTAGAAGAATGAAACTAGACCATTCTCTTACACTGTACACAAAGATAAACTCGAAATGGATAAAAGACCTGAATGTGAGACAGGAATCCATCAGAATCCTAGAGGAGAACATAGACAGTATCCTCTTTTATATCAGCCACAGCAACTTGTTTCAAGATATGTCTCCAAAGGCAAAGGAAACAAAAGCAAAAATAAACCTTTGGGACTTCCTCAAGATCAAAAACTTCTGCACGACAAAGGGAAGAGTCTACAAAACAAAGAGGCAACCCACGGAATGGGAGAAGATATTTGCAAATGACAGTACAGACAAAAGTTGATATCCAAGATCTATAAAGAACTCCTCAAACTCAACACACACAAAACAGATAATCATGCCAAAAAATGGGCAGAAGATATGAACAGACACTTCTCCAATGAAGACATACAAATGGCTATCAGACACATGAAAAAATGTTCATCATCACTTGCTATCAGTATGATTCAAATTAAAACCACATTGAGATACCACATCACACCGTTTAGAATGGCCAAAATTAGCAAGAGAGGAAACAACGTGTGTTGGAGAGGTTGTGGAGAAAGGGGAACCCTCTTACACTGTTGGTGGGAATGCAAGTTGGTGCAGCCACTTTGGAGAACAGTGTGGAGATTCCTGAAGAAATTAAGAATAGAGCTTCCCTATGACCCTGCAATTGCACTGCTGGGTATTTACCCCAAAGATACAGATGCAGTGAAAAGAAGGGCCATCTGTACCCCAATGTTTATTTCAGAATGGCCACGGTCGCCAAACTGTGGAAAGAACCAAGATGCCCTTCAACGGATGAATGGATAAGGAAGATGTGGTCCGTATACTCTATGGAGTATTATGCCTCTATTAGAAAAGATGAATACCTAACTTTTGTATCAACATGGACGGGACTGGAAGAGATTATGCTGAGTGAAATAAGTCAAGCAGAGAGAGTCAATTATCATATGGTTTCACTTATTTGTGGAGCATATCATATAACATGGAGGACATGCGGAGATGGAGAGGAGAAAGTGGTTGTGGGAAATTGGAAGGGGAAGTGAACCATGAGAGTCTATGGACTCTGAAAAACAACCTGAGGGTCTAGAAGGGGCTGGGGCTGGGAGGTTAGGGGAATGAGGTGGTATTAGTGAGGGCACATGTTGCATGGAGCACAGGGTGTGGTGCAAAAACAATGAACACTGTTATGCCGAAAAGAAATTTTAAAAAGTAAAGATCCTATTTTGGACTTATAAAAAATAAAAATAAAAACTACATTAAGTTTTACTTCTGTTAAAAATATACATCTTAAGAAGATGTGGTATATATACACAATGGAATACTATGCAGCCATCAAAAGAAATGAAATCATGCCATTTGCGATGACATGGATGGAACTAGAGCGTATCATGCTTAGTGAAATAAGTCAATCGGAGAAAGACAACTATCATATGATCTCCCTGATATGAGGACATGGAGAAGCAACACGGGGGGGTAGGGAGATAGGAGAAGAATAAATGAAGCAAGATGGGATTGGGAGGGAGACAAACCATAAATGACTCTTAATCTCACAAAACAAACTGGGGGTTGCTGGGGGGAGGTGGGATTGGTAGAGGGGGATGGGGCTATGGACATTGGGGAGGGTAAGTGCTATCGTAAGTGCTGTGAAGTGTGTAAACCTGGCGATTCACAGACCTGTACCCCTGGGAATAAAAATACATTATATGTTTATTAAAAAAAAAATTTGGAAGGGGAGGCGAACCATAAGAGACTATGGACTCTGAAAAACAACCTGAGGGTTTTGAAGGGTCAGGGGTGGGAGGTTGGGGGAACAGGTGGTGGGTAATGGGGAGGGCACGTTTTGCATGGAGCACTGGGTGTTGTGCAAAAAGAATGAATACTGTTATGCTGAAAAAATAAATAAAATGGGAAAAAATATACATCTTAACTGTTATACAAGTCTCTATGAAAAATATATTTATTTATTTATACATCTATACATGTTTTTCTGTGTAGTGTTCCCCATTTCTATGAAATGTTTGTATTGATATAATTTCACAAAAAAGTAATGGGTCCACGAAATGATTATTTTTCATTTTTTTATTTTCTTATCAAGCTGATGAATCGTATACACTTACAACATAGCAAATAAATAACATATATGATGTTTATTTTTTTGCTTTTTATTTTATTACACTAACAAATGATTGGGGCCTCATAAAAATTGCAACATATATTTATTTGATGAATATCGATTGATTGTGAAACCCTTTCTTATCTGTATATGCTATTTTAATATTCTTGTTTTAAAGCAAACAAAACCAGAGAGAGAAAGAAATATCAAGAAACGGACTACTAATTATAGAAAGCAAAATGATGATTACTGTTAGTGCAGTCGGGAGGATGGGTTAAATAGGTGATGGAGTTTAAGTACTTCACTTAGGGTAATTAGCACAGGATGAAGTATGGAAGTAGTTCATTACTTACTTTGTAACTAAAATTAATATAACATTGTATGTAAACTAACTTGAATTAAAATTAAAACTTAAAATTAAAAAAGGTGTTTTATATTTTTTCCTATTAATCTTCTTCAAAAATTATTTCGGATCTTCTATTTTTATTTATATTTGACTGGTTTCTTACCTTTAATTAATTAATGGATTTTTATTATGTTCAATTAGCCAACGTACAGTAGGTAGTTTTTGATGTAGTGTTTAACAATTCATTACTTTTTTTTTAACACCCAGTGTTCATCACAACATACCCTCCTTAATACTTATCTCAGGTTACCTCATCCCCCCAGCCTCTCCCTTCTATAACCCGCAGCATGTTTCCTGGAGTCCAGAGTCTCTCATGGGATTTCTTCCTCTCTGATTTGTTCCTATTCAGTGTTCCCCCAATTTCCTATGTTCTTCTGTGGTATTTCTTAGATTCCATATATGAGTGAAACCACATGAGAATTGTCTTTCTCTTCTTGACTTACTTCATTTCACATAATCCCTTCCAGTTCCATCCATGTTGATGAAAATGGTATGTATTTAGCCTTTTCCATGGCTGAGTAATATTCCATTGTATATATGAACCCCATCTTCTTTATCCATTCATCTGTTGAAAGAAATCTTGGCTCCTTCCACAGCTGAGATATTGTTGACATTGCTGCTATGAACATTGGAATGCAAGTGTCCCATCATTTCACTACATGTGCAACAATATGGGTGGAGGGAGGGACTATTATACTAAACAAAACAAGTCAGCCAGAGAAAGACAAATACCATATGATTTCACTCATATGGTATGGAATCATATGGAATCACTCGTATGGTATTTAAGAAGCAAAACTGATAAATATAGGGAGGGGGAAAGAGAGAGGTATACCAGAAAACAGACTCAACTATAGAGATCAAACTGTAGAATCCCGGAAGGAAGTTATTGAAGGAGATGCTTTAAATAGGTGATGGGTATCAGGAAGTTACTGGTTGTGTTGAGCACTTAGTATTCTATGTAAGTGATAAATCACTAAATTCTGTACCTGAAAGTAATATTATTCTGTGTTAAATAACTGGAATTTATTTTTTAAAGATTTTATTTATTGGACAGAAATAGAGAATGAGCACAAGCAGAGGGAGTGAGAGAGGAGAACCAGGATCCTCTTCAGAGAAGCTTTGAGAAATCTATTTGAAGTGCACTGTGGATTCTTCCAAGATCAACTGAAGACTTTTCCCATAAAGTGGATGGTAGCATATCCAAGGAAAACAAGTGATATTTGGTCCCTGATTCAGTTATAGTGTCAGTGATGGAGGAATTACAAACTTTTTGAGGAGCCTCCATACTGTTTTCCAGAGCAGCTGCACCAGGTTACATTCCTACCAACAGTGTAAGAGCATTCTCCTTTATCTGCATCTTTCCCAACATTTGTTGTCCATTTTAGCCACTCTGACTGGTGTAAGGTGGTATCACGTTGTGGTTTTGATTTGTCTTTCCCTGATCTATGTGATATGAAACATTTTCCCAAATGTCTGTTCACCATTTGTATGTCTTTGGAGAAATGTCTGTTCATGATTTCTCTCCATTTCTTCACTGGATTATTTGTTTTTGGGTGTTGAATTTGAGAAGATCTTTATAGATTCTGGATACTAGCCCTTTAACTGATATGTCATATGCAAACATCTTCTCTCATTCTGTAGATTTCCTTTTAGTTTTGTTGACTGTTTTCTTTGCTGTGAAAATCTTTATATCTTGATGAAGTCCCCATAGTTCAATTTTGCATGGTTTCCCTTGACTTTGTAGATATGTCTAGCAAGAAGTTGCTGTGGCTGAGGTCAAAGAAGATGTTGTCTCCCTTCTTCTCTAAGATTTTGATGGATTCCTGTCTCAAATTGAGGTCTTTCATCCATTTTCAGTTTATCTTTGTGTATGGTGTATGAAATGGCCCAGTTTCATTCCTCTCCACATGGCCATTCAATTTTCCCACCAGGAATGGATGTTGTGTTTTGTCAAATGTTTTTTCTGCATTTATTTAAAGGATCTTATATTTCTTATACTTTCTTTTATTAATATGGTGCATTATGTTTATATATTTGTCAATATAAAACCTCCCTTCAAACCCAGGAATAAATCTCACTTGAACATCTTGAATGATTCTTTTAATGTAATGTTACCAATATTCTTTTATTTTGGTGATGCTGATCGCTATTTCTTCTGTCTCATTTGTGACTTTATTTATTTGCATATTTGTTCTCTTTCTTCAATGAGTGTGGGTAAGGAGTTATCAATTTGATTAATTTTTCAGGGAACCAGAACCTGGTTTCATTGAATTTTTATATTTTTTTAAGTTTCATAACAATTTGTTTCTGTTCTAATTTTTATTCTTTCTCATCTTCTTCTGGATTTAGACTTTATTGTACTTATCCTAGTTCCTTTAAATGTAAATAAAGATTGTTTATTTGAGGTTATTTGTGCTTTTTGAGGTAAGCCTGTATTGCTATACAATTCCCTCTTCTGGCCACTTTGGCTGCATCTCAAATTTTTGGACTATTGTTTTCATTTTCATGTGATTCTATGTACTTTTTAAATATATTCTTTGAATTCCTGGTTGATCTATTCTTTGTTTAGTAGCATATTGTTTAACCACCAGGTATTTTTGACCTTTCCAAATTTTGTGGGGTTGCCTTCACATTTCATTGCATTGTGGTTGGAAAATATGCATAGTATGATCCTAACTTTTTTTTTTAACTTTTTATAGCCTGATTTGTGACCTAGTATTCTTTTCTGGAGAATTTCTCATGCATTTGAAAAGAATGTGTACTCCGCTGCTTGAGGATCTAATGTTCTGCAAATATCTATTAAGTCTATCTGGTCCTGTATGTGTTTCAATGCCATTTTACCTCGTTTATTTTCTGGTTAGCTGATCTGTCCATAAGCAGGGTGTGAATGTCCCTTATTTTGTTATTATCAATTTGTTCCTTTATATTTGTTTATGTTTTATATATTTGGGTGTCCCCATGTTGGGGGTATAAACATGTACAGTTATTAGATCTTCTTCTTGAATAGTTACTTTTATTATGATAGTGTCCTTCTTCATCTCCTGTTATTGTCTTTTGCTTAGAATCTAGTTTGTCTGATATAAGAATTGCAAATGTGGCTTTTTTAAAATATCCGTTACATGATAAATATTTTTTCATCCACTCACATTCAATCCACAGGTGTCTTTAGATTAAAAATGAGCCTTTTGTAGGCAACATATAGATGGATATTTTTGTTTTGATTTGTTTGTTTTATGGACTTTATGAAAAGACACACTGTCTTTTCATTGGTGTGCTTAACCCATTTACATTTAGAGTGGTTATTCATAGATATGTTTTTAATGCCATTTTATTACTTGTTTTGTCATTTTTTTCTGCAAGTTTTCTCCATCTAGTCTTTATCACTTTTGGTCTTGCCTTTCCACTCAGAGGTCTCTGTATTATTTCTTGTAGGACTGGTTTAGTGGTTACAATATCCTTTGGTTTTTGTGTGTCTGGGAGACTCTTTATCACTCCTTCTATTTAATCCAGTCTTCCTGGATAGAGTATTTTTGTCTACAGATTTTTCTCATTCAGCAGGATGAATATATCCTGTTATTTCCTTCTGGCTTGCCAAGTTTCTGTTCAGAGATCCAGAGCTAGTTCGATGTGTCTTCCCTTGTAAGATTGAGATTTATTTTCTTTGTTCTTTTAACACTTTTTTCTTTTTCACTATAGCTCACAAATTTAACTATAGCATGTGTTGGTTTGGTCTGCTTTTCTTGCTTTTGTTGGGGTTCTTTGTGGCTACTGGATCTAGATGTCTGTTTCCTTCATCAAATTAGGAAGTTATCAGCTATACTTTCCTCAGTAAACTTCTGCCCCCTTTTCCGTCTTTTCCTCTGAGACTTCTATATTATGAATGTTGTTATGCTTGATGGAACCATTGAGTTTCCTACGACTATTCTCAAGTTCTATAATTCTTCGCTCTCTCTCTTATTAAGCTTCATTACTTTATAATATTTTATTTTTTATTTCACTTATTCATTCCTCTGCTTCTTCCATCCTTGAGTTCACTGCATTCAGTGTGTTTTGAACCTCAATTATTGCAGTTTTCATTTCTTTCTGTTTTAAAAGAATTATTTATTTTAGAGAGGAAGAACACAAGGAGGGAGAAAGTTAGAGGAAGAGAGAGAAACAAATTCCCCTCTGACTATGAAGAACTTCACGGACTTGATCTCAGGACCCTGAGATGGTGACCTGAGGGAAAATCAAGAGTTGGACATTTAACCAATAATGCCACCCAGGGACTCCAACTTTCATTTTCTTACTTTTTTTTAAACTAATTTATCTCTGTGGTAAGGATCTTCCTTCCATTCTTTTCTCAAGCCCAGTGAGTACCCTTATGGCTGTTACTTTAAATTCTTCATCAGGCCAATTACTTATATCAGTTTCACTCAGGTTTCTCGCAGTGACCTTGTGTTATTTCATTTATGATAAATTTCACTATCTTGGCATTTTGTAAATGTCTCTGTCTTCATCTCCATGTTATAAAATCCTGTTTTATTCCTGCCCCTGAAGTTAATAGCTTTATGATAAAGAAACTATAGTATCCATGGCCTGGTGCTTCAGGGGTGTATTTGTGTGTGCTTCATGCACTCCATTGGAGTGCACTCCATTTTGGCTGCTGTGTACTTTGGGCCAGTCATCTGAAGAGGCTGTCCTTGCCTGAAGTGGACAGTTTGGTCTTTGGTCAGGGTGTGGGGATTTAACTAGGTGTGATCAGGTCTGCTTGTTAAACGAGACCTGGTATTATTACTATTAGAATTGAAGCCTAGGAGAGCTCTATGGTCAGAAGACTTGCTGTGGACAAGTTCTTCTGGTTTTGTGTGGAAGGGGCTTACCACACTGGGACCAAGGGTATTTTGACCAGGAAGGGCTGTATCACCAGCATGCAGAGGTGTGAGACTCTATGTAAACAGGTTAGGTAGCCAGTGTAGTCCTCATGCTTTTTACTCCAGGTAGTCTACCCCAGGAGTTGGGGAAGGAAATTGTTCTAGCCATCTCCTTTTCCTTGGGAGAGGGGTCTCCATGCTCTCAGGGAAGCACCCTTAGAAAAGTAAATAATCTCTCCCTTGTGTGTCCCAGGACTTTTTCAGTCACTGTTTTCATCCTATCTGACTCTGGATTATTTATCTCCCTTCTCTCCATGATTGGCACAGTGCTCTCAGGGCTCTATTTCAGTCAAGCCTGCTGATTTTTCTAAATTTAAATTCAATTAATTAACATATACTATATTATTGGTTTCAGAGGTAGGGGTCAATGATTCATCAGTCTTATATAATACCCAGGACTCATTACATCATGTGCCTCCTCAATGTCCATCACCCAGGCACCCCATCCCTCCACTCACCTCCCCTTCTGCAACCCTCATTTTGTTTCCTATGTTTAAAGTCTATTACAGTTTACCTCTTTCTCTGATTTTATATTGTTATATTTTTCTTCTCTCCCCCATGATCCTCTGTTTTGACTCTTAAATTCCACATATCAGTGAGATCATATAATTATCATTCCCTAATTGACTTTTTTCTCTTAGCATAATACCCTCTATTTCCATCAACAGCATCATAAATAAAAAGATTTTATTTCTTGATGGCTGAGTAGTATCCCACTATATATATATATTTTTTTTCACATATATATATATATTCACATCTTCTTTATCCATTCTTTATCCATTCACCAAGCTTGCTGACTTTTAATTTTTTTTTTAAGATTTTATTTGACAGAGATCACAAGTAGGCAGAGAGGCAAGCAGAGAGAGAGAAGAAGGGAAGCAGGCTCCCCGCTGAGCAGAGAGCCCAATGTGGGGCTCGATCCCAGGATTCCGAGATCATGACCTGAGCCGAAGGCAGAGGCTTTAACCCACTGAGCCACCCAGGCGCCCTGCATGCTGACTTTTAAAAATGGAGGATTTGTGGGCATCTGGGTGGTTCAAACAATTAATCCTCTGACTCCTAATTTTGGCTAGGGTCATGATCTCCAGATCTTGAGACTGAGCCCTGCATTGAGCTCTCTGCACAGTGGCTGTTTCTCCCTCTCCCTCTGCCCCTCCCCTTGCATTATCTCTCTCTCTCTTTTTCTCTCCCTCTCTAAATAAAATAAATTAAAACAAAACAAAAGAAAACAAACAAGCAACAAACAAAACTCCAGGCGTTAGGAATAGAATGTGAGTAGAGACCTGCAGTGGTTTTCTGGGAGTGGGTCTCCCTATGTTGGGATTGAGTCAGGTTTGACTTAGAAGTTCAGTTGTGCCAGACAGCAAGGACATGAGATTTGGAGCTAACAGGCTTAGCATCCAGTTTTGGGGTGGAGCTTCCCTGGTCAGGTGACTCTGCATTTATGCTGAGGTTCAGGGAAGGAAAATGGTGCCTACTGGCTCCTTTGTCCCCAGAGTGGTGTCTCTATGAAAGTTACCTTCCATGAACATGGTCCAAGAATGAATAATCTTCCCCAATGTGCCCCATGTGGTCCTCAGATCTTTCTCTCTGCCTCTGACTGTTTGCCTGCCTTCTCTTCATGAATAGGGTAGCACCTGCATGGCTCTATCTCAGAAAAGTTCACAGACCTTTAAACTCTAGTCTTCAAACCCTAACTGGTTGCAAAAACTCAGCTCCTCTCCTTTCCCCAACCAATGGCTTTGAGGAAGTCTTCTCCTTGAATATTTCTCTCTCTCTTTTCTCTCTGACCAGGGCTTCCTCCCTTGCTTAGCACTCATGATTCATTTCTCCCCCAAACCACTGCACTCCCCACTCAATGTGGCCTCTACTTCTATTTGTGGAGTTTGCTCTGTCAGTCCTCAAGTCAATTTCTAGTGTATTCAGAATGATTTGATAGGTACCTAGTTGTGTTCAAAGACTGAGATGACCTTAGGGTCCTCTTACAGTGCCATCTTAGCTCCTCACCCCCTCATTCTTTTAGCATTTTATTCTTAAGTTTGACTGAATTTATTTTTGTTAAAAAATGAATTCACTTTAGTTAAGAACCTTAGATGATTATGTTTCGAATCCCAAATTAATTTAATTATAAAAACTTGCTGGTAAATATTTAATGAGCATTTGGTAACTGAAATTATGCAGTGAATATCTTCTTTTTGCAGATATGAAAATTATATTATGAGATAAGACGTTAAGTCTTCCATCTCAAGCAAATACTTACTTTTGAAAATATTACCATATTTTTTAAAGAATTTATTTATTTATTTGACAGAGATCACAAGTAGGCAGAAAGGCAGGCAGAGAGAGAGGAGGAAGCAGGCTCCCTGCTGAGCAGAGAGCCTGATGTGGGTCTCGATCCCAGGACTCTGGGATCATGACCTGAGCCAAAGGCAGAGGTTTAACCCACTGAGCCACCCAGGCACCCAAAATATTACCATATTATCATATAGCTTCTTGTGATGAGAATATTTCCCATTATATATTTTAGGAAAATTCATACTTATGCCATTCCCAAATCAAGCTCATAATTAGTTAATAGTCTATAAATTTTTAAAGGTTCACTTAGTTTTAGTATAAAAATATACAAATTTATATATATGTTATAGAATGTGGATCTTCTATTTTTGAAGAAAAATACTTATTTCCAATTTGATGCATCAGTCATAAATCACCGTAATGCTTGGGATAATACAGGGCTTCTTACATTTTTATTCTAGCTTTCTTGTTTATATCTTCCCTCAGAAAAGGTAGAAATAACAGAATTATTCCTTAAACAGTGGTAGTTATATATAGTACAGAAGACCTCGCCCAAATCAAACCCCCCCAATTCTGGTTAACTAGAGTTATGAGAATGCAAAATGTATAATGAAATATACATAACAGAAATTATCTTATAAAATGTTAACAATGTCTTTGGAGGATGTAAATGTTGAGTGTTTAGAGGAATGCTTTGGAAGTGGCTCTGATTGATTTCTCAAAAGTATATAGTATGTAACCACCATCAATATTTTTATATAATAGTATTTATTCTTTAATAATCCATTTTGCATCACCTCAATCATAATTATTTATACTGTAGTACACCTGTAATAAGTTGTTTTCTTATGATTCATCTAGATTCCCCCGGGGTCCCTCTCATTAAAAAATATAAATTTCCTTTCCTTTCTAATGTGGGAAGACTTCTAAGTTCATGAAGAATTTTATCCTTAATCTCTATGTTTATCATTTTATATCAATCAGGAGAGCCAGTGTCCACTATTTAAGGGTAAACTTCAATAGAAATAAAACAAATAACCATCTATCAATATTGATAAGTAGATACTAGATGTATTATTTTTCTTTATAGAAACCTGGCAATGGTATAACATGTATTGTTCCTTTGATCTCTTTTCAATATTTTGAGGATACATACTGAGTATACTAGAAGTAATACACTGGATAATACCATCAAGCTGGATTGTTTCCATTATAACTTCTACATATTAGCAAAACCTTAATTTTTAAAAGATTTTATTTATTTATTTGTCAGAGAGAGTGAGCACAGGCAGGCAGAGTGGCAGCAGAGGCAGAGTGAGAAGCAGGCTCTCCGCTGAGCAAGCAGCCCGATATGGAACTCAATCCCAGGATGCTGGGATCTTGATCTGAGCCAAAGGCAGCCACTTAAGCAACTGAGCCACCCAGGCGTCCCTTAGCAAAACCTTGTTACCCAAAAGTTAGGAAGAAATAATGACATTTTCCTTAGTTGAAAAATTATCACAAAGGAAACAAAAAGAGTGATGAAGCATATATATTTTATCAAATCTCAATTATTTTAATCTTCTAAATTATTTCGGTCTCTGCCTTCTATCCTGGAATAATATTGTTAAAGAATATACAAGGTGCAAGTAATCTACTTCTGAGGCCACAGGACTAACGAGGACTTACTCGACATTTTTATAGAGCACATCCTCTGAATTAGTCTTCTCAAGGCACCTATCACCTCCTTGTTTCTCAGGCTGTAAATAATGGGGTTGAGCATCGGGGTCAGGATGGTGTAGAAGACAGCCAAGGCCTTGTCTTCTGTTGGAGATCGGAGGGATCTTGGACGTAAATAAGTGTAAGCAAAGGGTGCATAGTAGAAAGTCACCACAGTTAGGTGGGTACTGCAGGTCGAATAAGCCTTCTTCCTCCCTTCTGTTGACTGCATGCAACAGATGGCAAATAGAACACGTCCATAGGAACATGCAATGCCAATGAAAGGAAACACAATCAAGAGTGTGGTGCTTACAAACACTGTGTACTCATAGACCCATGTATCCATGCAGGCCAGAGTCAACATGGCAGGGACATCACAGAAAAAATGGTTGATAGTCCTGGATCGGCAGTAAGGTATATGGAGGGCATATACAGTGTGGGCACAGGAGTTGATTGAGCCCATTATCCAAGATCCTATTATCATCAAAGCACATATTCTTTTACTCATATGAGTGGGATAGTGGAGAGGAAAGCAAATAGCCACATAGCGATCATAGGCCATCGAGGCCAACAATAATCCCTCTCCACCCGCTAAAGTCAAGAAGAAGAAGCTCTGAACCCCACACCCAATGAAAGAAATAGTCTTGTTCCTAAAGAGATAATCAAAAGCCATCTTGGGGACAATAGTGGAGATGTAGTTCAGGTCCATGAGGGAGAGCTGGCTAAGTAGATAATACATTGGTGTGTGGAGATGGGTATCCACAAGGATGAGGATGATCATGGACAGGTTGCCAAAAAGAGCCATTAGGAAAATTAGAACAATGAGAATGAAGAAGAACAATCCAATTCTTGATGGTGGAAACAACCCCGATAAGAAGAAATCTATAGAAGTTTGGTTATTATATTCCATGGGGCATTAATTTAGTTTTCCCTAAAGATAGACACACATAAAGTATAAAAAAACAAGTTCTCATTAATTCACTATCTGTGATATATTCAGGAGACACTGCAACTTAAAATAGTAATAATAATCAGAGTGCTTGGGTAGCTCAATCTGTTAACAGGCTGTGTTGGCTCAGGAAACTTGATCCCAGGTTCCTGGAATCAAGCTTCACACTGATCTCCCTTCTCAGTGGGGAGCCTGCTTCTCTGTCTCTTGCTGACACTCCCTCTGCTCTTGCACTCTCTCTCTCTCAAATGAATACTTTTTAAAAAAATCTAAAATCAATAGTTAATAATTATTTTGAAAAAAACTCATATTTTTTCCTCATAGATAAAGTTTTATGAGGCAAACATCTATGTCCAAATATGTAAAAACTATTTTACAGATATCTTCTAAATTTGTGAGAATTATGTATTTTCGTAATGACTTTATTAAGATATGTGTGGTTTCCTACATAAATATAACTATTAACAAAGTCAAAAATTATATCTTATATGTAGGCATTATAAATCAATATAAATGAATTAAATTACAGACTCATTTGAATATAATTGTATGACTCATAGGAGATGCTTTCTTAATTATTAAGCCCAATATTTCTGGAATTATAGTAGCCTATCAGTTCATATTGTAGATATATATTCATGTCCTTTGATTTCTGCTCAAAAAGCCTGTCAAATCAAGCTTTTTAGCAAGTATCATTTTTCCTTCTTTTTTCTGCAGAAATATACTTTTAATTATTTTGCCATTACTATTTTCATAAAACAATTTTATTCTTCCTTCTCACACAACTTCCAAAAACACTAGTTTAAGTAAACCATTTTCATGAGAACTTACTCTTTAATTTTTCTTGTAGCTTTCATGACTCTGTTCAAGTGCTTTGAAAAAAGATGTGCATTCTGTTCATCTGCTTCCCAGTAGTTACATGATATTATGCACTGTGTTATGACACACTCTTTTACTTATTCCTTTTTGTTTGTTTGTTTTTGTGTATTTAAAATTATTTTCATTCTAAATAAGTATGAGTTCACCAAATATGTGAATTATCCCTCTGTCATAAAATTCAGTTAACATAATATTAAACATGCAGAAGGAGAACTTAACATGTTGGAGAATTAAGGGTACCTTAAACATATCTCACCCCTTGAACACAGCTATATAGTTGTCAAATCATTTTGAACACCGAATAAATCAATTGAAGATGTGAAAGAACAAAAACTGAAGTCTACAAGTAGAAAAATGACCAGAGATATAGCTGTGGATAAGGCAGTGGGGAGGGACCCTGACTATGGAGGCTACAGAAAAGTATTATAAGCAGTGGAGCACAAAACATGAGCTTTTAGAAGGTTACTACAGTGAGATATGTGTCCTGCTTAAGGGTGCTTAGGTGTCAAAGTGACGTGAACCCACAGGTGTGACACTATTGTCTGAGGATCCCCTGGGTTACATGAATGAGCAGCTCCTAAGTGCTGCGATGTTCCCAGAGATAAGAGAGTGGAAGCCAGCTGAGAGCAGTGAATGTTGGTGCTGGATTTCTGTTCTGTTTTGACATAAATGGCAAAACAACAATATAGTGGGAACATTTTTCCTGAGACAACTCAGCAAACAGCAAAAGCATGGTGAGACCTTCTCTTGAATGATCAGCACTGGCCCATGCGATTCCATTCCTTAAAATATGGAGATGTGAAAGTCAGTCACATGCCTGAGATAAAAACCTCAGTCACAGGCAATGTGAGCATAGGATTCTAATACAAACTGAGAACATAGGAGTGATTGACTGTTCTTATGTGAGGCTCCCTGAAGAGGGGGGGCACAAACTTTCATCTCCAAAGCTAGAGAGCAAGGCACCACAATATGCATCCCATCCATCAGTGCTAAACAGGGAAAAAAAACAGCACCACATAGTGGAGACCAGAGCTGCTAACACAAATTCCTGCCCACCTCTGCCCTGGAGGTGCATCTCCACTAAAGCAAATCCACTGACAATCAGCACAACAGGCCTTTCCTTCTGAAGACCACAATAAACAACTCGCTTACAGGAAGTTTACTTATCATAATGTGCTGCAAATCTTTAGTTCTAGGGTAAAATAGTATCTAGGTGCCATTTTACTTTTACTCTTTATTTGCTATTTTTTTCTTCTATTTTCTTTTTTTCAAATTCATTTTATTTATTTTATTTTTTATTTTTATTTATATATACAGTTTGTATATACATATATATGTAGTTTTTTTTACTTTATTATTATTACATTATCATCATTATTATTTATGTCGGGATTTATACTTTTTTAACAAGCAGACCAAAACATCCCAAAGATGTAGATTTTTTCCCTTTGTTTTTCTTTTGTTCTTTTTCTTTCTTTCTTTCTTCTTTTCTTTTCCATACCAAATGATGAGATCCCAAAAGAAAGAACAGGAAGCAGAACCCATGGCCAGAGATTGAATCAAAACCAATATTAGTAAGTTGTCTGATCTGGAATTTAAAACAATGACTATAAGTATACTAGTTGGGCTTAGAAAAAACATAGAAGACATTAGAAAATCTCTTACTGCAAATATAAAGGAACTAAAATTTAGTCAAGCTGAAATTAAAGATGCTATAACTGACATGCAATCTGAAGTGGACGCCATAAAAATGATGATGGACAGAAGAGAGGTGACTCAGTAATCTAGAAGAGAAAATTATGGAAAATGATGCTTAAAAAAAGAGGGAAACAAAAGTCATGGAACACAAAGGTAAATATAGGGAAATTGGTGACTTTTAAAAAATGTAATAACATTCACATCTTAGGGTCCCAGAAGATGAAGAAAGAGAAAAAGTAGCAGAAAATTTTTTCAAACAAATTATAGCTGGATACTTCCCTAATCTGGACATAAAAATCTGTGAACTCCCATTAAATTTAACAAAACAACAACAAAAACAAAGGGAAAAATGTCTATATTCTTGGTATGTTTTGGTCTGCTTGTTAAAAACTCTAGATCCCAACATAAATAATAATGATGATGATGATGAAATAACAATAAAGTAAAAATAAACAAAAAGGCACCTCACAAATTCTCAAGATATACAGACAAAGAAAGAATGCTGAAAGCAGCAAAGGAAAAAGTCAGTAACTTTCAAGGGAAAACAGATCAGGTTGGTAACAGATTTGTCCACAGAAATATGGCAGACCTTAAAAATAGTTGAATAAACATACAATATGCTGAATGGGAAAAATATACAGCTAAGAATGATTTATCCAGTAAGGCTGCCATTCATAATAGAAGGAGAGATAATGTTTCCCAAACAAATACTAAAGGAGTTCATGACCACTAAACTACATCTGCAAAAAATTTAAAGGTGACATTTTGAGTTGAGTAGCAGAAAACAAAACAAAACAAAACAAAACAAAACAAAAATGAAGATGAGAAAGGACTAAAGAACATCACCAGCAACCCCAACTCTACAGAATGCATAATGAAACTAAATTCATACCCATCCATAATAATTTTGAATGTAAGTGTTCTAAATTATCCAATCAAAAAATATAATGTCAGAATGGATTAAAAATAGTGCATCTATATACTGCCTACAAGAGATTCTTTTTATTTTATTTTTATTATATTTAAATTCAGTTAATGAACATATAGTGAACTATTAGTTTCAGAAGTAGAGTTCAGTTATTCATCTGTTACATATAACGCCCAGTGCTCATTACATCATATGCCCTCTTTAATGCCCATCATCCAGTTACCCCATCATCCACCCACCTCCTCTACCTCATACTTCAGTTTGTTTCCTATAGATAGGAATCTCTTATGACTTGTCTCCATCATTGTTTTCATCTTATTTTATTTTTCTTTCCCATCCCCTATGACCCATTATTTTGCTTCTTAATTTCCACATATAAATGAAATCATTGGATAATTCTCTTTCTCCGATTGACTTATTTCACTTAGCATAACATCTTTGACGTTGCAAATGGTAAGATTTCATTTTTGATGGCTGAGTAATAGTTCATGGTATCTGTACACACACACACATATACATACCAACTTCAGATTGAAAGTAAGGGGATGGAGAACAATCTATCATGATGATGGACATCAAAAGAAAGTGGGAGTAACCATACTTACATCAGCCAAAATAAGTTTCAAACAGAACACTGTAACTAGAGATGAAGAAGGGTGTTATATCATAATTAAGAGGTTTATCCAACAAAAAGATCTAATAATTGTAAATATTTATGTGCTCAAATATATAAATAAATTAAATGTAAATAAAAACAAATTCACTAACAGTAATACAATAATATTAGGGTATGTTAACACCCCCTTACAACAATGAGCAGATATCTAAGCAGAAAATCAACAAGAAAACAATGGCTCTCCCGAACCATAAGAGACTATGGACTCTGAAAAACAACCTGAGGGTTTTGAAGGGTCAGGGGTGGGAGGTTGGGGGAACAGGTGGTGGGTGATGGGGAGGGCACGTTTTGCATGGAGCACTGGGTGTTGTGCAAAAAGAATGAATACTGTTATGCTGAAAAAAAATAAATAAATAAAAAGGGAAAAAAAAAAAGAAAACAATGGCTCTGAATGACACAATGGAGCAGATGAATATGAAAGATATATTCCAGTACATCTTATTCTAAAGCAGCAGAATACACATTCTTTTAAGGTCACATGAAACATCCTCTAGAATAGATCACAGATTGGGTCACAAATTAGCCCTCAATATGTACAAAATGTTTGGATCATGCCATGCAATTTTTTTCAGATCAAAACTCTATGAAACCTAAGTCAACCACATGAAAAAACAACTTGCAAAATCACAAATACGTGGAGGTTAAAGAACATTTTACTAAAGAATGAATGGGCTAACCAGGAAATTAATGAAGAATTTTTTTAAAAAAATGGAAGCAAATGAAAATGAAAACACAAAGTCCAAAACTTTTAGGATGCAGCAAAGCAGTTGAAGAAGAAAGTATATTGCAATACAGGCCTACCTCAAGAGTTTAGAAAGGTCTTAAATATACAACCTTACTTTGTAATAAAAGGAATAAGAAAAAAAATAGGCTAATAAAACGTAAATCTAGCAGAAGAAGGAAAATAATAAAGCCAGAGCAGAAATAAATGATACAGAAACAAATAAACAAAACAATACAAAAAATAGAATAGGTTAGCAAAACTAAGAATTGGTTCTTTTGGAGAATTAATAAAATTTATAAACCCCAGTCAGACTTATCAAAAAGAAAACAAAAAAAAAGAATAAAATCACTAATGAAAGAGGATAGATGTCAATCAACACCACAGAAATACAAACAATAATAAGAGGATACCATGACAAATTATATCAACTAACAGGGAAACCAGGGAAAAAAAAACAGACAAACTCCTAGAAATCTACAAACTACAAAAATTGAACCAAGAAGAAATAGAAAATTGGAGCAGACCAATAACAAGCAAATGAACTGAATTCGTGATCAAAAATCTCCTGATAAACAAAAGTCAAGGAATGGATGTCTTCCCAAGGGAATTCTACCAGACCCTTAAATAAGAGTTACATCTTCTTCTCCAACTTCTCCAAGGCATAGAAATGGAAAGAAAACTTCTAAACTCATTCTATTAAGCCAGAATTCCCTTGATTCCAGAACCAGAGAGAGATCCTGTAAAAAAGCGGTACTAAGGTCAATATCACTGATGATCACCACTGTAAAATGTCTCAATAAAATACTAGAAAATCAAATTCAACAATACATTAAAAGAATTATTCACTAGGATGAAGTGGGATTTATTCCTGAGACGAAGGGATAGTTCAATATTCACAAATCGATCAACATCATACACCATATTAAGACAAGAATGGAGAAGAACCATATAATCCTATCAATAGAGGCACAGAAAGCATTGGATGAATTAGAGAATCCTTTCTTAATAAAAACCTTCAACCATGTAAGGATAGATAGACCATACCTCAACATCATAAAGGCTATATATAAATAACTCAAAGGTAAATCATCCTTAATTTGGAAACACTATGATCCTTTCCCATAATGTCAGGAACAAGTTGTTCAGCATACTACTGGAAGTTTTAGCATCAGCAATCAAAGAGCAAAAGAAAGAAGAAACTCCAATTTGACAAGAAAACATAAAACATTCACCATTTAAAGATGACATATTTTTTAATTAATAAAGCCACAGCTATTCTACCAGAAAATTGCTGGAACGAATGCGTGAATTCTGCATAGCCACAGTATATAAAATGAGTTTTCAGAAATCTGTTGCATTTCTATACACTAGTAATAGAGCTGACGAAAAAGAAATCAAGGAATTGATCCCATTTGAATCTGAACCAAAAACAATAAGATGAAAAGGAATGAACCTCTCTAGAAAGGTAAAAGATCTGTACTCAGAAAACCACAGACCAGTTATGAAAGAAATTAAAGAGGACACAAAGAAAGGGAAAAGCATCTCATATTTGTAGATTGGGAAAACAAACATTTTAAAAATGTCTACACTACTCAAAGCAATCTACACATTTAATGCAATCTCTATCAAATATCACCAGCATTTTTCAGAGCTAGAACAAACCATCCTACAATTTGATGGACATGCAAAGACACTGATTAGCCAGCCAAAGCAATCCTGGAAAAGAAAAAAAATATATATAAAATAAAATAAAACTGGAGGTATCATGATAACAGATCTCAAGCTATATTACAAAACTATAGTCATTCAGATAGTATGGTTGTGACACAAAAAATAGACATATAAATCATTGGAACAGAATAGAAAACCAAATAATAGGCCAAAACTATGTAGTCGACTAGTCTTTGACAAAGAAGAAAAGAATATTCAATAGAAAAAAGGCAGTCTATTCAACAAACAGTATTGAGAAAACTGGGCAGCAACATGCAGAACAGTGAAACAGCAAGGACTTTGACTTCAGCATGGACCTAGGCACAACCCCTGAGGACAGGGAAACAAATGCAAAAATGAACTATTGGGACTTAATCAAGATAAAATCTTTCTGTATAACAAAGGAAATAATTAACAAAACTAAAAGCAGCCTACACAATGGGAGATGATATTTGCAAATGACATACCTGATGAAGGGTTAGTATCCAAAATCTATAAGGAACTGATCAAGCTTGATATCCAAAAATAGCAAACTGATTAAGAAATAGACAGAAGACAGATAAACATTTTTCCAAAGTAGACATGCAGATGGCTAACAAACATATGAAAAAATGCGCAACACTCATCATCAGGGAAATGCAAATCAAAACCATGATGAGATACTACCTCACATCAGTCAGTATGGCTGAAATTGACAATGCAAGAAACAACAGGTATTGGTGAGGATGCAGAAAAAGGGAAACACTTTTGCACTGCTAAAGGAAATTCAAACTGGTACAGTCACTCTGGAAAACAATTTGGATGCTCCTCAAGAAGTCAAAAATATAAATTCCCTAGAATCCAACAATTAAATTACTAGATATTTACCCAAAGTATACAAAAATACATATATGAAGATTTACAAGCACCCCCAACGTATATATGAAGAGAGTTCAAATGTTCAATGACTAATTAATGTATAAAGAAGATGTAAGATGTGTACACACACACACACACACATATGCATATGTATATATGTATGTATACATACATACAGAGATTTCATTTTTGGTGGCTGAGTATACTCCATTACACACACACACACACATTCCATTATATTATAATAGATATTCCATAATATACAACATATAACATATAATAATATATAATATAACATATACTATTCATATATCTATACATATATATGTATATACACACATACACACACACAATCGTGTATGGGATAAACATCATATATGGAATATACATACACAATCATATGAAATACTCTAAATATACACACAATGTATATTCCATATATATGCATATACACAGAGCAAAATATTATTCAACCATCAACAAATGAAATCTTGCCATTGCAATAATGGGAATGGAGCTAGAGTGTATTACACTATTCAAAATAAGCTGGTCAGAGGAAGACAAATACCATATGATATCATTTATATGTTGAATTTCAGAAAGAAAACAAATGAAGATATGGAAAAGGGAAAAGAAAAAGGAAGAGAGGAAAGCAAGCCATAAAAGACTCTAAATTATAGAGAACAAACTGAGCATTGATAGAGGATTGGGGGTGGGGGATGGGCTAGTTTGGTAATGGGCATTAAAGATGACACTTCTTGTGATGATCACTTGTTTTAGTATGTAAGTCATTTATCCCTGAATTCTATTCCAGAAAACAATATTGTGTTCTATGTCAACTATGCCAAATTGAAAAAAAAGAAGAAAGAAGAAAGAAGCAGAAGGAGGAGGAGGAGGAGGAGGAGGAGGAAGAGAAGGAGAAGGAAAAGAAGGCCAAGGACGTGTAAACAAATTGGGAAAGAGAGCAAAGGGGGAATTCAGAGATGGAAATAAAAAATAAGTTTTTGATAGATAGAAATTTTAAGAAATGATCACTTAAAAGGAAAAGGAAAATTGGCATTTTGAGATTATTCTATATGGGAATAAGTGGTAAGGATATCCAGAAGAAATATCATCAGTGAGTAAGCCCAGCATGCTATGATGAGAAAGGATTGTAGTGCTTCATTTTCTAATAGTCTTTTAGGATCAAAGCCATCAGACTGTTGAGGAAGTCATTACATGAAAAACAGAGATACACACACATACACACACACATCAATATAAAAATGATTGGAACAAATTCATAACAACCTTACAAAAGATATGTTTTCAGATAAATATGAGAAGTTTTGACATCCAAAGTAGAATTATCATGTGTTATATAAAACAAAAATGCCAGATAATAATAAAGGACTTTTAGAAATTAAAAGGATAATAATTATATAATTAATGTAATGGGAGTTTCAAAAGATAAGTTGGAGAAAACTAACCATAAAGAAAACAACAATAGTGAAAATAATTTGAGATTCAGAACAGATGAGAGAATGAGAGGATTAATATAAAATGACCCAGAGTAAGGACCCCTGTTGGCTCACTTGTTTAAGTGGCCAACTCTTGATTTTGGCTCAGGTCATGATTCATCAGTCATGGGATTGAGCCCTTAGTCAGCTTCTACACTCAGTTGGGAGTCTGCTGGAAAAATTCTCCCCCTCTGTGCCTCTCTTTATGAAAGTGTTCCCTTTCTCTCAAATAACTAAACCTTTAAATAATAATAATAATAATAGTAATATTAATAATAAAGATAACCTAATATACACTTCTGGTCAATCCTGAAAATGAATGTGACATGAATATTTTTAATGAATACTACTAAACAAAAACATTTTCTCAGAGCCATTATGTATGAGATATAATATTCAAGTCGAATGCAATAAATATAAGAAATAAATGAGAAATAATCTATTAAATAGTTTATTGAAAATACAAATATCTTGAGAAAAGATTCTTAATAATTCTCAATATCTCCTAAAAAGAGATCTTAAAGTCTTCTTGAGTGAAATTTTAGTAATATGAAAAGAAAGATATATCATCATGTAAATAAATTAGCATCAGTAGTTATATATTACACATGCAACCAATAGGTCCTAAAGAGAAACAATGCTGTCAATGCATGTCCCTGAATATAAAATGGAATGTAACTATGTTAAATGAGGGGAGGTAAAGGAGAATGAAAAGGTGGTAACATAGGGAGGTGGCAGCACACAAAACATTGTGGCCTGAGGGACAAATTATGTTCCTGTATTTGAGTTTAGGAATCAACCATTAGAAGGTAAGCATATTGTTTAACAATATCAAAACAAGGAAAATATTAAAATAATTTAAAGTTTTTGTCTTTAGGGTCTGGAGGAATTGGTAATGGGACCATAATTTTACCTGTAGTGTGTTGTTGCCCTATCCATGCATTATTTGAATAAAATATTAAAGTGATATTAAAGTTTCAGTTAATAACTTGCATATACTCAAATTACTGCATATGTGAATTCTCCAAATACATTGTGGAAAACCTAGAACATTATCTTGTTGTATACAGAGCAACTAAATTTCAGTTACTATGCAGTCACAGTCAAATTTCAGAGGAAGAGTTATTTCGGTGTATCAGTTCACATTTGGATAATAATGGGGTCAGCATATTGGACTGATATCATAGGGCATAATTTCTGTTATTAGTTTCAATTATTGTCAGGATTAAAATTGAATTATTTGTAGTTACCAATGAAATTCACTTTGTTAGTATTACTACCATTTGTATTTTCTACAGGACCAGGTAAAACAAAGATTTCATGAAGTACAACTAATGAATCATTGATCATTGTATCAAAAATTATGATGTACTATACCTTGGCTAATTGAATTTAGATTAGAAAAAGATTACATGAGGTAGTTGGAATTATCTCTGCTTAATCATGAGAAAAAAACAAAACAGAAATCATGAGTGGCAAAAAAAATTCTTTGATGTCACATGACTATTAATACAGCATAATTTTGATTATCTAGGTCTCTTTATTCTTACATGCTAATCACTTGCCATGTGATGTCACTTAAAGAATTATTGCATCTGACATGCAAACCCAGTATGGTATTGAATATCTGTTTCAAAGTGTAAAGTGAAGAGAACTATTTTTTGTATGTAAAAATAAATTAGGGGTGCTTGGGTGGCTCATTGGGTTAAGCCTCTGCATTCTGCTCAGGTCATGATCTCAGGGTCCTGAGATTGAGCCTGGCCATCAGGTTCTGTGCTCAGCAGGAAGCCTACTTCCTCCTCTCTTTCTGCCTGCATCTCTGCCTACTTGTGATCTCTCTGTGTTGAATAAATAAAATCTTTAAAAAAATAAAAATAGATTGTTTCCCTTTTATTTTGATTTTACCTAAAGAAATAGTGATCTATTCAAAACCACTTACATAGTGATCTATTCAAAACCACTTACAAAAGATCTTTACCTGTCTTGATCTTTTAAATTTAAAGACCAATTAAATTTGGTTTTAAAATCAACATTATTGGGGCGTCTGGGTTGCTCAGTGGGTTAAAGCTTCTGCCTTCAGCTCAGGTAATGATTCCCAGGGTCCTGGGATCGAGCCCTGCATCGGGCTCTCTGCCCTGCAGGGAGCCTGCTTCCTCCTCTCTCTCTCTGCCTGTCTCTCCACCTACTTGTGATCTCTGTCTGTCAAATAAATAAATAAAATCTTTAAAATCAACATTATTGACAATATAGAGAGGAGAAAAAGAAAGAAATCATTTCTTAGTGAATTGGAGAACTAAGCCTTAAGCCTGAACGAAGTCCATTAATGGAAGAGAAGATAGAACTACACGTTTACTGACCATCTCCACTGGGTGGAACCCAATATCTGTTAAGATTTGTGCCAGGAATACATTTTATTTAAAATTTGAGGTTGGTATAACTACCCATTTGGTTTGGAAATATGGGCAAATGATAAATCAAGATTCAGAGATGTAAGTTACTTTCCCTGTTTTTCTGCTTGAAAATTGGATGCCCGATATAGAGATATTTCTATATTAAATTTGTATTTAAACTTAATCTTATTTTTTGCTTTAATAATGATTCTGAAATTAAAGCAATTATTTTTAAGAGCTCAAAATTTTTAAAAAAGCAAAGAAAAGAAAAAAATAAAAGCTATTAAAATTCAACATATATGAGAGTTAAGAATGTGTACATGTTCCTCTACACCCAAATAAATTGGTTTAATGTTTATATTTTGCTCACTTCAAGATCCTGTCTGTTTCCTCTTATTTGATGTTTTAATCATAATGTGACTTCATCACTGCAACTTTAGTAAATTGTTTAGAGAATACACACACAACTCCTAGATCCTCTAAATGAACTCCAGTTCATGTTTTGCCCCAATACCAATGTGTCCCTGGGTGAGTTTGTTTAGAAAGAAACACTCCCCTCTCTATTATCCTCTCTGTATTGTAGGTTGTAAATATATATATGTATGTATGTGTGTGTGTGTGTGTGTGTGTGTGTGTGTGTGTACATATTTATATGTATATTCAGTTCATTCCTATATCATAATGAGGAAAAAGGCATTAACTGAAGTCCAGGTCATGAATAAATGGCATGTTACCATTACATGCATTTATTAAGCATTATTTTTCTTAATTTTTTTCTATGTATCCATGTTACTGTTCAATTGCAAACAAAAACTGAAAAAAATCACATTAGGGATTCATTTGTATACATAAGAAATAGATTTGTCACCTATATGTTCATTATTATAAGGATGACAAACTGATTCCCAGTGATTGGAAGTAAATTATTTAAAACTAAAAAGTGGTCTAGCAGCAGATCTGGAGAGATGTCCACTACATACTCGATGATATAGAAATTCGTTCTGAAGGCAGCTAATCTCAAATATATATCTTTCTGATCACTGAGTAAGTCTGGTCACAAATTTGGTATGAGCATTTGCATAGTTGCAGCAATAATGTGCATTTACAAATCATGAGAGAGTCTGGACTCCAAAAAACAAACTGAAGGTTACGAAGGCAAGGTGGAGGGATAGGGTAATCAGACGATGGGTATTAAGGAGGGAACATGTTGTGATGAGCATTTGGGTATTATACACAGCTAATGACTCATTGAACACTACATCAAAAACTAATGATGTGTTATATATTGGCTAACTGAACACAAATAATTTTAAAAATCTAAAAAAAAGATGATTCATGATACATGAAAATAAAGTTCGTGAAAATAAAGTTCAAATGAATTTCCCATAAATAAATATTACAGAAACAGAGACAAACCCATAAAAATGTGAATTTACCAAAGAAAACTTACATTGCTTTCCTGAAAGTTTTATAAGAAATATCATCAAACTTTTCAAAAGAATCTGAATGGGGATGTCTGGGTAACTCTGTTGTTAAGCTTCTGCCTTTGGCTCAGGTCATCATCCCAGGGTCCTGGAATTGAGCCCCATATTGGTCTCCCTGCCCAGCAGGAAGCCTGCTTCTCCCTCTTCCACTCCCCCTGCTTGTGTTCACTCTCATGCTGTGTCTTTCCCTATCAAATAAAGAAGGAAAATCTTAAAAAAAAAGACTCTGAATGTTAAAAAATGTTTTTTCTACAAGTTTTCACATAAATTTGGATTGCATCCTCTCTTTTCAAGAACTGACATAGTTTAGAGTGCTGAACTTTACCAAAAGTGAATTTCTTACTCAGTATAAGGGAGGAATCCTATAAAAGATCTATCAGATCATATTTTCCAGGACAAACCTGAGCCTATTGTCTACACACAGTCTTAGTTTTTGAAATGTTTGGTCATACTTGTATCTCCATGTTGATAGATGTAATCGTTTCACATTGCTATCAGTTATCTAGAATTTACGTCACTGTCAAATGGCTTTCAGGGTCTCTGAATGAGATGATTTTGAGGAAAATCCTATATAAGCATACTTCTTTACAGTATCTACATGGAGTCATATATGATTTTTTTCATCCCTTCACATGTGACCACAACAGATTCTTCTATAAAGGGACAAAGAATATATGGCTCATAATACTGTAGTGAATTAATAACTAATAATCTTATTAAATATCTAAACAATGTGTGCTTTTAGTTGTTTAGTAGGTTATAGTGTTTGTGAACTGTATAAATTGTATAAAGAGATCTAAAATGTGAAGTATTAAAAAAATAAAATAAAAAAATAAAATGTGAAGTATTTATGTGTGCATATATCCCTGTGTTTCTTAATATAACTTCATCAAATTCTAAAATGTGATTCAGCATTGATACATAAATAGGAAAATAGGCAGACATATTTTGAGAGATATCTAATTTATCAGTATATACTTTGAGTTTGGGTTCAGGTGATTAAAGATATATCTATTTTACTTAATTACACAAACATGTTGCAGAAAATCTAGAGTCAATACTAGATCTAATTCTAGTTCTGCCACTTCCTGTTCTTCCTGCAAACTTGGATTAGTGAATTCAACTCTGTGAGACTGTGTGTGATAAGTAGAGCAAATCAAAGTCACAATGAAATATAATCTCATGCTTGTTAGAATGTCTATTACCAAAACTAAACTAAACAAAACAAAAAACAAGGGGCGCCTGGGTGGCTCAACCGGTTAAAGCCTCTGCCTTTGGCTCAGGTCCTGATCCCAGGGCCCTAGGATCCAGCCCCACATTAGGCTCTCTGCTCCGCAGGGAGCCTGCTTCCTCCCCTCTCTCTCTGCCTGCTTCTCTGCCTACTTGTGATCTATCTCTGTCAAATAAATATATAAAATCTTAAAAACAAAGACAAAAAACAAGTGTTGGAGAGTATGTGAAGGAGAAGACACACTTGAGCACTATTGATAGGAATGTAAATTAGTACAGCCATAATGGAAAATAGTATAGAGGATCCTCAAGAAGTGAAAAATAAAACTATGATCCAAAAATTCCACCTCTGTGAATATACCTAAATAAAATGAAATCAGTTACATGAAGAGACACTTGCACTCCTATAATCATTGTTGCACTATTATTCATAATAGCTAAAATATGGAAATTACCTTACATGCCCATTGACAAATGAATGGGTAAATGAAATATATCACAACCACCACACCATGGATGAACCTAGAGGACATTAAGCTATGTAAAAAAAAAAAAAAAATCAGACACAGAAAGACATACAGTACCTAATTACATTGTTATGTGTAATCTAAAACAGTCAAAGTTTAGAAATAAAGAGTAGAATGGTGGTCATTGGGTAAAGGGAGGAAGAAATCAGAAGATGTAGGTCAAAGGTCACAGTTTACATTATGCAAGATAAATAAGTTCTGTAGATCTAGTAATGTAGAGTTATGTAAACATAGTTAATACTGTGTATTTGAAATTTGATGGGAGATTAGATCTCACCGTTCAACTCACTATGTGAGTTGGCAGATATGGTAACTAGCAGTGATTATTTTAATGTGTAAGTATATTAAATCACCAAGTTGTGCAACCTAAATATACATGATTTCTGTTAGTTATATTCAATAAATCTGAAAAAATAAACAAGAATTATTACAAGATTGAATGAGATAATTTATATTGGATATGTCACATATGAGTTATATGAGGGACCAGTGAACAGTAGTTGGGATATTTTTTTACCATTTCATCATCCTCATTGCCCCTAAAATCAACATATTTGACACTGCATTATTTTTAACCATACACCTGTCATCCTTAGATTTCTCAGTGACATTTTCCCCAAATTATTTCAATGCACTATTTGATTTTCAGAAAAAATCCTATGTTGCTAACACGAATGTCATTATTATTTCACTAGAAAGTAAGTGGTATGCACAGAAAATGTTAAAGATATAATGCAAGAGTTAAGCACAGAATGTAGCACAGTTGTGTAAGATTTATATTGAAAAAATAACAATAACATATCCACTATCTCTATGAATGTCTGAATTATTTCCAGAAGGTGTAATTTACAATGAGAAAATATATTACTGCCTTCATAGGCAGAAATGTTTAGTCATTTCTATTTGACATTTATTATAAATTCCCTTTGATACTTTTGAATAAAATCTAGGCAAGAAATTCTTTCATTTAGAAAGAGAAGATTCATATGAAGTGTGAATAAGCAATTTTACCTGGTAGCTTTATTCATTGAATTTCATATGAGCCCATTTAAAGCTTATCCTAATAGGACTCAACATTTTCTCTTACAAATACCCTCATTTTCTTCCCATCAGGGGCACAGTTATGAAGTAGCTTCAAAATCACTTTTTTATTGTAAAAAATGTAGTTAGTCCTACCCAAACTCCACCTAAAATATTCTGACTCAAAACTTGACCAATTCTTCCATAGATTATGTAACTCATTTCCTAAACTGCTCATCTTAAATCTGGAATGATTTCAATTGACTCAATAATATACAGCGTCAAAATAATTAACTCTATAAGATCACCAGCTATGTGATCACATCACATGCTTGCATGAAAAAACAGCTGTACTTCTGTAGAGTAAAAACACATGTTACATATATCATATTAAAACATTCTTTAATTACCTGTGATATTCCTAACCTCTGGAGGTTCCATTACAAGTTCTGGATACTAAGTTTCCATTCTCAATGGATTATATGTATCTCTCAATTTCAGTTATTTTTCTAAAAGTCTCTTTATTCAAAAAAATAAAATTTCACATTTGAAGGTCTATTGGCCATCATATATTTAATATATACTTTGTCACAGAGAATTATCATTTTAAAGTGATCATATTATTATTTTAAAGTGATCAAGAGTATGGTATCATTTAGTGTAGACCTTAGTTTTATTCAGCAGAAATCTGGAAAAGATGTTCATAGATGTTCATAGATTATATCAGCCATTGATTATATTCTCAAACTCACCATGTTTTGCTGTCATTAAAAATACATTATTAAGAATAACACCATTTATTTCCAGAATTATTTATTGATTAATATTCTAGGTTTCAACAGAACTTCGTTTTCTAAGTATACTGTGTTTAAGTATCTGATTATTTTAAAAATTTTAATTCTATATAGATATATAATATGTATTACATATATATTTTACTTTTTATAGTTAATATCTTTTAAACTCACTTTTTCATGTACAGTTTTGTTTTAAAGTTCTATCATTAATGAGATATCTGGATATAGCAATTGCTTATTTTACTAGTTTATAAAAGGTAGTTCTTAATTAGTTCTAAACAAAATTATCTTAAAGCACTTGCAGAAGTATCTCCACTTTTAAATGAGAAATAAAATACAATTAGGACATGCACCTTCTATTATCTCCCACTTTTACAAACTTACTGGTTTGAATAGCTGACATTGGTCCTCAAGTCATTATACGAAGAGTCATTTTTCTGACTAGACTTCTTTCAGTGTATTCAAACCAATGTATATACTCCTCTCTGATCCCTGCCGTTGACATTTTAGATAATTCCATAAAGATTAAACAACAATAATGATTTCAGGACATCTTTGGAGATTAAGGAAAACACTTGGTGTTTTTTGCGTGTGTTCATTTGGGAATGTCCACTGAGACTTGAATAACATAGGTTAAATCAACATGGCCTTAGGCCAAAGTTGGCAAATAAATTATGAAAATTTGTTGAGATGTTTTCACAGATGTAGTAAAGGTCAATTCAGTGGGGAAACAAATATATTTATTCAGACATTTTGAATATTAGATCTCTAAAATTTTATGGAGTCATATATTATATATATATGTATATACATATATACATATATGTAAGTACATAAAAGTAATCAGTCTAAATATTAATTTTTTAGAGTTTGGAGTATATTCCTATAAAATTTCATACAGTGAAATGAGATGTGATATGTGGAACATAAACACATGAAAAGAAAATTTTTTAATATCACACAATTTGCATGTAATCTTTAAAGTTTAGACACTATTTTAATTATTAGCACTATGCTAGAAATTACCATCAAATTATAAAACTTCTTTTTAATTTTTAAATAATAATTATTATTATTGATGTTGTTATATTATTACTTTCTTCGTTGGTACACTATTTAGATAATATTCAGTAATGATGTCTTATGCAAGAAATGCTTAAATATTTTTAGATTTCCTATACTCTTCATTATTTGCTTTCACTATATGGGTTTTTTTGTGTGTCTTATTTTTAAGGACAGGGTACTCTCAAACTAGTATAGATGCTTTTTAGAAAACTTTTTCCTGTGATAAAAATATGTGTAACATCAAATTTGCTATTTTCAAATGTACAATTCGGCATATTAAGTACATTCACATTTTTGTGGAATCATCAACAAAATCCATCTCTAGAAGATTTTCATCATTCCAAACCACATCTTTTCATCCTATAAACAATAAATTCCTTTTCAAAGTCCTGCTATCTATGATTCTATTTTCTGCTGCAATGAACTTGCCTATTCTAAGTACCTCATAAAAATAGAATCATGGCATTCATCATTTTCTGTCTTATTTCACTTAGAAAAATTGAGGCACGTGGGTGGCTTGGTTGTTAAGTGTCTGCCTTCTGATCAGGTCATGATCCCAGGGTCCTGAAATTAAGCCCTCCATAGAGGCTCCCATCGGGCTCCCTGCTCCGTGGAAAACCTGCTTCTCCCTCTTCCACTGTCCTGGCTTATGTTCCCTCTCTTGCTGTCTTTCTCTCTGTCAAATAAAATAAAATCTTAAAATGAAAGAAAAAATATTGTCAAGGTTCATCAAAGTGTCGCTTGTATAAGAATGTCATTCATTTATTTTTCAATTTTTATTTAAATTCAAGTTAATTTACATATAGTGTAATATTTTTTTAGGTATAGAGTTTAGTGATTTATCACTTACATGTAACACCAAGGGCTCATCATAAGTGCCTTCCTTAATTCTCATCACCCATCCAACCCATCCCCCAACAAACTCCCTCCACAAATCCTCAGTGTGTTTTCTACAGTTAAGAGTCTCTTATGGTTGGCTTCCCTCTTTTTTCCCCTTCCCCTATATTTATTTGTTTTCTTTCTTAAATTCCACCTACGAGTGAAATCTTTTTTTTTTTAAGATTTTATTTATTTATTTGACAGAGATTACAAGTAGGCAGAGAGGCAGTCAGAGAGAGAGGAGGAAACAGGCTTCCTGCTGAGCAGAGAGCCCGATGTGGGTCTCCATCCCAGGACCCTGGGATCATGACCTGAGCTGAAGGCAGAGTTGTAACCCACTGAGCCACCCACGTGCCCCCATATGAGTGAAATCTTATGTTAGTTGTCTTTATCTGTCTTATTTCACTTAGTGTAATATATTCTAGTTCCATCCATGTCATCACAAATGGAAAGGTTTTTTTTTAAGACCAAATAATAATCCATTGTAAGTGTATATCACACTATGTTTATCCATTCATACTTCTATGAGGATTTGTGTGGATTACCTTTTTTTATGTTATTGTGAATAATGTTATGAACACTGGTGTACAGATATCTGTTCAATTCCCCAATTTCAATTCTTGTATATATGTGTCTTGAAGTGAAATTGTTGGATCATATGGTAATTTTATGTTAAACATTGAGGAATTTGCATACTATTTTCTCAGAATCTCACAATTTTACCTTCCTAGCAGGAATGCACAGTAATTCTAATTCCCTCACATCCTTTCTAATGATTGATATTTTTCTTACTTTCTTTCCTTTTTTGTTTTTATTTCCTAATGGATTTGAAAATTTATTTCACTGTGGCTTTGATGTGATTTTAACCATCTTATCATTTGCTTGTTTGTCATTGTATATCTTTCTTGGAGAAATGTGCATTTTACTTCTTTACCTCCATTTTAATTTGGTTGCTTGTTATTACAGCTATTGAGTTGTAGGTGTTATTTATGCGTTCTATATATTTAGTCCTTATATATTTTCTACAATTGTGTGGGCTCTATTTTCAGTCGATTTAATGTGTCAAGTGATGCATAAAATTTGTTTTTGTTTTAATAAAGTCCTTTTTTTCCTACTTTTTTTGTCCTATGCTTTTGGTGTTATATTTAAGAAATAATTGTTGAAGCTATGCAATGAAGATTTTTTCACTGTGTTTCTTCAAACAGTTTTCAACTTTTAGCTCTTATTTTTGTTGTTTTACCCATTTTGGCTTATTTGTGTATTATATAGGTAATGGTCCACCTTTAGTCTTTTGCTGTGGATGTTCACTGTTCTCAGCACAATTTGTTTTCCTTACCTCCCAAGAATGCATGGGTATTCTTGTTGAATACCATTTAATCATACATGTGAGAGTTTGATTCTCACTTTTCCTGCAAAGCTGCGATCACTAAGATAGCATTGTACTGGCACAAAAAGACACATAGAGCAGTGGAATAGAGTAGAGATTCCACATATGGACCCACAGCTTATGGTCAAATAATCTTAGACAAATCAGGAAAATATATGCAGTGGAAAAAATACAGTCTCTTCAATAAGAGGTGCTTGGAAAATTGGACAGCTATGTGTAGAATAATGAAACTGGACCATTCTCTTACACCATACACAAAAATAAACTAAAAATGGATAAAAGACCTCAATGTGAGACAAGGATATATCAAGATCCTAGAGAAGAACATAGACAGTAACCTCTTCGACATTGGTCACAGCAATGTCTTTCAAGATACATCTCCAAAAATGAAGGATACAAAAGCAAAAATGAACTTTTGGGACTTCATCAAGATCAAAACCTTCTGCATAGCAAAGGAAACATTCAACAAAAGAAGGAGACAATCCACAGAATGGGAGAAGATATTCACAAATGAAACTAAATAAAAGGGCTTATATCCAAGATCTATAAAGAAGTCTTCAAACCCAACACTCAAAAAACAGATAATCCCTTAAAAAAATCAGCAGAAGACATGAAAAGACACTTCTCCAAAGAAGACATACAAGTGGCTAACAGACACATGAAAAAATGTTCTTCATCATTAGCCATTAGGGAGATTAAATCAAAACTATATTGGGATACCATCTTACACCAGTTAGAATGGTCAAAATTAACAAGACAGGAAACAAGTGCTGGAGAGGATGTGGAAAAAGACAACCTCTTACACTGTTGGTGGGAATGCAAGTGCGTACAGCCACTTTGGAAAAGAGTGTGGAGATTCATTTAGTCTCTTTTTCTTTTTGTAATTACCACATTTTAAATTTTTTATTTATTTATTTTTTAATATTTACTCAGAGTATAATTAATGTGTAGTGTTACAGCATATTCAAATGTAAAATGTAATAATTCAACAAATCTATACATAACTCAGTGCTCATCAAGATAAGTTTGCTATTAATCTTTTTTATCTCTTCATCCATCATCTTGCCTACCTATCCTCTTTTTGGCTTGTCAATTTTCTTTCTTCATTTTGTTCATTTTCTTTGTTTCTTAAATTCCATTTACGTGAAGTCATATGGTATTTGTCCTTCACTAACTTATTTCACTTAGCATCATTTTCTCTAGACTCACCCATGTTGTTACTGATAGCAAGATCTCATTTTTGTTTATTGATAAGTAATATTCATATATATATATGTATACACCTAAACATATAAACATACATATACATATATACATCCATATATACACACACACAACATATTTTCATTCATTCATCTGTGGATGGACACTTGTGTAGTTTCCATATCTTGGCTATTGCAAATAATTCTGTAATAAACATATGGATGAATATATCCTTTTGAGTTAGGATTTTGTTTTCTTGGATTAATCATGGAATTATCAGATCATATAGTCATTCTATTTTTAATATTTTGAGGAAACTCCATGATATTTTTCACAGTGGTTGTACTGACTTACATTGCCACCAGCAGTGAGAAAAAGGGCTTTTGTTCTCTACATCCTTGCCAACACTTGTTATTTATTATATTTTTCAGGTTTGCCATTCTGACAAGTGTAAGGTAATATCTCATTGTAGCTTTGGTTTTCATTTCCCTGATTATTAATGAGGTTGATCATTTTTTCATGTCTGTTGGCCATTTGTACATCCTCTGGAAAGCTACCTACTCAGGTACTCTGCTGATTTTTTAAAAATTAGCTTATTGTCTTTTTTGATGTTGAGTTGTATATTTTTTAGATTTATTTATTTTAAAGAGTGTGGGGAGTGACAGAGGAGGAGGGAGAGAGAATTTCAAGCAAACTTCTCACTGAGCATGGACCCCAATGTGGGCTTGATCCCACAACCCTGAGATCATGACCTGAGCTGAAATCAAGAGTTGGATGCTGAAGTGACTGAGCCATTAAGCAAGTTCTCTTTTGTATTGTTGATTGTTTATTTCCCTGTATTTCTGTTTATTTGTCTGTTTTTGTTTTTGTTTTTTTGTATAGTGCCAGTAGTTTAATTTTGATTGTTTATTCCTTGCCAAAAGAGACCTACATAGAAAAAGGTTTCTTTGGCTGATGTCAAAGTAATTACTGCCTATGTTTTCTTCAAGAGATTTATGATTTTGGATCACATGTTTAGGCCTTTAAGCCACTTTGAGTTTTTATTTGTGTATTGTGTAAAAAAGTGGTCCAGGTTCATTCTTTTCCCATGAAGCTATATAGTTTTCCTTGCATCACTTATTGAAAAGACAGTCATTTTCCCCATTGTATATTCCTTCCATCTTTATCATAGATTATTAGACTATGTAAGTGTAGGTTTGCTTATGGGTTTTCAATTTTGTTCCATTGATCTATGTGCCTGTATTTGTGCCAATACCATATTTTTTATTATTACATCTTTTTAAAAATATATTTTTAAGGATTTCATTTATTTTTCAAATGGGAGAGAGAGAGAGAGAGAGAGCAAGCAGAGGGAGCAGCAGGGAGAGGGAGAAACAGACTCCCTGCTGTGAGCAAGAAGGCTGATGCAGAACTTGATCCCAGGACCCTCAGATTAGAACCTGTGCCAAAGGGAGATGCTTAAATGACTGAGCCACCTATGTACCCCACAACTTATAGTAGCAGATAATACAGTACTGTGCTAGCTACAGATTTATTTTTCTCTCTTAAGGTGACCTTGGATGTTTTGATTACTGTATCTTCACATTTAACTTTCAAATCAGGAAATAAGTTATTTCCCAATTTGTTCATTTCAAAAGTGTTTTGGCACATGAATGTTCCTTTATTCTATTAATGTGGTATGCTAACTATATTTACTTTTATACAATGAACAATGACTGCATTCCAGGATTAAATCTAACTAGGTCATAGTGCTTAATCCTTTTAACATATTGATGCATTATTTCCCACTATTTTACGATATATATATGTACATATATATCATATAATTTATATGAATATTAATGAGGTATGCTACATCAAGATCAGTACCTTTTATTTTGTTGTGTATTTCTTATTTTTAGTACTTTTTCCTGGATTTGGTATTAGGACGATGCTGGACTCAGAATGAGTGAATGTTCCTTTTCTTTAGGTTATTAGAAGAGTTTGAGAAGAGCTGGAATTACTCATATTTATATTTTTGGAAAAAAATTAAGTAGTGAAGTTACCTGGTCCAAGTCTTTTCTTAACTGAGAGGTTTTAATTACTTATTTAATTTCCTTACTAATTATTGGTCTATTCAAATTTTATATTTTTCCATGACTCAGCCTTGAGAGTTTCTAGAAATTTGTCCATTTGACATTGATTTTCCAATTTTAAAAATATGTTGGGAGGAGTCAAGATGGCGGAGAAGTAGCAGGCTGAGACTACATCAGGTAGCAGGAGATCAGCTCGATAGCTTATCTAAAAATTGCAAACACCTACAAATCCAACGGGAGAGCGAAGAGAAGAAAAACAGAAACTCTAGAAACAGAAAATCAACCACTCTCTGAAAGGTAGGACTGGCGGAGAAGTGAATCTAAAACGACGGGGAGATAGACCGCGGGGGGAGGGGCCGGATCCTGGCAAGCGATGAAGGAACAGAGCACAAAATCAGGACTTTTAAAAGTCTGTTCCACTGAGGGACATTGCTCCAGAGGCTAAACCAGGGTAAAGCCCACGCGGGGTCAGCGTGGCCCCAGGTCCCGCAGGGTCACAGAAGGATTGGGGGTGTCAGAGTGTCGGAGAGCTCACAGGTATTAGAACGGAGAAGCTGGCTGCAGAGACAGAGCCGAGGACTGAACTCTCAGCTCGGGTTTACCTTGAACTGGTCGCGGGCTGGGTGAGCTCGGAGCGCGGCTAGAGGCTGGGGATATGGGAGTGATTGGGTGCTGTCTTCTGGGGGCGCACTGAGGAGTGGGGCCCCAGGCTCTCTGCTCCTCTGGGACAGAGACTAGGATGCTGCCATTTTCATTCCCGTCCTCTGGAACTCTACGGAAAGCGTTCAGGGAACAGAAGCACCCAAAAGCGAACCCGAGCCGATTACTTAGTCCAGCTGCCAGTAAGGGCGGTGCAATCCCGCCTCAGGCAAAGACAATTGAGAGTCACTACAACAGGCCCCTCCCCCAGAAGATCAACAAAATATCCAGCCAGGACGAAGTTCATCTATCAAGGAAAGTAGGTTCAATTCCTAAGACAGCAGCGCAATTCCAGAGTAGGAGAAAGCAAAGCACGGAACTCATGGCTTTCTCCCCATGATTCTTTAGTCTTGTGGCTACTTCAATTTTTTTTTCTTTTTTCAATTTTTTTTCTTTTTTCTTTTTTCTTCTTCTGCTAAATTTTTTAAAATTTTTACGCTTTTCTTTTTTAACTTTTTTTTTGACTGGTTTATCTAAATATATATATTTCTTCTTTCTTTTTTATATTTTTTTCTTTATTTGTTTTATTTTTTAAATTTTTCTTTTTTTTTTTGAACCTCTTTTTATCCCCATTCTCCCCCCCACAATTTGGGGTCTCTTCTCATTTGGTAACAGCGCATTTTTCTGGGGTCTTTGCCACCCTTTTAGTATTTTATTTGCTCCTTCATATCCTCTTATCTGGACAAAATGACAAGGCGGAAAAAATCACCACAAACAAAAGAACAAGAGACAATACCGAAGGCGAGGGACCTAATCAACACAGACATTGGTAATATGTCAGATCAAAAGTTCAGAATGTTGATTCTGAACATTCTAGCCGGCTCGAAAAAGGCATGGAAGATATTAGAGAAACCCTCTCTGGAGATATTAAAGCCCTTTTTGGAGAAATTAAAGAACTAAAATCTAACCAAGTTGAAATCAAAAAAGGTATTAATAAGGTGCAATCAAAAATGGAGGCTCTCACTGCTAGGATAAATGAGGCAGAAGAAAGAATTAGTGATACAGAAGACCAAATGACAGAGAATAAAGAAGCCGAACAAAAGAGGGACAAACAGCTACTGGACAATGAGGGGAGAATTCAAGAGATAAGTGACACCATAAAATGAAACAACATTAGAATAATTGGAATTCCCAAAGAAGAAGAAAGAGAGAGGGGAGCAGAAGGTCTATTGGAGAGGATTATTGGAGAGAATTTCCCTAATATGGCAAATGGAACAAGCATCAAAATTCAGGAGATGCAGAGAACCCCCCTCAAAGTCAATGAGAATAGGTCCACACCCCGTCACCTAATAGTAAAATTTACAAGTCTTAGTGACAAAGAGAAAATCCTGAAAGCAGCCCGAGAAAAGAAGTCTGTAACACACAATGGTAAAAATATTAGATTGGCAGCAGACTTATCCACAGAGACCTGGCAGGCCAGGAAGAGCTGGCATGATATATTCAGAGCACTCAATGAGAAAAACATGCAGCCAAGAATACTCTATCCAGCTAGGCTATCATTGAAAATAGAAGGAGAGATCAAAAGCTTCCAGGACAAACAAAAACTGAAAGAATTTGCAAACACCAAACCAGCTCTCCAGGAAATATTGAAAGGGGTCCTCTAAGCAAAGAGAGAGCCTAAAAGGAGTAGATCAGAAAGGTACAGAGACAATATACAGTAACAGTCACCTTACCGGCTAATAATGGCACTAAATTCATATCTCTCAATAGTTACCCTGAATGTTAATGGGCTAAATGCCCCAATCAAAAGACACAGGGTATCAGAATGGAAAAAAAACAAAACCCATCAGTATGTTGCCTACAAGAAACTCATTTTAGACGCGAAGACACCTCCAGATTTAAAGTGAGGGGGTGGAAAACAATTTACCATGCTAATGGGCATCAGAAGAAAGCTGGGGTGGCAATCCTTATATCAGATCAATTAGATTTTAAGCCAAAGACTATAATAAGAGATGAGGAAGGACACTATATCCTACTCAAAGGGTCTGTCCAACAAGAAGATCTAACAATTTTAAATATCTATGCCCCTAACGTGGGAGCAGCCAACTATATCAACCAATTAATAACAAAATCAAAGAAACACATCAATAATAATACAATAATAGTAGGGGACTTTAACACTCCCCTCACGTAAACGGACAGGTCATTCAAGCAAAAGATCAACAAGGAAATAAAGGCCTTAAATGACACACTGGACCAGATGGACATCACAGATATATTCAGAACATTTCATCCCAAAGCAACAGAATACACATTCTTCTCTAGTTCACATGAAACCTTCTCCAGAATAGATCACATCCTGGGTCACAAATCAGGTCTCAACCGGTATCAAAAGATTAGGATCATTCCCTGCATATTTTCAGACCACAATGTTCTGAAGCTAGAACTCAATCACAAGAGGAAAGCTGGACAGAACCCAAATACATGGAGACTAAACAGCATCCTTCTAAAGAATGAATGGGTCAACCAGGAAATTAAACAAGAACTGAAAAAATTCATGGAAACAAATTATAATGAAAACACAACGGTTCCAAATCTGTGGCACGCAACAAAGGCAGTCCTGAGCGGAAAATATATAGTGGTACAAGCCTTTCTCAAGAAACAAGAAAGGTCTCAAGTACACAACCTAACCCTACACGTAAAGGAGCTGGAGAAAGAACAAGAAAGAAACCCTAAACCCAGCAGGAGAAGAGAAATCATAAAGATCAGAGCAGAAATCAAAGAAATAGAAACCAAAAAAACAATAGAAAAAAATCAATGAAACTAGGAGCTGGTTCTTTGAAAGAATCAATAAGATTGATAAACCCCTGGCCAGACTCATCAGAAAGAAAAGAGAAAGGACCCAAATCAATAAAATCATGAATGAAAGAGGAGAGATCACAACTAACACCAAAGAAATACAGACAATTAGAAGAACATACTATGAGCAACTCTACGCCAACAAATTGGACAATCTGGAAGAAATGGATGCATTCCTAGAGACATATAAACTACCACAACTGAACCAGGAAGAAATAGAAAACCTGAACAGGCCCATAACCAGTAAGGAGATTGAAACAGTCATCAAAAATCTCCAAACAAACAAAAGCCCAGGGCCAGACGGCTTCCCAGGGGAATTCTACAAAACATTTAAAGAAGAACGAATTCCTATTCTACTGAAACTGTTCCAAAAAATAGAAATGGAAGGAAAACTTCCAAACTCATTTCATGAGGCCAGCATCACCTTGATCCCAAAACCAGAGAAGGATCCCACCAAAAAAGAGAACTACAGACCAATATCCTTGATGAACACAGACGCAAAAATTCTCGCCAAAATACTAGCCAATAGGATTCAACAGTACATTAAAAGGATTATCCACCACGATCAAGTGGGATTTATTCCAGGGCTGCAGGGTTGGTTCAACATCCGCAAATCAATGTGATAGAACACATTAAGAAAGAAAGAAAGAACAAGAACCATATTATACTCTCAATAGATGCTGAAAAACATTTGACAAAGTACAGCATCCCTTCCTGATCAAAACTCTTCAAAGTGTAGGGATAGAGGGCACATACCTCAATATTATCAAAGCCATCTATGAAAAACCCACCGCAAATATCATTCTCCATGGAGAAAAATTGAAAGCTTTTCTGCTAAGGTCAGGAACACGGCAGGGATGTCCATTATCACCACTGCTATTCAACATAGTACTAGAAGTCCTAGCCTCAGCAATCAGACATCAAAAACAAATTAAAGGCATCCAGATTGGCAAAGAAGAAGTCAAACTATCATTCTTGGCAGATGATATGATACTATATGTGGAAAACCCAAAAGACTCCACTCCAAAACTGCTAGAACTTGTACAGGAATTCAGTAAAGTGTCAGAATATAAAATCAATGCACAGAAATCATTTGCATTTCTGTACACCAACAACAAGACAGAAGAAAGAAATTATGGAGTCAATCCCATTTACAATTGCACCCAAAACTATAAGATACCTAGGAATAAACCTAACCAAAGAGGTTAAGAATCTATATACAGAAAATTATAAAGTACTCATGAAAGAAATTGAGGAAGACACAAAAAAATGGAAAAATGTTCCATGCTCCTGGATTGGAAGAATAAATATTGTGAAAATGTCCATGCTACCTAATGCAATCTACACATTTAATGCAATCCCTATCAAAATACCATCCATTTTTTTCAAGGAAATGGAACAAATAATCCTAAAATTTATATGGAACCAGAAAAGACCTCGAATAGCCAAAGGTATATTGAAAAAGAAAGCCAAAGTGGGTGGCATCACAATTCCGGACGTCAAGCTCTATTACAAAGCTGTCATCATCAAGACAGCATGGTACTGGCACAAAAACAGACACATAGATCAGTGGAACAGAATAGAGAGCCCAGAAGTAGACCCTCAACTCTATGGTCAACTAATCTTCGACAAAGCAGGAAAGAATGTCCAATGGAAAAAAGACAGCCTCTTCAATAAATGGTGCTGGGAAAATTGGACAGCCACATGCAGAAAAATGAAATTGGACCACTTCCTTACACCACACAAGAAAATAGACTCCAAATGGATGAAGGACCTCAATGTGAGAAAGAAATCCATTAAAATCCTTGAGGAGAATGCAGGCAGCAACCTCTTCGACCTCAGCCGTAGCAACATCTTCCTAGGAACAACGGCAAAGGCAAGGGAAGCAAGGGCAAAAATGAACTATTGGGATTTCATCAAGATCAAAAGCTTTTGCACAGCAAAGGAAACAGTTAACAAAACCAAAAGACAACTGACAGAATGGGAGAAGATATTTGCAAACGACAGATCAGATAAAGGGCTTTTGTCCAAAATCTATAAAAACCTTTGCAAACTCAACACTCAAAGAACAAACAATCCAATCAAGAAATGGGCAGATGACATGAACAGACATTTCTGCAAAGAAGACATCCGGATGGCCAACAGACACATGAAAAAGTGCTCCACGTCACTCGGCATCAGGGAAATACAAATCAAAACCACAATGAGATATCACCTCACACCAGTCAGAATGTCTAAAATGAACAAGTCAGGAAATGACAGATGCTGGAGAGGATGTGGAGAAAGGGGAACCCTCCTCCACTGTTGGTGGGAATGCAAGCTGGTCCAACCACTCTGGAAAACAGCATGGAGGTTCCTCAAAATGTTGAAAATAGAGCTACCCTATGACCCAGCAATTGCACTACTGGGTATTTACCCTAAAGATAGAAACATAGTGATCCGAAGGGGCACGTGTACCCTAACGTTTATAGCAGAAATGTCTACAATAGCCAAACTATGGAAAGAACCTAGATGTCCATCAACAGATGAATGGATCAAGAAGATGTGGTATATATACACAATGGAATACTATGCAGCCATCAAAAGAAATGAAATCTTGCCATTTGCGACGATGTGGATGGAACTAGAGGGTATCATGCTTAGTGAAATAAGTCAATCGGAGAAAGACAACTATCATATGATCTCCCTGATATGAGGCCATGGAGAAGCAACATGGGGGGGTAGGGGGATAGGAGAAGAATAAATGAAACAAGATGGGATTGGGAGGGAGACAAACCATAAATGACTCTTAATCTCACAAAACAAACTGGGGGTTGCTGGGGGGAGGTGGGATTGGGAGAGGGGGAGGGGGCTATGGACATTGGGGAGGGTATGTGCTATCGTGAGTGCTGTGAAGTGTGTAAACCTGGCGATTCACAGACCTGTACCCCTGGGGATAAAAATACATTATATGTTTATTAAAAAAAAAAATTTGGAAGGGAGGCCAACCATAAGAGACTATGGACTCTGAAAAACAACCTGAGGGTTTTGAAGGGTCAGGGGTGGGAGGTTGGGGGAACAGGTGGTGGGTAATGGGGAGGGCACGTTTTGCATGGAGCACTGGGTGTTGTGCAAAAGCAATGATTACTGTTACGCTGAAAAAATAAAATGAAAAATGAAAAAAATATGTTATTATTCATAGGCCATTCAAGAAAGTCGCATATTCAGATGGTGTCTAGAGTACAGTTTTATATGTATCTGCTAAGTCTAATTAGTTTATAATATTACAAATCCTCTATTTTAATTGACTTGTCTCTTTATTCTATACATTATTGAAATAGACATACTGAAGTATCCAACTATCATTGTAGAACTATTTTACAATTCATTTATTTCAATGTATGCTTCATGTATTTTGTGTATCTGGTGTTTGGTGTGTATATTTTTATAATTTATCATAATTAAATTGTAAATCATATATGATGTCCTTGTTTATCTCTGATAGATAACGTTTTGACTTACAATACATTTTATTTGATAGTGGTGTAGTTCTATCTTTATTTTTTCTCCATCCATATCTGGCTGCAATTTTCATAGGATTTTTTTTTTACATTCTTTCAGTTTAAACATATTAAGTTATATATTCTATACAGCATGGCAAAGATGAGATATTTAATCCGATTTTATTTGCTGTAATTTCTATTGAGGATGGACTTTTATTTCTATTTTGTCATGTTTTCTATATGTCTCAGAGATTATTTATTTTTCATTTCCACATAGTACTGCCATTTTTAATCTTTAGGTGATTTCATTTTGTTCTGGCATATTTTGCTTCCCTGTTATTTTTTTTTAGAGTATAATCTACAGAGATTTTCTTTGTGGTTACCATGGGGATTACATATACTATTTTAGATGTCTAAAAATTTAATTTGAATTGACACTTATTTATTTATAAAAATCTCTTGGGATTTTTTAAAAATGATTTTATTCATTTATTTGAGAGAGACAGAGAGAAATAGTGAGAGGAGCAGGAGGAGTGCCAGAGGGAGATGGAGAATCAGACTCCCTGCTTATCAGGGAGCCTGATACAGGGCTCAGTCCCAGGAACAGGATCATAACCTGAGTTGAAGGCAGAAGCCTAACCAACTGAGACACCCAGTTGTTCCATGTAGTTACTTAACTTTAATAATATAATATAATATAATATAATATAATATAATATAATATACATGTGTATGTACATATATGTATAGTATATATAATTTTATTTAACATTATTTAATTAATATTAATGTAGTATTTTTAATTAATCAACTATTTCTATTTTGTGAACAAAATAGTGTTATTTTTACTTCTTAAAATTTTTAAAAGATTTGGAGGAGTCAAGATGGTTTAGAAGTAGCAGGCTGAGACTACATCAGGTAGCAGGAGATCAACTAGATAGCTTATCTAAACATTGCAAACACCTACAAATCCAACGGGAGATCTAAGAGAAGAAGAACAGCAATTCTAGAAACAGAAAATCAACCACTTTCTGAAAGGTAGGACTGGCAGAGAAGTGAATCCAAAACAACGGGAAGATAGACCATGGGGGGAGGGGCCGGCTCCTGGCAAGCGGTGGAGCAAAGGAGCACAAGATCAGGACTTTTAAAAGTCTGTTCCAGGGCGCCTGGGTGGCTCAGTGTGTGAAAGCCTCTACCTTCAGCTCAGGTCATGATCCCAGGGTCCTGGGATCTAGCCCCACATCCGGCTCTCTGCTCCGCAGGGAGTCTGCTTCCTCCTCTCTCTCTGCCTGCCTCTCTGCCTAGTTGTGATTTCTCTCTGTCAAAAAAAAAAAATGTCTGTTCCACTGAGGGACATTGCTCCAGAGGCTAAACCAGGGTGAAGCCCATGCGGGGTCAGCATAGCCCCAGATCCCACAGGGTCACAGAAGGATCAGGGGTGTTGGAGTGTTGCAGAGCTTGCAGGTATTAGAAGAGGGAAGCTGGCTACAGAGACAGAGACGAGGACTGAGCTCTTAGCTCGGGGTTACCTTGAATGGGTCACAGCCTGGGTGAGTTCAGAGCACAGCTGGAGGACATGGGAGTGATTGGGCACTGTTCTCTGGAGGCGAGCTGGGGAGTGTTGACCTGGGCTCTTGGCTCCTCCAGGCCAGAGACTGGGAGGCCACCATTTTCATTCCCATCCTCCAGAACTCTACGGAAAGCATTCAGGGAAGAAAAGCTCCAAAAGCAAAAGTGAGCAGATTACTTAGTCTGGCTCCTGGTAAGGGTGGTGCAATTCGGCCTCGGGCAAATACACTTGAGAGTCACTACAACAGGCCCCTCCCTCAAAAGATCAACAAAAAATCCAGCCAGGATGAAGTTAATCTACCAAGGAAAGCAAGTTCAATAACTAGGACAGCAGCAGAATTCCAGAGGAGGAGAAAGCAAAGCACGGAACTCATGGCTTTCTCCCCATGATTCTTTAGTCTTGTGGTTAATTTAATTTTCTTTTCAATTTTTTTTCATTCTTTTTTCTTCTTCTGCTAAATTTTTTAAAACTTTTCCCCTTTTCTTTTTTAACATTTCTTAACTAGTTTATCATATATATATATATATATATATATATAATTTTTCTTATTTTTTTATATTTTTCTTTATTTGTTTTTTTTTTTAAATTTTTCCCCTTTTTTTTTCTGAACCTATTTTTATCCCCTTTATCCCCCCCACGATTTGGGGTCTCTTCTGATTTGGTTAAAGCGAATTTTTCTGGGGTCTTTGCCACCCATTTAGTATTTTACTTGCTCCTTCATATACTCTTATCTGGACAAAACAACAAGGTGGGAAAATTCACAACAAAAAAAGAGCAAGAGGCAGTACTGAAGGCTAGGGACCTAATCAATACAGACATTGGTAATATGTCAGATCTAGATTTCAGAATGACAATTCTGAAGGTTCTAGCTGGGCTCGAGAAAGGCATGGAAGATATTAGAGAAACCCTCTCTGGAGATATAAAAGCCCTTTCTGGAGAAAAAAGAACAAAAATCTAACCAAGTTTAAATAAAAAAAAAGCTATTAATGAACTTCAATCAAAAATGGAGACTCTCCCTGCTAGGATAAATGAGTCAGAAGAATAATTAGTGATATAGAAGACCAAATGACAGAGAATAAAGAAGCTGAGCAAAAGAGGGACAAACAGCTACTGGACCATGAGGGGAGAATTCGAGAGATAAGCGACACCATAAGACAAAACAACATTAGAATAATTGGGATTCCAGAAGAAGAAGAAAGAGAGAGGGGAGAAGAAGGTCTATTGGAGAGAATTATTGGAAAGAATTTCCCTACTATGGCAAAGGGAACAAGCATCAAAATCCAGGAGGTGCAGAGAATCCCCCCTCAAAATCAACAAGAATAGGTCCACATCCTGTTACCTAATAGTAAAATTGACAATTCATAGTGACAAAGAGAAAATCCTGAAAGCAGGCCGGGAAAAGAAGTCTGTAACATACAATGATAAAAATATTAGATTGGCAGCAGACTTATCCACAGAGACCTGGCAGGCCAGAAAGAACTGGCATGATATATTCAGAGCACTCAACGAGAAAAACATGCATCCAAGAATACTCTATCCAGCTAGGCTATCATTGAAAATAGAAGGAGAGATCAAAAGCTTCCAGGACAAACAAAAACTGAAAGAATTTGCAAACACCAAACCAGCTCTACAGGAAATATTGAAAGGGGTCCTCAAAGCAAAGAGAGAGCCTAAAAGTAGAAGATCAGAAAGGTACAGATACAATATACAGTAACAGTCACCTTACAGGCAATATAATGGCACTAAATTCATATCTCTCAATAGTTATGCTGAATGTTAATGGGCTAAATGTGCCTATCAAAAGACACAGGGTATCAGAATGGATAAAAAAACCAAAATCCATCGATATGATGCCTACAAGAAACTCATTTCAGATGCTAAGATTCCTCCAGATTTAAAGTGAGGGGGTGGAAAACAATTTACCATGATAAGGGCCATCAAAAGAAAGCTGGGGTGGCAATCCTTATATCAGATCAATTAGATTTTATGCAAAAAACTATAATAAGACATGAGGAAGGACACTATATCATACTCAAAGGATCAGTCCAACAAGAAAATCTAACAATTTTAAATATCTATGCCCCTAACGTGGTAGAAGCCAACTATATAAACCAATTAATAACAAAATCAAAGAAACACATCAATAATAATACAATAATAGTATTTATTGTATTAATCAGTGTATTAACACTCCCCTCACTGAAATGCACAGATCATCCAAGCAAAGATCAACAAGGAAATAAAGGCCTTAAATGACACACTGGACCTGATGGACATCACAGATATAATCAGAACATTTCATCCCAAAGCAACAGAATACACATTCTTTTCAAGTGCACATGGAACATTCTCCAGAATAGATCACATCCTGGGTCCCACACCAGGTCTCAACCGGTATCAAAAGATTGGGATCATTCCCTGCATGTTTTCAGACCACAATGCTATTAAGCTAGAACTCAATCACAAGAGGAAATTTGGAAAGAACCCAAATACATGGAGACTAAACAGCATCCTCCTAAAGAATGAATGGGTCAACCAGGAAATTAAAGTAGAATTGAAAATGTTCATGGAAACAAATGATAATGAAAACACAACGTTTCAAAATCTGTGGGACACAGCAAAGGCAGTCCTGAGAGGAAAATATATAGTGGTACAAGCCTTTCTCAAGAAACAAGAAAGGTCTCAAGTACACAACCTAACCCTACATGTAAAGGAGCTGGAGAAAGAACAAGAAAGAAACCCTAAACCCAGCAGGAGAAGAGAAATCATAAAGATCAGAGCAGAAATCAATGAAATAGAAACCAAAAAAAAAAACAAAAAAAAAACAGTAGAACAAATCAATGAAACAAGGAGCCAATTCTTGGAAAGAATTAATAAGATTGATAAACCCCTGTCCAGACTCATCAAAAAGAAAAGAGAAAGGACCCAAATAATTAAAATCATGAATGAAAGAGGACAGAACACAACTAACACCAAAGAAATACAGACATTTTTAAGAACATACTATGAACAACTCTACGCCAACAAATTGGACAATCTGGAAGAAACGGATGCATTCCTAGAGACATAAAAACTACCACAACTGAACCAGGAAGAAATAGAAAACCTGAACAGACCCATGACCAGTAAGGAGATTGAAACAGTCATCAAAAATCTACAAACAAACAAAAGCCGAGGGCCAGACGGCTTCCCAGGGGAATTCCACCAAACATTTAAAGAAGAACTAATTCCTATTCTCCTGAAACTATTCCAAAAAATAGAAATGGAAGGAAAACTTCCAAACTCATTTTATGAGGCCAGCTTCACCTTGTTCCCAAAACTATACAAGGATCCCATCTAAAAAGAGAACTACAGACCAATATCCTTGTTGAACACAGATGCAAAAATGCTCACTAAACTACTAGCCAATAGGATTCAACAGTACATTAAAATGATTATTCACCATGACCAAGTGGGATTTTTTCCAGGGCTCTAAGTTTGGTTCAACATCTGCAAATCAATCAATGTGATAGAACACATTAATAAAAGAAAGAACAAGAACCATATGATACTCTCAATAGATGCTGAAAAAGCATTTGACAGAGTACAGCATCCCTTCCTCATCAAAACTCTTCAAAGTGTAGGGATAGAGGGCACACACCTCAATATTATCAAAGTCATCTATGAAAAACAAACCGCAAATATCATTCTCCATGGAGAAATACTGAAAGCTTTTCTGTTAAGGTCAGGAACATGGCAGGGATGTCCATTATCACCACTGCTATTCAACATAGTACTAGAAGTCCTAGCCTCAGCAATCAGACAACAAAAAGAAATTAAAGGCATCCAAATCAGCAAAGAAGAAGTCAAACTATCACTGGTCCCAGATGATATGATACTACATGTGGAAAACCCAAAAGACTCCACTCCAAAGCTGCTCAAACTTGTAGAGGAATTCAGTAAAGTGTCAGAATATAAAATCAATGCACAGAAATCAGTTGCACTTCTCTACACCAACAGCAAGACAGAAGAAAGAGAAATTAAGGAGTCAATCCCATTTACAATTGCACCCAAAACTATAAGATACCTAGGAATAAACCTAATCAAAGGGGTTAAGAATCTATATGCAGAAACTATAAAGTACTCATGAAAGATATTGAGGAAGACTCAAAGAAATGGAAAAATGCTCCATGCTCCTGGATTGGAAGAATAAATGTTGTGAAACTGTCTATGCTACCTAAAACAATCTACACATTTAATGCAATCCTTATCAAAATACCATCCATTTTTTTTTCAAAGAAATAGAACAAATAATCCTCAAATTTATATGGAACCAGAAAAGACCTCGAATAGCCAAAGGAATATTGAAAAAGAAAGCCAAAGTTGGTGGCATCACAATTCCAGACTTCAAGCTCTATTACAAAGGTGTCATCATCAAGACAACATGATACTGGCACAAAAACAGACACACAGATCAATGGAATGGAATAAAGAGCCCAAAAATAGACCCTCAACTCTATGGTCAACTAATCTTCGACAAAGCAGGAAAGAATGTCCAATGGAAAAAAGACAGCCTCTTCAATAAATGGTGCTGGGAAAATTGGACAGCCACATGCAGAAAAACTAAATTGGACCACTTCCTTACACCACACACAAAAATAGACTCAAAATGGATGAAGGACCTCAATGTGAGAAAGGAATCCATCAAAATCCTTGAGGAGAACACAGGCAGCAAACTCTTTGACCTCAGCCGCAGCAACATCTTCCTAGGAAAATCACCAAAGGCAAGGGAAGCAGGGGCAAAAATGAACTATTGGGATTTCATCAAGATCAAAAGTTTTGCACAGCAAAGGAAACAGTTAACAAAACCAAAAGACAACTGACAGAATGGGAGAAGATATTTGCAAACAACATATCAGATAAAGGGCTAGTTTCCAAAATCTACAAGGAACGTAGCAAACTCAACACCCAAAGAACAAACAATCCAATCAAGAAATGGGCACAGGTCATGAACAGACATTTCTTCAAAGAAGACATCCAGATGGCCAACAGCACATGAAAACGTGCTCCACATCACCTGGCATCAGGGAAATAAAAATCAAAACCACAATGAGATATCACCTCACACCAGTCAGAATGGCTAAAATGAACAAGCCAGGAAATGAGAGATGCTGGTGAGGATGCGGAGAAAGGGGAACCCTCCTCCACTGTTGGTGGGAATGCAAGCTGGTGCAACCACTCTGGAAAACAGCATGAAAGTTCCTCAAAATGTTGAAAATAGAGCTACCCTATGACCCAGCAATTGCACTACTGTGTGTTTACCCTAAAGATACAAACATAGTGATCTGAAGGGGCATGTGCACCCGAGTGTTTATAGCAGCAATGTCTACAATAGCCAAACTATGGAAAGAACCTAGATGTCCATCAACAGATGACTGGATAAAGAAGAAGTGGTATATATACACAATGGAATCCTATGCAGCCATCAAAAGAAATGAAATCTTGCTATTTGCGATGACGTGGATGGAACTAGAGGGTATCATGCTTAGTGAAATAAGTCAATCGGAGAAAGACAACTATCATATGATCTCCCTGATATGAGGATATGGAGATGCAACATAGGGGGTTAGGGGTTAGGAGAAGAATAAAGGAAACAAGAAACAAGATGGGATTGGGAGGGAGACAAACCATAAGTGACTCTTAATTTCACAAAACAAACTGAGGGTTGCTGGGGGGAGGGTGGTTTGGGAGACGGGGAGGAGATTTATGGTTATTGGGGAGGGTATGTGCCATGGAGAGTGCTGTGAAGTGTGTAAACCTGGCGCTTAACAGACCTGTACCCCGGGGGATAAAAATACATTATATGTTTATAAAAAAATAAGAAATAAATGAAAAATTTAAAAAATATTACAAGATTTTGTTTCTTTGAGAGAGAGAGAGCATGAGTGAGGTGCAGTACAGAGGGAGAGACAGACTTCCTGTTGAGCAGGGAGCACAATGGAGGGCTTGATCTTAGGAATACAGGATCATGACCTGAACTGAAGACAAATGCTTAACCAGGTGAGCCACCGAGATTTCCCTTAATGTTATTTTTAAACGTCTTGTAAATTCTGTCAAAAATTCAAATAAAGTTTATAAAACAATATGACAGTAACATTGATTTTCATATTTCTCATAAAATTAACCTACTAGAGAACTATAAAATTTCATATGACTCCAAGTTACAGTCTAGCATCATTCCATTTCAATCTGAAGAATTCCCTCTGACGTTTCTTATAGGACAGGTCTAAAAGTAAAAAAATCCCTACTGCTTTTGTCTGTCAAAAATGTCTTAGTTTCTTTCTCTTTTTTGAAGAAAAATTATCCAGATATAAAATATTAAGATGGCAGATTTCATTCTATAATTTTGAATATATTATCTCACTATGACCAATTCTTTTTTTTTCCCCATTTTATTTATTTTTTCAGCGTAACAGTATTCATTCTTTTTGCACAACACCCAGTGCTCCATGCAAAACGTGCCCTCCCCATTACCCACCACCTGTTCCCCCAACCTCCCACCCCTGACCCTTCAAAACCCTCAGGTTGTTTTTCAGAGTCCATAGTCTCTTATGGTTCGCCTCCCCTTAGTTAAGAACTCAGCAGATAATCTTATTAAAACTCTTTTTTCTTTCTTTCAATTTTTATTTATTTTTTAAATTTCTTTTCAGTATTGCAGAATTCATTGTTTATGCGACACACCCAGTGCTCCATGCAATATATGCCCTCCACAATACCTATAACCAAGCTCACCAAAACTCGCACCCCCCATCCCTTCCAAAATCCTCAGTTAATTCCTCAGAGTCCACAGTCTCTCATGATTCATCTCCCACTCCAATTCCTCCCCCAATCCCTTCTCCACTCAATCTGCTCATGTCCTCCATTTTATACTTTATGCTCCACAAATAAGTGAAACCATGTGATAATTGATTCTCTCAGCTTGACTTATTTTACTCAGCATAATCTCTTCAGCCCCATCCATGTTGATACAAAAGTTGGGTATTCATCCTTTCTGATGGAGGCATAATACTCCATAGTATTTATGGACTATGACTTCCTTATCCATTTGTCCATTGAAGGGCATCTTGGTTCTTTCCACACTTTGGTGACTGTGGCCATTGCTGCTATGAACACTGGGGTACAGAGGGCCCTTCTTTTCACTACATCTGTATCTTTGTGGTAAATACCCAGTAGTGAAATTGCAGGGTCATAGGGAAGCTCTATTTTTACTTTCTTAAGGAACCTCCATATTGTTTTCCATAGTGGCTGCACTAACTTGCATTCCACCAACAGTATAAGAGAGTTCCCTTTTCTCCGCATCCTCTCCAACACACGTTGTTTACTGTTTTGTTAATTTTGGCTGCTCTAAGTGGTGTAAGGTGGTATTTCAATGTGGTTTTGATTTGAATCTCCCTGATGGCTAGTAATGATGAACATATTTTCATGTGTCTGTTAGCCATTTTTATGTCTTCCTTGAAGAAGTGTCTCTTCATGTCTTCTGCCCATTTTTTGACATGATTATCTGTTTTGCATATATTGAGTTTGAGGACTTCTTTATAGATCCTGGATATTAGCCCTTTGTCTGTACTGTCATTTGTGAATATCTTTTCTCATTTTGTGGGTTGCCTCTATGATTTGTTGACTATTTCCTTTGCTGCGTGGAAGCTTTTGATCATGATGAAGTCCCAAAAGTTCATTTTCACTTTTGTTTCCTTTGCCTTTGGCGATATGTCTTGAATGAAGTTGCTGTGGCTGATGTTGAAGAGGATAATACCTATGTTTTCCTCCAGGACTCTGAGGGATTCTTGATTCACATTGAGGTCTTTTATCCATTTCAAATTTATCTTTCTGTATGTTGTAAGAGAAAGATCGAGGTTCATTCTTCTACACATAGCTGTCCAATTTTTCCTGCACCAATTATTGAAGAGACTGTCTTTTTTCCACTGTATATTTTTTCCTACTTTGTCAAAACTATTTGACCATAGAGTTGAAGGTCTGTATCTGGGCTCTCTACTCTGTTCCACTGGTCTATATGTATGTTTTTATGCCAGTGCCATGCTGCCTTGGTGATCACAGCTTTTTAGTAAAGCTTGAAATCAGGCAATGAGATGCCCCCAGTTTTATTTTTCTTTTACAACATTTCCTTAGCAATTTGGGGTCTCTTCTGATTCCATACAAATTTTAGGATTGTTTTCTCCAGCTCTTTGAAAAATGCCCGTGGAATTTTGATCAGAATGACATTGAAAGTGTAGATTTCTCTGGGCAGTGTAGACATTTTAGCAATGCTTATTCTCCTGATCCATATGCATGAAATGGTTTTCCATCATTCTGTGTCTTCTTCAGTTTCTTTCATGAGTGTTCTGTAGTTCCTTGAATACAGATACTTTCCCTATTTGGTTAGGTTTATTCCCAGGTATCTCATCATTCTTGGTGCTATAGGAAATGGAATACATTCTCTAATTTCCCTCCCTCCATTATCACTCTTAGTGTATAAGAAAGCAACTGATTTTGTACATTGTTTTTTATCCTGCCACATTACTGAATTGCTGTATGACTTCTAGTAGTTTGAGGGTGGAGTCCTCTGGGTTTTCCATATAATGTGTCATGTCATCTACAATGAGAGAGAGTTCAACTTATTCATTCCCAATTTGAATTTCTTTTATTTCTCTTTGTTGTTTGATTGCTGTTGCTAGGACTTCTACTATTATGTTGAACTAGAGTGGTGAGAGTGGGCATCCTTTTGTTTTCCTGATCTCAAAGGGAAGCCTGTCAGATATTTCCCATTAAGGATAATATTTGCTGTGGGTTTTTCAAAGATAGATTTTATGAAGTTCAGGAATGTTCCCTCTATCCCTATACTTTGAAGCGTTTAATCAGGAATGGAAACTGTATTTTGTCAATTTTATTTTCTGCATCAATAGAGAGGACCATGTGGTTCTTCTGTATTCTCTTATTTATTTGTTCTATCACATTGATTGATTTGTGAATGTTGAACCACCCGGCAACTCAGGGATCAATCCCAACAGGTCATGGTGGAAAATCTTTTAATGTACTGTTAGATCCTATTAGCTAGGATCTTGGAGAGAATCTTTGCTTCTGTATTCATTAGGGATATTGGTCTGAAATTCTTTTTTTTTTTTTTTTTTTTTTTGCTGTTTGCCTGGATTGGGGATCAGTTTGCTGGCTTCATAAAAGGAGTCTGGATGTTGTCCTTCTGCTTCAGTTTTTTTAAACAGATTCAGGAAAATAGATATTATTTCTTCTTTGGAAGTTTGGTACAATTCCCCAGGGAATCCATCAGGTGCTGGGCTCTTTTTTGAGGAGGAGATTTTTGATCACAGCTTCAATCTCGTTAATGATAATTGGTCTATTCAGGTTGACAATTTCTTCATGGTTCAGTTTTGGCAGTTTACAATTTTCTAGGAATACATCCATTTCATCTATGTTGGTTAAATTATTGGCATATGACTTTTCATAATAATTTCTGGTGATTGTTTCTATTTACTTTGTGTTCATTGTGATCTCCCTTTTCATTCATAATTTTATTAATTTGGGCCTTCTCTCATTTCTTTTGGATTAGTTTGGCTAATGATTTATCAATCTTATTGATTCTTTCAAAAAACCAGCTTCTAGTTTCTTTTTTTTTTTTTTTTAGATTTTTATTTATTTATTTGACAGACAGAGATCACGAATAGACAGAGAGGTAGGCAGAGAGAGAGAGAGAGAGAGGAGGAAGCAGTCTCCCTGCTTGAGCAGAGAGCCTGATGTGGGGCTTGATCCCAGGACCCTGAGATCATGACCTGAGCAGAAGGCAGAGGCTCTAACAAACTGAGCCACCCAGGCGCCCCCAGCTTCTAGTTTCATTGATGTGTTCTACTATACCTCTAGTTTCTATCTCATTGATCTGTGCTCTAATCTTGTTTATTTCCTATGTGTTTGTGGTGTTGACTTAATTTGTTGTTGATTCTGCAGTTGTTTAAGATGTGAAGACAGCTGGTGTATTCTGGATTTTTCAGGATTTTTGAGGGAGTCTTGGATGGCTATATATTTCTGCCTTAGAATACCTTTGCTGTATCCCATACGTTTGAGACCAAAGTGCCTTCTTCTCATTGGTTTCCATGAATTGTTTAAGTTCTTCATTAATCTCCTGGTTGATCCAAGCATTCTTAAGCAAGGTGGTCTTTAGCTTCCAGGTGTTTGAATTCCTCCCAAACTTTTCCTTTTGTTTGAGCTCAAGTTTCAAAGTATTGTGATCTGAGAATACGCAGGGAACAATATCAATCTTTTGGTATCAATTGAGCCCTGATTTGTGACCTAGTGTGTGGTCTATTCTGGAGAAGGTTCTGTGTGCACTTGAGCAGAATGAGTATTCTGTTATTTTAGGTTGGAATGTTCTGTATCTATCTTTGAGGTCCATCTGGTCCAATATGTCATTCAATGCTCTTGTTTCTTTATTGGTTTTCTGTTTGGATGATCTGTCTATTACTGAGTGTGCTGTGTTAAGATCTCCTAATATTAATGTTTTCCTATCAATATGACTCTTTATCTTGATCAATGGTTTTCTTATGTAATTGCTGTTCCCATGTTGGGGAGATATAAATATTTATATTTGTTAGATCTTCTTCGTGGATAGGCCCTTTAAGAATGATGTAGTTTCCTTCTGTATCTATGACTACAGTCTTTAGTTTAAAATCTAATTTATCTGATATGAGAATCGCTATCCAAGCCTTCTTTTAAGGCCCATTGGCATGAAAGATGCTTCTCCATCCCTTCACTTTCAGTCTGTGTGTATCCTTAGATTTAAAAATGTGTCTCTTGTAGACAACATATGGATGGGTCCTGTTGTTTTTCCAATCTGCAACCTTGTGCCGTTTTATGGGCCCACTTAGGTTTTCACGTTGAGTGATTATGAGAGAGATGTTTTTATTGACATCTAGTTACCTGTGAGGTCTTTGTTTCTATAGATTGTCTCCAAAAATTTCTGTTCAATGATATTCCTGGTTTTCTTCCTCTGTTATAGAAACCCCCTTAATATTTAGTGTAGTACCAGCTTGGTGATCACATATTCTTTAAATCCTTGCTGGTCTTGGAAGCTCTTTATCTCTCCATCCATTTTGAATGTCATTCTTTCTGAATAAAGTATTCTTGACTGCATGTTCTTCTCATTTAGTGCCCTGAATACATCTTGCCAGACTTTTCTGGCTTGACAGATTTCTGTGGGCAGGTCTGATGATATTCTGATGGCCTTTCTCTGTATGTAAGGAATCTCTTTCCCCTAGCTGCTTTCAAGTGCTCCTGTATAAAATTATGATTCATCATTTTCACAATCAGGTGTCTCGGCGTCTTTCTAGATTCTATGCTCTTTGGGGGGAGACCATTCTGCCTCTAGGACATGACTGCTGGTTCCATTCACCAATTCAGAAAACTTTCATGGAGAATTTATTCAACTATATCCTCTGGTCTTCTTTCTTTCTCCTCCCCCTCAAGGATTTCAATAATTCTGACATTGGAACGTTTCATGGCATCATTTATCTCCCTAATTCTGTTTTCATGACTTCTAAGTTGTTTGTCCCAGGCCTCCTCCTAATCCTTTTTCTCTATCAGTTTGTCCTCTAGATCACTAAGTCTATCTTATGCCTCAGTTACACTAGCTATTAGAGAGTTTAGATTAGATTGGAACTCACTGAGAGCATTGTGAACATCTTCCCTGGTGCCTTTCACTTCTGCCCTAATTAATTCCATTTTGTCATTAAAGGTTTTCTCCAACCTAGCCATTGCCTGCATAATTATTAGCCTGAATTCCCTTTCTGACATAGTGTTTATGTCCATATCCAATAGCTCTGATGGAGAGGACATAGTTTCTGAATTTTACATCTGTAGGGCATTCCTCTTCCTAGTCATTTTGGTGAGAGATGGATGAGGGGATGTGTAGCTAAATGTATCAACCAGAGTGCATACAAGGTGCACCCTGGAACAGTTCTGAGCAATCAGGGTCCCCGCCAAAAAGAAAGAAAAAAAGAGAGAGAGAGAGAGGAAAATAAATAAAAAAAGAAAAAAGAACACCCTGCTTGAATGGGCCCCAAAGGTAAGATTTATAAATTATAGGAAAAAAAAACAACAACAGATAAACAAAAAGACTGACAAAAGTTAATGAAAAGAAAAAAAAAAAAGAACCCAGCCAAAATGAACCCCATGTATAAGATTTATATACTACCAGAACAGAAACAAATACCAGAAACACTGACAGAAGAAAAAGATGGGAGGGTGATTATAAAGTCTCAGTGAGGGCATGAAGATTATTTTGAGTCTTCCTGGTTGTTGTATCTTGATATCTTTTTTTTTAAGATTTAATTAATTTATTTATTTGACAGCAAGAGAGAGAGAGATCACAAGTAGGCAGAGAGGCAGGCAGAGAGAGAGAGAAAGAGAGAGGGAAGCAGGCTCCCTGCCGAGCAGAGAGCCCAATGTGGGACTCGATCCCAGGACCCTGAGATCATGACCTGAGCCGAAGGCAGCGGCTTAACCCACTGAGCCACCCACGCGCCCGTATCTTGATATCTTTGTTAAAGGACTCAACTTTCCACAGATAAAGGGGGATTAAAACTGGTAGTATTGACTATGGAAAGAGAATTACCTTGAAGCTTATATCTACATGAATATTAAAAAAATCGAAAAGCAAAGAAAAACAAAGGTATGCATCAAAAAATTCAAGTTAAAAGGTTATTATGGAATTTGTCCTGAACATCTCATTGTGATGGTGAATAGGTTAAAAAATTATTAAAATATCGAAAATAATGAGAATAATGGGAATGAATTAAAAAAAAAAGTTGTATCTCTGAAGTAGTGGTGGTTGTCTTCTTTTTTTTGTTTGTTTGTTTTTGTTCTTGTTTTTGTTTTCCCATCTGGCTTTCTGGGGGAGGACCCTGCCACATGGTTTTTCAGGCAGTCTTGCTAGAATTGAGTCCTCCTGCCCTCTATCTAGTGTCTAGGACTTTGAGGAAACAGGTTTTTCAGGATTTTGTTCTCTGAACTTGCTTGTAGTCATGGACTCTTAAGATCTGATTGGCCAGTCATTCTGGAGAATCCACAAACCTATTACTCTTTTTATTTTATTTTATTTATTTTTATTTTTTTTTTTTTGTTCAAGTGCTATTTTTTTTTATTTGTTTATTTACAGCATAACAGTGTTCATTGTTTTGGCATCACACCCAGTGCTCCATGCAGTACGTGCCCTCCTCATTACCCACCACCTGGTCCCTCAACCTCCCAACCCCCCCACTCCCCCGCCGCCCCTTCATAACCCTCTAGTTGTTTTTCAGGGTCCATAGTCTCTCATGGTTCATCTCCCCTTCCAGTTTCCCTCAACTCCCTCTCCTCTCCATCTCCCCATGTCCTCCATGTTATTTGTTATGCTCCACAAATAAGTGAGACCATATGATACTTGACTCTCTCTGCTTGACTTATTTCGCTCAGCATAATTTCTTCCAGTCCCGTCCATGTTGCTACAAAAGTTGGGTATTCGTCCTTTCTGATGGAGGCATAATACTCCATTGTGTATATGGACCACATCTTCCTTATCCATTCGTCCATTGAAGGGCATCTTGGTTCTTTCCACAGTTTGGCGACCGTAGCCATTGCTGCAATAAACATTGGGGTACAAATGGCCCTTCTTTTCACTACATCTGTATCTTTGGGGTAAATACCCAGCAGTGCAATTGCAGGGTCATAGGGAAGCTCTTTTCTTAATTTCTTCAGGAATCTCCACACTGTTCTCCAAAGTGGCTGCACTAACTTGCATTCCCACCAACAGTGTAAGAGGGTTCCTCTTTCTCCACATCCTCTCCAACACACGTTGTTTCCTGTCTTGCTAATTTTGGCCATTCTAACTGGTGTCAGGTGGTATCTCAATGTGGTTTTAATTTGAATCTCCCTGATGGCTAGTGATGATGAACATTTTTTCATGTGTCTGATAGCCATTTGTATGTCTTCGTTGGAGAAGTGTCTGTTCATATCTTCTGCCCATTTTTTGATATGATTATCTGTTTTGTGTGTGTTGAGTTTGAGAAGTTCTTTATAGATCCTGGATATCAACCTTTTGTCTGTACTGTCATTTGCAAATATCTTCTCCCATTCCGTGGGTTGCCTCTTTGTTTTGTTGACTGTTTCCTTTGCTGTGCAGAAGCTTTTGATCTTGAGGAAGTCCCAAAAGTTCATTTTTGCTTTTGTTTCCTTGGCCTTTGGAGACATATCTTGAAAGAAGTTGCTGTGGCTGATATCGAAGAGGTTACTGCCTACGTTCTCCTCTAGGATTCTGATAGATTCCTGTCTCACGTTGAGGTCTTTTATCCATTTCGAGTTTATCTTTGTGTACGGTGTAAGAGAATGGTCGAGTTTCATTCTTCTACATATCGCTGTCCAGTTTTCCCAGCACCATTTATTGAAGAGACTGTCTTTTTTCCATTGAATATTTTTTCCTGTTTTGTCGAAGATTATTTGACCATAGAGTTGAGGGTCCATATCTGGCTCTCCACTCTGTTCCACTGGTCTATGTGTCTGTTTTTATGCCAGTACCACGCTGTCTTGGTGATCACAGCTTTGTAGTAAAGCTTGAAATCGGGTAACGTGATGCCGCCAGTTTTGTTTTTGTTTTTCAACATTTTCTTAGCAATTCGGGGTCTCTTCTGGCTCCATACAAATTTTAGGATTATTTGCTCCAGCTCTTTGAAAAATATCGGTGGAATTTTGATCGGAATGGCATTAAAAGTATAGATTGCTCTAGGCAGTATAGACATTTTAACAATGTTTATTCTTCCAATCCAAGAGCATGGAACAGTCTTCCATCTTTTTGTGTCTTCTTCAATTTCTTTCATGAGTGTTCTGTAGTTCCTCGAGTATAGGTCCTTTACTTCTTTGGTTAGGTTTATGCCCAGGTATCTTATGGTTCTTGGTGCTATAGTAAATGGAATCGATTCTCTAATTTCCCTTTCTGTATTTTCATTGTTGGTGTATAAAAAAGCCACTGATTTCTGTACATTGACTTTGTATCCTGCCACGTTACTGAATTGCTGTATGAGTTCTAGTAGTTTGGGGGTGGAGTCTTTGGGGTTTTCCATATAAAGAATCATGTCATCTGCGAAGAGAGAGAGTTTGACTTCTTCCTTGCCAATTTGGATACCTTTTATTTCTCTTTGTTGTCTGATTGCCGTTGCTAGAACTTCTAATACTATGTTGAACAAGAGTGGTGAGAGTGGGCATCCTTGTCGTGTTCCTGATCTCAACGGGAAGGCTGCAAGCTTTTTCCCATTGAGGATGATATTTGCTGTGGGTCTTTCATAGATAGATTTTATGAAGTTCAGGAATGTTCCCTCTATCCCTATACTTTGAAGCGTTTTCATCAGGAACGGATGCTGGATTTTGTCAAATGCTTTTTCTGCATCAATTGAGAGGACCATGTGGTTCTTCTCTCTTCTCTTATTGATGTGTTCTATCACACTGATTGATTTGCGAATGTTGAACCAACCTTGCAACCCAGGCATGAATCCCACCTGGTCATGGTGGATAATCTTTTTAATGTGCTGCTGGATCCTGTTTGCTAGGATCTTGTTGAGAATCTTTGCATCCATATTCATCAGTGATATTGGTCTGAAATTCTCCTTTTTGGTAGGGTCTTTGCCTGGTTTGGGGATCAGGGTAATGCTGGCTTCATAAAAAGAGTCTGGAAGTTTTCCTTCTGCTTCAATTTTTTGGAACAGCTTCAGGAGAACTGGTGTTATTTCTTCTTTGAAAGTTTGGTAGAATTCCCCAGGGAATCCGTCAGGTCCTGGGCTCTTGTTTTTGGGGAGGTTTTTGATCACTGCTTCAATCTCATTACTAGATATCGGTCTATTCAGGTTGTCAATTTCTTCCTGGTTCAATTTTGGGAGTTTGTAGCTTTCCAGGAATGCATCCATTTCATCTAGGTTGCTTAGCTTATTGGCATATAACTGTTGGTAATAATTTCTGATGATTGTTTCTATTTCCTTGGTGTTAGTTGTGATCTCTCCCTTTTCATTCATAATTTTATTAATTTGGGCTTTCTCTCTTTTCTTTTGGATTAGTGTGGCCAATGGTTTATCGATCTTATTGATTCTTTCAAAAAACCAGCTTCTAGTTTCATTGATACGTTCTACTGTATCTCTTGTTTCTACCTCATTGATCTCTGCTCTAATCTTGATTATTTCCCTTCTTGCATGTGGAGTTGGTTTGATTTGTTGTTGATTCTCCAGTTCTTTAAGGTGTAGAGACAGCTGGTGTATTCTGGATTTTTCAATGTTTTTGAGGGAGGCTTGGATGGCTATGTATTTCCCCCTTAGAACCGCCTTTGCTGTATCCCATAGGTTTTGGACCGAGGTGTCTTCATTCTCATTGGTTTCCATGAATTGTTTAAGTTCGTCTTTGATCTCCTGGTTGATCCAAGCATTCTTAAGCAAGGTGGTCTTTAGCTTCCAGGTGTTTGAGTTCCTTCTGAACTTTTCCTTGTGATTGAGCTCCAGTTTCAAAGCATTGTGATCGGAGAATATGCAGGGAATAATGTCAGTCTTTTGGTATCGGTTGAGTCCTGCTTTGTGACCCAGTATGTGGTCTATTCTGGAGAAGGTTCCATGTGCACTTGAGAAGAATGAGTATTCTGTTGTTTTAGGGTGGAATGTTCTATATACGTCGATGAGGTCCATCTGGTCCAATGTTTCATTCAATGCTCTTATTTCTTTATTAATTTTCTGCCTCGATGATCTGTCTATTTCTGAGAGAGGCGTATTAAGATCTCCTACTATTATTGTATTCATATCAATATGACTCTTTATCTTGATTAATAGTTTTCTTATGTAATTGGGTGCTCCCATATTGGGGGCATAGATATTCACAATTGTTAGATCGTCTTGTCGAATAGTCCCTTTAAGAATTATGTAGTGTCCTTCTGTATCTCTGACTACAGTCTTTAGTTTAAAA